>NC_047085.1:277544103-277849736 GCF_902459505.1 Geotrypetes seraphini | reverse complement strand
TGGCCACCCTCCAGTGTTGTCCCTAGGCCGGCAAACTGCGGCTCTTTAGCCACTTGAGTGCCACCGCCGCCATCGGGAACAGGCCGGTGCCAAGTTCTCCCTGCTTTTCCCTGTGGGGCCGGCCAACTCTCGCCACTCGCATCAATTCTGACGTCGGAGAGGACGTTCTGGGCCAGCCAATCGCTGCCTGGCTGGCCTAGAACGTCCTCTCCGTTAGAATTGACGACGGGTGGCGAGAGTTGGTAGGCCCCGCGGGGAAGAGAAGCAGGGAGAACTCGGTGCCGGCCTGTTCCCGATGGCGGCAGTGGCAGCCTATTCCCCAGTGGCGGTGGCAGCATTATAAAATACTTTCTTTGTGTTTATTTGATTCCTATTCAAGAGAATTACTTTATATATAGTCAATATAGGCACAGAGTTAAATTTTTTAAACATTTTCTAATGGTGGTGTGCCTCGTGATTTTTTTCATGAAACAAGTGTGCCTTTGCCCAAAAAAGGTTGAAAAACACTGCTCTAGGATATACATATTCAGGGCTTCCAGTCTCTCCTCATACGTCTTCTGGCGCAAGCCTCCTATCATTTTCGTCGCCCTCCTCTGGACCGCCTCAAGTCTTCTTACGTCTTTCGCCAGATACGGTCTCCAAAACTGAACACATTCCATAGCAAAGCAGCAGATGAATCCAGACTAGTGGGTATAGCTCACATCGACCAGCAGGTGGAGATAGAGAACTGATTAACAGTTGGCCTTAAAGCCTGGTGTTCTTTCTGTTGATTCAGTTTTGCTCTATCTCCCAGCAGGGACTGAGCTAGCCCACTAGCTCCTGGATTCTAGCTGCTGCAGGAGATATTGGTGTTCGGGGGCCTTCCTCTGTTGAGACTCAGTCTCTTCAGTAGGACAGGGGTGCCTGGCTGAGTGGTGCCGGCTTTAGGAGTTACACCTGGGCCCTCCCAGGTCCCTGCTCCACCCTCCCCTCCGTGTGATTGAGGGGTTGATTGGTCCTGCAGGGGTCGTCTGTCTTCATTCCAGTACAAAAAAAAAAAAAAAAAAAACCCAGTCGACTTCCTGTTTAGTGCTGAGCTTTTGCAATCTTGCATTTTTGCCTTCAGTACACTTACCAGCCGTGTCCTGGCGTCTGAGATCGTGGGAGCGAAGTGGTGAGTGTTTTCCCTGCCTCGTTGCTTGGGTTTCGCGTGCCGGCGTGTAGGGGTGGTTGGGGGGCGGAGTCGGCAGTCGGCGGCGTTCGCCGCGTGTAAAAAAAAAAAAAAAAAACGCCGTGCTGGAACGCAGGATGTCAAAGGAGGCAGGTCGCCGGTGTTCGCGCTGTGGGGCGCGCAGGACACGGTCAGGCCTGTGCTCGGCCGAGTGTGAGGCTCCACCGGCAGAAGATGCCTTTATGCAGGCTTGTGAGCTTGCTATTGCCCGGGTCAGTGAGGCAAGGGAGATGTCCCCGGAGCACGAGGGTGAGTCGGAGCTGCGGGGCGCTTCCGTGGCAGTGGGGAGTCCAGCGGCGGCGGGGGAGTCGGGAGCACCAGCGGCAGTCGCGGCCCCGCTCCCCGGTGCGGCTCAGGGCGAGTCAGCGGCCCTTCCGTTTGGTTCATTTTCTCCAGAATTTGTTATGCTGCTGCACCGGGCATTGTTGTTGCAGGGTGCGCAGCCCGTCCCGCCGGTGCCGGGGGTCGATGTGTCCCTTCCAGTGCCCTCGACGTCGGCGGTGGTGCCTGGTGGGACAGGCAGGCCGGCTGAGGGCACGGTGGGCTCGCCGGGGCGGTCGCTGCTAGCAAAGAAGCGCAGGATTGCGACCGCGGAAGCAGAGGAGATTCTGCCTAGATCCCCTTTTTCTCTTCCGGAATCCTTGGAGGAGGGGGAGGTCCTGGACTGGGATACAGGGGATCCCCGGGTCAAGAAGTGGATGACCCGTCCGCTCTACGTTTGTTTCATAGAGAAGAACTTTCTTCCTTGATTTCGAAAGCTTTACAGGGGCTGAATATTTCTCAGGCAGATACTGCGGTATCAGGTAATCCCCTGATGGCCGGTACACGGAGACCCCCCAAGTCTTTTCCGGTGCATGAAGCCATGCATGAGCTGATCTCGGCGCAATGGGATACGCCAGAGGCCAGTTTAAGAGTGACAAAAGCCATGCGGCTCTTGTATCCGGTTGACCCGACTGAACTAGATAAGTTTAGATTACCCAGGGTGGATGCTTTGGTGGCAGCCGTAACTAAAAAGACTACCTTACCGGTGGAAGGGGGTGTGACATTGAAGGATGCGCAGGATAGGAAGATTGAATCTTCCTTAAAAATGTCCTTTGAGGTAGCGGCAGTTACCTTGCAGGCCGCAATCTGCAGCTCTTATGCGGCGCGAGCATGTCTGCAGTGGTCGCAGGTCATGTCAGATACTTTAATGGAGTCTGGGGGTTCTGTTCCCTCGGAGCTGGCAGATTTGGAGTCTGGCTTGGCTTATTTAGCCGACTCCTTATATGATATTATTAGGGCGTCTGCTAAGCAGATGTCTCTGTCAGTGGTATCTCGCAGGTCCTTATGGCTACGGCATTGGGCGGCCGATGCAGCTTCTAAGCTTCGGCTGGTGAGACTCCCTTTTAAAGGGGGTTTATTGTTTGGAGAAGATTTAAATAAGCTGGTGAAAGATTTTGGGGATACCAAAACTCAACGTTTACCGGAGGATAGGGCTAGGCCCCCGGTGAGGCCCTCATCGTCTAGACCACGCTTCAGGGATGTTCGGAGATCCAGGGCGGGTAAGCCTTTCTTCAGATCAGCATCTGGTGCGTCCTCTGCTTCGAGACCAAGGTTTCAGCAGAGGGGTTCCTTTCGTACGACGAGACCCTCTTCGGGACAGTCAACACGTACCCCAGCCACTCGCACTCCACAATGACGGGGGCTTGGCTCCCTCCGCCTTGCCCTTAGGGGGCCGGCTTTCGGAGTTCCGGGCGGAGTGGGCCACGATCACGTCGGATCAGTGGGTGTTGGACATTATACAAGAAGGGTACAAGTTAGAGTTCGCCTCTCCCGTCGTAGATTCTTTCTTGGTGTCCCCGTGCAATGGGGCGGCCAAGGGAGACGCGGTCAGATTGACTCTTCAGGGGCTGCTCGAGCTAGGGGCAGTGATACCGGTGCCCCCGGAGGAGGTCGGCAGCGGTATATATTCCCTTTACTTCATTGTACCGAAGAAGGGGGGGTCTTTCAGGCCGGTGCTGGATCTCAAAAGAGTCAACAGATTTCTCAGTGTTCGCCATTTCCGGATGGAGACGGTGCGCTCGGTTATTGCGGCTGTAAGGCCGGGAGAGTTCCTCACGTCCCTCGATCTCAAGGAAGCGTACCTACATATTCCAATCTGGCCTCCGCATCAGCGGTATCTGCGGTTTGCGATTCTAGGCCAACATTTTCAGTTTCGGGCAATGCCCTTTGGCTTGGCAACGGCTCCCCGCACCTTTTCCAAGGTCATGGTGGTAGTAGCCGCCTTTCTCCGCAAGGAAGGGATTCGGGTTCACCCTTACTTAGACGACTGGTTAATCCGCGCCTCGTCCAGACGGGAGAGTGTGGCGGTTACTCAGCGAGTGATCTCTCTCCTCCAGTTGTTGGGGTGGATCGTCAACTTTCCCAAGAGTTGTCTGTCCCCATCGCAGTCGTTGGTGCATCTAGGGGTGCGGTTCGACACGGCTCAGGGGAAGGTATTCCTACCCCGAGACCGGGGGGAGAAATTGCAGGCTCAGATTCGCCTACTTCTCGGGTCGGCCAGACCTCGAGTTTGGGATTATGTTCAGGTGCTGGGCTCCATGGTGGCGACTCTGGAGGTGGTACCCTGGGCGCGGAGCCACATGAGGCCCTTACAACAGTCTCTGCTCTCTCGCTGGTCCCCCGCTTCTCTGAACTACAATGTGCGTCTCCAATGGAGTCGGCGAGCAGCTCGCAGCATGCAGTGGTGGCTCCACGATTTGCATCTTTGGAGGGGCATGCCGTTAGCCACGCCGGACTGGGTGGTGGTCACAACGGATGCCAGTCTGCGAGGATGGGGGGCCCAGTGCCTGCAAGCGTCAGTGCAGGGGATGTGGTCCTTCCAGGAGACCCAGTGGCCCATCAATTTGTTGGAGTTAAGAGCGGTCAGACTGGCGCTGCTGGCTTTTCAGTCACTGATTCAGGACAAGCCGACCAGAATCTTTTCAGACAGTGTCACGGCAGTCGCCTATGTCAATCGGCAAGGGGGCACCCGGAGTCCGCAGTTGGCAGAAGAGGCAAGAACTTTGTTTCGATGGGTGGAGAGGCATGTTCCGCTTCTGTCGGCGGCACACATTGCAGGTCACGAAAACGTGCAAGCGGACTTTCTCAGCAGAAATCTTCTGGATCCGGGCGAGTGGGAGTTATCTGCTCGAGCGTTCGGCCTGCTAGTCCGTCGATGGGGGTTGCCGGAGATGGATCTCATGGCCTCGTCCCACAATGCGAAGTTGCCTCGGTTCTTCAGCAGACGCAAGGAAAAGGGATCGGAGGGGGTGGACGCGTTGGCTCTCCCGTGGCCTCCGAATTCCCTTCTGTATGTGTTCCCGCCTTGGCCCATGATAGGTCGAGTGTTACAGCGCATCTCTCGCTTTCGCGGCAGAGTCATCCTGGTGGCTCCGGATTGGCCGCGTCGGCCGTGGTACGCAGATCTGATGCAGCTTTCAGTCGGCGAGCGGGTAACGTTCCAGGTCACTCCGGACTTACTGTCTCAGGGTCCGATTTGGATGGAAGATCCGGCCCGCTTTGGTCTTACGGCCTGGCTATTGAGCGGGCACGGCTAAAAAAGAAGGGCTATTCCGAGCGGGTGATTGCCACCCTGCTTAAAGCCAAGAAACTTTCGACGTCAGCCTCCTATGCGAGAGTCTGGAGGATTTTTGAGGCATGGTGCGGTCGCCAGGGAGTGGCGCCCTTCAAGGCTTCTCTGCCGGCGATTCTGGCTTTCCTGCAGGAGGGCGTCGAGAAAGGATTAGCCTATAACTCTTTAAGGGTTCAGGTGGCGGCCATTGCCTGTTACAGGGGCCGGGTGGATCGCTCGGCTCTTGCGTCGCAGCCGGACGTGGTGCGTTTCCTCAAGGGGGTTCACCATATCCGCCCACCGGTAAAGCGAATTTGTCCACCATGGAATCTTAAACTCGTCCTTGGGAAGTTGCAGGGGGCACCTTTTGAGCCCCTGTCAGCGGCCACGTTGAAAGATATCACACTGAAAACAGTTTTTTTGGTGGCGATGGCTTCAGCAAGGCGAGTATCGGAACTGCAGGCGCTTTCTTGCAGAGACCCCTTTTTGCGTTTTTCGGATACGGGGGTGTCGGTGCGTACGGTGCCGTCCTTCCTGCCGAAGGTGATTTCCTCCTTTCATGTGAACCAGAGTTTGTTCCTTCCATCCTTCCGGAGGGAGGATTGGGGGAAACGGTTTTTGTCTTTACGGCTTCTAGATGTACGCCGTATGCTTCTCCATTATTTGGGAGTGACGAATGATTTTCGTCGGTCGGACCATCTCTTTGTGGCATTCGCGGGTAAAAACAAAGGGATGGCGGCGTCTAAAGCGTCCATTGCGCGTTGGGTCAAGGACACTATTGCGTCGGCGTATGTGTTGTCAGGGAAGAAGGTACCGGTGCACCTTCATGCTCATTCCACTCGGGCTTTGGCGACATCTTGGGCGGAGTCCGGGGGGATATCTTTAGAGGAGATTTGCCGGGCGGCCACTTGGTCGTCGGGAAATACTTTTTCACAGCATTATCGGTTAGATGTAGCGGCCCGTGCAGAAGCGAGTTTTGGCGCTGCGGTACTGGCAGAGGCAGCATTGGCGTCCCACCCAGTTTGAGTTTGCTTTGCTACATCCCACTAGTCTGGATTCATCTGCTGCTTTGCTATGGAAGGTAAAATTATGGTCTTACCTGTTAATTTTCTTTCCTTTAGAAGCAGCAGATGAATCCAGAGCCCCTCCCCAATTGCACTGTGGGTGTGTAGGGTGGTTAGTTGATGGGTTTAGTTGAGGCTATGGTTGGTAAGTGTATTATTTCTTTGAAAAAAAAAAACAAAAAACCTACATTAACGGATAATATTAAGAAGAGAAGGAAGCATTTTCTACTGGAATGGAGTTTTGTTGTGGCTCATTCTCCTTTCGGGATGCTTGGGCAAAGTGCATAACTGAATCAACAGAAAGAACACCAGGCTTTAAGGCCAACTGTTAATCAGTTCTCTATCTCCACCTGCTGGTCGATGTGAGCTATACCCACTAGTCTGGATTCATCTGCTGCTTCTAAAGGAAAGAAAATTAACAGGTAAGACCATAATTTTACCGTACTCCAAGTGGGGCCTCACCAATGACCTGTACAGGGGCATCAACACCTTCTTCCTTCTACTGACTATGCCTCTCTTTATACAGCCCAGCATCCGTCTGGCAGCAGCCACTGCCTTGTCACACTGTTTTTTCGCCTTTAGATCTTCGGACACTATAACCCCAAGGTCCCTCTCCCCGTCCGTGCATATCAGCTTTTCTCCTCCCAGCATATACGGTTCCTTCCTATTATTAATCCCCAAATGCATTACTCTGCATTTCTATGCATTGAATTTTAGTTGCCAGGCATTAGACCATTCCTCTAACTTTTGCAGATCCTTTTTCATATTTTCCACTCCCTCTTCGGTATCTACTCTGTTACAAATCTTGGTATCATCTGCAAAAAGGCACACTTTTCCTTCTAACCCTTCAGCAATGTCACTCACAAACATATTGAACAGGATTGGCCCCAGCACCGAACACTGAGGGACTCCACTAGTCACCTTTCCTTCCTTTGAGCGACTTCCATTAACCACCACCCTCTGGCGTCTGTCCGACAGCCAGTTTCTGACCCAGTTCACCACTTTGGGTCCTAACTTCAGCCCTTCAAATTTGTTCAACAGCCTCCTATGAGGAACTGTATCAAAGGCTTTGCTGAAATCCAAGTAAATTACATCTAGCATGTGTCCTCGATCCAGCTCTCTGGTCACCCAATCAAAAAATTCAATCAGGTTCGTTTGGCACGATTTACCTTTTGTAAAGCCATGTTGCCTCGGATCCTGTAAACCATTACATAAGAACTGCCATCTCCGGATCAGACCTTCGGTCCATCAAGTCCGGTGATCCGCACACGCGGAGGCCCTGCCAGGTGTACACCTGGCGTAATTTATAGTCCACCATATCTTTATATGCCTCTCTTAAGGAGATAGAAACATAGAAACATAGAAACATAGAAAGATGACGGCAGAAAAGGGCTACAGCCCATCAAGTCTGCCCACTCTACTGACCCACCCCATTAAGTCTGGGTGCTAATGACTTAGTTCTTTAGCTCGACCCTCGTAGTGATCCTACGTGGATGTCCCATTTATTCTTAAAGTCGAGCACGCTGGTGGCCTTGATCACCTGCATCGGAAGTTTGTTCCAGTGATCCACCACCCTTTCTGTGAAGAAGTACTTCCTGGTGTCACCATTAAAGTTCCCTCCTCTGAGTTTGAGTTCGTGCCCTCTTGTGACCGATGGTCCTTTGAGAAGGAAGATGTCGTTTTCCACCTCGACACGTCCTGTGACATATTTAAATGTCTCAATCATGTCCCCCCTTTCCCTGCGCTCCTCTAGAGTATAGAGCTGCAATTTGCCCAGTCTTTCTTCGTATGAGAGACCCTTGAGTCCGGAGACCATTCTAGTGGCCATCCGCTGGACTGACTCGGCTCGAAGCACATCTTTACGGTAATGTGGCCTCCAGAATTGCACACAGTACTCCAGATGAGGTCTCACCATGGCTCTGTAAAGTGGCATTATGACTTCAGGCTTGCGGCTGACGAAGCTTCTCTTGATACATCCTATCATTTGCCTTGCCTTGGATGAGGCCTTCTCCACTTGTTTGGCCGCCTTCATGTCTGCACTGATGATTACTCCCAAATCCCGTTCTTCTGAAGTCCTAGCTAGTGCTACTCCATTCAAGGTGTATGTTCTGCATGGATTTCTGCTGCCGAGATGCATGACTTTACACTTCTTAGCGTTGAAGCCCAGCTGCCATGTTGAGGACCAGTTTTCCAACATGATCAGATCCTGCGTCATACTACCCTTGAGACTGCTTTCACTTACTATATTACACAGTTTGGCGTCGTCGGCGAACAGTGCTACCTTACCCTGAAGCCCCCAGGTTAAATCCCTTATGAATATGTTGAAAAGAGATGGTCCCAGGACTGATCCTTGCGGCACTCCGCTAGTCACTTCCGATGTCTCAGAGAGGGTGCCGTTGACCACCACCCTCTGAAGTCTTCCACTCAGCCAATCATTGACCCATGCAGTTAGTTTCCCACCTAACCCCATCGATTTCATCTTGTTTAATAGTCTACGGTGCGGGACACTGTCAAAAGCTTTACTGAAATCCAAGTATACCACGTCCAGAGACTCTCCCGAGTCTAGCTTTCCTGTCACCCAGTCAAAGAAGCTGATAAGATTGGATTGGCATGACCTGCCCCTAGTGAATCCATGTTGACAGGGATCCCTCAGATTTTCCTCATCCAATATCATGTCCAATTTACCTTTAAGTAAAGTTTCCATAAGTTTACACACAATTGATGTGAGACTCACCGGTCTGTAATTTGCCGCCTCTGCTCTGCAACCCTTTTTGTGCAGAGGGACAACGTTGGCTGTTTTCCAGTCCAGGGGGACTCTCCCCGTATTTAGAGAGAGATTGAAGAGCATGGCTAACGGTTCTGCCAGAACATCGCATAGCTCTCTGAGCACTCTTGGGTGCAAACCGTCCGGTCCCATGGCTTTGTTCACCTTGAGTTTTGACAGTTCTCTGTAAACATCAGCTGGTGTGAACTGAAATGGGTCTTCCATGCTTTGCTTTGCTTCCAGACGTGGCCCGTGCCCTGGTGCCTCGCATGTAAAGACTGAACAGAAGTAATCATTTAGTAGTTTGGCCTTATCGGAATCTGTTTCCACATAGTTCCCTTCTGGCGTTCTAAGACGTGCTATCCCATTTGCGTTCTTTTTCCTGTCGCTAATGTATCTGAAGAAAGATTTGTCTCCTTTCTTAATGTTCTTCGCTAGAGTTTCTTCCATTTGAAGTTTGGCCTCCCTGACTGCTGTTTTGACCGCTGCAGACTTTGTCCTGTATTCAATGTTTGCTTCTTTTTCCCCCATGCGTTTGTATGAGAGAAATGCTCTTTTCTTCTCTTTGACGAGGTGCGAGATCTCATCAGTGAACCATTGGGGTTTCTTTTTTCTTTGCTGTTTGGTTACTGATTTAATGTAGCGTTTAGTTGCCTCATGAAGAGTTGATTTCAAGGTTGACCACATAGCTTCCACATTATCAGTTACTTCTTGAACCTGGAGCGTCTGATGGACGAAATTTCCCATGCGTGTGAAGTCGGTGCCCCGGAAATTGAGTACCTTTGTTTTTGTTTGTGACCTAGGGAAGCCTTTCTTAAGGTTAAACCATACCATGTTATGGTCACTGGTGGCTAGCGTTTCTCCCACCTCACTGGTGGCTAGTTTGCTCTTGAAGCCTAGGATGGTCGATTCCGCAATAATCTCCTCTGGGAGGGCATTCCAGGTGTCGACCACTCTCTGAATGAAGCAGAACTTCCTGACATTAGTCCTGAACCTGTCCCCCCTTAGCTTCATTACATGTCCTCTAGTCCGTGTCAAATTGGACAATGTAAATAATCTTCTCTGCTCTATTTTGTCGATTCCTTTCAGTATTTTGAAGGTCTCGATCATATCCCCACGCAGTCTCCTTTTCTCAAGGGAGAACAATCCTAGTGTTATAAGTCTATCCTCGTATTCCAGTTTCTCCATACCCTTTACCAGTTTTGTTGCTCGTCTCTGCACCCTCTCCAGCAGTTTTATATCCTTCTTTAGGTAGGGAGACCAATGTTGGACGCAGTATTCCAAGTGTGGTCTGACCATTGCCCTATAAAGCGGCATTATAACTTTCTCCGATCTACTCGAGATTCCTTTCTTTATCATGCCCAACATTCTATTTGCCTTCTTTGCCGCTGTCGCGCATTGTGCCGACGGCTTCAGGGTCCTATCTATCAGTACACCCAGGTCCTTTTCTTGTTCACTCTTCCCCAGAGTTGCACCTGACATTGTATACTCGTATTCCTTATTTTTATTGCCTAAATGCATTACCTTGCATTTCTCCACATTGAACTTCATCTGCCATTTCTCCGCCCATGTTTCTAACCGACACAAGTCGCTCTGGAGTTCCTCTCTATCCTCCTGCGATCTGATTGCCCGGCATAGTTTTGTATCGTCTGCAAACTTGATGATCTCACTGGATGTTTCTTCCTCCAGGTCATTGATATAAATATTAAAAAGGATCGGCCCAAGTACCGAGCCCTGGGGTACACCACTAGTCACTTTCTCCCAGTCGGAGAACTTCCCATTTATGCCCACTCTCTGCTTTCGGTTTTCCAGCCATTTGCCTATCCATCTTTGTATATCTCCCTCTATGCCTTGGCTTTGTAGTTTCCTGAGAAGTCTTTCATGTGGGACTTTGTCGAACGCTTTCTGGAAGTCCAAGTATATTATGTCCACCGGCTTCCCACTATCAATTTGCTCGTTCACGGTCTCAAAAAATTGGAGTAAATTCGTCAAACATGATTTCCCTTTCCTGAATCCATGTTGACTGGGTTTCATCAAGTCGTGTGCATCCAAGTGCCGGACTATGCTATCCTTGATCAGTGCTTCAACCATCTTGCCGGGGACAGACGTAAGACTCACAGGCCTATAGTTGCCCGGTTCCCCTCTCGATCCTTTTTTGAAAATTGTCGTGACGTTCGCTATCCTCCAGTCGTCCGGTATCTGTCCAGTTCTGATTGTCAGGTTTGCAAGTTTTTGCAATAACTCTCCGATTTCAACCTTCAATTCCTTTAAGACTCTTGGGTGAATTCCATCCGGCCAAGGCGATTTGTCACTTTTAAGTTTGTCGATCTGATAGTATATCTGGTCTACGTCCACTTCAACTGTGGTGAGGCTGTCTTCTATTTCTCCTGCAAACACTTTCTCCGCTGCAGGTATTGTTGAGGTGTCCTCCTTCGTAAAGACGGACGCAAAGAAGGAATTTAGTTTGTCTGCGATTTGTTTATCTTCCTTGATGTACCCTTTTCTTCCCTGGTCGTCCAGGGGTCCCACAGCCTCTTTTGCAGGTTTTTTCCCTTTCACGTATCTAAAGAAGGGCTTGAAGTTTTTGGCCTCCTGGGCTATTTTTTCCTCATATTCCTGTTTGGCATCCCTCACCGCCTTGTGACATTTCTTCTGATCATCTTTATGTTTGTTCCAGGCTTCGGTTGTCTTTATGCATTTCCATTTTTTGAAAGAGTCCTTCTTTTCTTTTATGGCTTCCTTCACCTGTATGGTAAGCCATGCCGGTTCTCTTTTGCTCTTTGTTCTCCGATCTTTGGAAATCCTCGGAATGTAGAGATCTTGTGCTTCTGTGATAGTATTTTTCAGTAGGGACCATGCCTGATCTACCGTTTCAAGTTTGTCCACCATCTTCTTGAGTCATTTTTCTACCATGGCTCTCATGCGATCGTATTTACCCTTTTTAAAGTTTAAGGTGGTGGTTAAGGTTTTGGCATGTTTCCCTTTCCCGATGTCAAGTTTAAAGTTGATTACATTGTGATCACTCGTTCCCAGTGGAACCACGACTTCCACTTCTGTTATCGGTCCCGTGAGGCCATTTAGGACCAAGTCCAAGGTAGCGTTGCCTCTTGTCGGCTCTTTTACCATTTGTTCCAGGAAGCAATCCCCTAGCACCTCCAGGAACTTGGCCTCCTTGCCGCAGTTGGAGGTTGCTAGTTTCCAGTCTATCCCTGGGAAATTGAAGTCTCCCAATATAATTACATTGCCTGTCTTGCATTCTTGTTTGATTTCCTCCATCATTTCTGAGTCAGTTTCCTCCGCCTGTCCTGGGGGACGATAGTAAAGGCCAATTTTCGTATCTGCGCCATATTGACCAGGAATTTTGATCCAGAGTGACTCAAGCTTCTCTTTCATTTCTGTTGTAACCATTTCAACAGAATCTATTCCCTCCTTAACATATAGAGCAATACCTCCACCTTTCTGCCCTACTCGATCTCTTCTATACAGTTTGTATCCCTGTAGTACTGTGTCCCATTTGTTTTCTTCATTCCACCATGTTTCTGTTATGCCAATGATATCCAATATGTCATGTCTTGCTATTGTCTCTAGTTCCCCCATTTTGTTACCTAGACTTCTAGCATTCGTATACATACATCTAAGTTCCCTTCGTGTTACCTTTTTGGACCTTCTACTCTTGGCCATCCCTATAGTTTCAATTACGGTATCCTTTACTGCTCCTGTGTTATCACCCTTGTTTGCTGTGTGGTCGTCCCCTCCTGTGTCTGAGTTGTCCCTTCCTGCTTTTTCTCCTTATTGGCTGTGAGGTCGTCTTCTCTTGTGTAGGAGTAGTAGTCCTTGGCTTCTTCGTCGGGGCATCCTGCTATCCGTGCCATCGACCGGTGGTCGACTGTCGGCTTTCCCCTATCTTTCAGTTTAAAGCCTTCTCGATTGCCTTCTTCATGTTGCCTGCCAAAACTCTTGCTCCTTCCTTGTTGAGGTGTAGTCCGTCCCTTCTGTAGTACTTGCTTTTTCCCCAGAACGCCGTCCAGTTGCGCACGAAGTCGAAGCCTTCTTCTTCGCACCATCGTCTCATCCAGGCGTTGATTACTTGCAATTCCCCTTGTCTCTTTCCATCCGCTCTTGGTACTGGGAGGATCTCAGAGAAGGCCACCTTCACCTCCCTGATCTTCAGTTGTCTTCCGAGTGAGCGGAGCTGGCCCTTCAGCTCTTCCCTGTCATACTTCCGCCCGCTCACAAACCCTTTGTTCCCACGTGGATAAGCACAGCGGTGTCCTCTCCCCCTGCGCCTTCTATGATCCTGGAGATCCTGTTGGTCACATCCTTCACTCTTGCTCCAGGCAGACAGGTGACGACTCTGTCCTCTCTTCCTCCTGCGGTGTGGCTGTCCACATGTCGTATAATGGAGTCGCCTACGATGATCCCCATCTTCTTTATTCGGGAGTTCCTTAGGGGGCGTAGGTCCACGTCCTTGGAGTAGGGCCAGTCTTCTTCCTCCAATGATACTCTTGAAATTGTTTCCTGTTCTTTGGGTGGGGGGATGTCTTCCTGTGCTCTCACTATTCCTCCTGGTGTGCGGTTGTCTCCTACCTCGTCTTTGGTTTCTTCTGTGTTTGCATGGGTGTCTTCTCTCCTCACATGGGTTTCCTGAGTACAGTTTTCCAGCCCTGGGATCTCTACGTGGTGCTGATGAGCTTCCTCTATGAACATTTCTAGTTCCTTGACCTCGTCGTTTGGGCTATACTCCACTAGAATCTTCTCCTGTGCTCGGATTCTGTCTTCGAGTTCCATCACTGTTCCTTCCAATAGTCTTACCTGACATTTCAAGCTATCCATCTCCATGCATCGATTGCAAATGTATGCCTGGATCCCCGAAGGGAGGTAGTCATACATATTTCAGCCGATACAGAAGACCGGAAAGCTCACCTTCTGACTTCCTTGGGCTTCCATTTCTTGCTTCCCTCGTGTGTGCTTGTGTACCTTGCCTGCTGCTTCCTTATGTTGCTTGCCTTGCTGTCTCTTTTATGTGTGCTGTCTCCGCTCTACCTCACCTTGATTGTATGTGTGCGTTTGTTCCCTTGGCGTCTGTCTCTTCCTTACCTTCTGTGTTTGTCGCTTCCTTACCGTTCAGTCCTCCTCGGTGTTCTTGATAGTAGATACTCGTCCCTTGCAAGGCCCTTCGCAAAGGCGCTCTCGCTAAGGCGAGCGCCTTTACCGCTTGCCTTCGCCGCGCGCCGAATGGCTGGGCGCCATTGGCTCCTCCCCTTTCAAGGGGGAGCTTCGGATCGGTGCCTGGCTGATGTCAGAGGGGTGGGCGGAGCTAGCTCTCTCCTCTGCCCCTCACTCTCGCCTGCCCTGCTTCTCTGATTCCTTCCTTCTTCCTCCTTTTCTCCTCTCTCAGCTCCTCTTCGCCTGCCTCCTGACTTGCTTCTGCCTTCCCTGCTTACTGGGCTCTGGTGTTATCGCGCCGTTCGCTCCTCCCCTTTTAAGGGGGAGCTTCGGATCGGTGCCTGGCTGATGTCAGAGGGGTGGGCGGAGCTAGCTCTCGCCTCTGCCCCTCACTCTCGCCTGCCCTGCTTCTCTGATTCCTTCCTTCTTCCTCCTTTTCTCCTCTCTCAGCTCCTCTTCGCCTGCCTCCTGACTTGCTTGATTAGATTCAAGGAAGTACACTATCCTTTCTTTCAGCAACACTTCCATTATTTTTCCAACAACTGAAGTGAGGCTCACTGGCCTGTAGTTTCCTGCTTCATCCCTGTGACCACTTTTATGAATAGGGACCACATCCGCTCTCCTCCAATCCCCAGGAATCACTCCCGTCTCCAGAGATTTGTTGAACAAGTCTTTAATAGGACTCGCCAGAACCTCTCTGAGCTCCCTTAGTATCCTGGGATGGATCCCGTCTGGTCCCATCGCTTTGTCCACCTTCAGTTTTTCAAGTTGCTCATAAACACCCTCCTCCGTGAACGGCGCAGAATCTACTCCATTTTCTCGTGTAACTTTGCCAGACAATCTCGGTCCTTCTCCAGGATTTTCTTATGTGAACACAGAACAGAAGTATTTGTTTAGCACATTTGCTTTTTCCTTATCACTCTCCACATATCGGTTCCCAGCATCTTTTAGTTTAGAAATTCCATTTTTTATCTTCCTCCTTTCACTAATATATCTGAAAAAATTTTTATCTCCCTTTTTTACATTTTTAGCCATTTGTTCTTCCGCCTGTGCCTTCGCCAAACGTATCTCTCTCTTGGCTTCTCTCAGTTTCACCCTGTAGTCCTTTCTTCTCTCCTCTTCTTGGGTTTTTTTATATTTCATGAACGCCAACTCTTTCACCTTTATTTTCTCAGCCACTAGGTTGGAGAACCATATCGGCTTCCTTTTTCTCTTGTTTTTATTGATTTTCTTCACATAGAGGTCCGTAGCCATTTTTATCGCTCCTTTCAGCTTAGACCACTGTCTTCCCACTTCTCTTATGTCCTCCCGTCCTAACAGCTCTTTCTTCAGGTACTTTCCCATTGTATTAAAGTCCGTACCTTTGAAATCTAGGATTTTAAGTATCGTGCAGCCGCTCTCCACTTTAGCCGTTATATCAAAGCAAACCGTTTGATGATCGCTACTTCCCAGGTAAGCACCCACTCGAACATTAGAGATACTTTCTCCATTTGTGAGGACCAGATCCAATATCGCTTTTTCCCTTGTGGGTTCTGTCACCATTTGTCTGAGCAGAGCCTCTTGAAAGGCATCCACTATCTCCCTACTTCTTTCCGATTCCGCAGACGGAACATTCCAGTCCGCATCCAGCAGGTTGAAATCTCCCAACAGCAGAACCTCCTCTTTCCTTCCAAACTTTTATCCTTTTATTCCAAACAATCAGATCCTTATCAATTTGCTGCGATTGAGTCGGAGGTCTGTAGACTACACCCACATAGATAGAAGTTCCATCTTCTCTTTTCAGAGCAATCCATATCGCTTCTTCCTCTGACCAGGTCCCTTGCATTTCGGTCGCTTGGATATTGATCTTTACATAGAGAACTACTCCTCCACCTTTATGACCATCTCTGTCCTTCCTAAAAAGATTATATCCGGTATGTTTGCATCCCATCCATGTGATTCACTGAATCATGTCTCTGTGATAGCGACAATATCTAGATCTGCCTCTAACATCAGGGCTTGCAGATCATGAACTTTGTTGCTTAGACTGTGAGCATTTGTGGTCATCGCCCTCCAGCTATTTTTCAGCAAACTCCTTTTTCGTATGGATTTTTGTGTCGTTTCACTTTCTGTTGCAATACTAAGAATTGAATTGCTGATATTGCTTATGTTGCAGTTTTTACTACTATCACATCTTTTCTTTTGCCGGGGGTGGTCTCTATAATTGTCCTTCGTACATACACCACCCCCACCTTCTAGTTTAAATGCCTAGAAAAATATTGTCTAAATTTCTCTGCAAGGTTTTTTTTTCCTGCTGTAGTAATATGTAGCCCATCAGTGCAATATAGCTTCTTGTCCTTCCATGTATTTCCCCATCCTCCTATGTACCTGAAGCCTTCTTGATGACACCAGGCTTTGAGCTATCTATTAAAGTCCTCTGTGTTTTTCACTCTTTGCTCTCCCTTTCCATATGCAGGCAGTATTTCAGAAAAAGCTAACGTCTTTACAAAAGGTTTCACGCCCTCACCAAGCTCCCGAAAAGCTTTCTGTGCTGCAAGTGTGGAGTTGTTGGCCAGGTCATTTGTTCCCAGATGGATAACAACATCAGTGTTAAAATCCTTAGTTTCTTCCTTAATTATAGTCAGTATTTGCCTGGAACTCCTGGTAGCTGAGGATCCTGGAAGACATTTCACTATTTTGGTCTCCTCGCCCTGTGTTCCAAGGTTAATGCCTCAGATGATGGAATCCCCCAACTGTAATAGTTTTCTGTTTTTGGCTTTTTTATTTGTGCTTAGGGTGCGCTTGTTCCCTTGAGTTACCTTCATTGGTTCCAGTCCCATCTCCCTTCTGTTTTCTTGATTATCGCAGTACACTAGTGGAGCGAAGGAATTCTGTAGAGGTAATATTAGTGAAGGTGGATGTTTCTGTGTTACATGTCGCAGTCTTCCTGAGCCTACTGTGACCCATTTATTCCTGGGCTGTTTTATTCTCTGAGGTAGAGGTGGTAAGTTGGTATGATTTTGTGGAGTGATGGAAGCTGCTTTAATTGTATTCAATTCCTGTTTAAGTTTGCAGTTGAAGACAGATGTCTTGGAATTAAAGCACCACAGTGATTGCATAGAATAAAGGTCATCTTGATTGGTTGTGAAGTGACTTGATTTGAGTAGTCCTGATTATATGGGTCTCTGGGGTTGGTGGGACTATAATTCTTACCCTTATTCCTATGAAGGGAAAGGGAAAGAGGAAATAAGATTTAAGAGAGGAAAGAGAAGGGTTTATTTTTTTGTGCTTTTTTTTTTTTTTTAGTAAGAAACAGGGATGAGAAGAGAAATTAAGCAGATATAATGCTGAAAAACAGTGAAAAGAGCAGAATATGAAATGCAGAGCAACTTATCTTATTGAAGTTCACAGGGCAGCCTTTTTCACAGCACTGTCCCAAAGATAATGCAGTTAACCTTAGAAGTAAAACAGAGCCCCTCCCTTCTCCACCTAATCAGTAGAAAACAATGGCTGAATATAGTTTTGAACTAAAAAAAAAAAAGAAGACAGAAATATAGGCTCTATACCACCTAAAATACAGTATTTTAAACAAAAATGCAGGTTCTATCAGTTCTACCCTAAAACACAGGATTTATAACAGGATTTTCCCTACTTTAGTCACCCTGAGCCACAGGCACCAGGATTTAATTAGAGTTAACAATGTCTTACCCTTTTTCCTATGAAGAGGAAGAGGAAATAGATTTAACAGAGGAAAGGGTTTATATTGTAGCCCACTGTAGCCCAGGACAGGGCTCAATAGCACTCCCAGTGGATACCACAAAATAGCACACTGACGTGTGACCCAAAATGGAGTCACCCTGCAGGACTGGACTTTAAACAGGAACCATAAATCACAGCTACAACAATTGTAGTTCATAGGAGAATCATTCCATTTTATTCCTTCCTTCACAAAGGTAAGTAGATCATTAATGTAGCAGAAAAATTGTCAGAACTTCAAACAGCCTCAAAACAAAAATACCAAAAGAAGCAAGCAACTAAAACAGCACAAAATAAAGTTCAAGGCTTGCTCTCAGCATTAACTTAGTCTCAGCTGTGCCTGAGGATTCAGTTCTCCACAGAGCTAGTACTGACAGCTCCCAAGCAGGCAGTTTCAAAAAGCACAAATACAGTTCATGGCACTTGTTCCATAGCTCTAGTGCCCAAAGTTCTAATAAAGCCTCTGGCCAGTTCAACTCACTGCCAGGATAGGAGAGTGTCAGGTTTTGCAAAAGAAAGGCCTCAATATAGGCTTTCAAAATTCCCTCCCAGGATGATAGCAAAACCTCTCCCAAACAATACACACTCCCAGCTTATCAAAACAAAAATAGTCCCAAACAGTCCAGAGCAAAAATCACCACTCACTATTTGCTGGTAGAGACCCAGTCTACCTGCATGGCTTCAGCAAAATCAGGAGCGTACCCTGACAGACTTTCCTCACACTCCCTGGGCTGTTCTTCTGGAAATAGCAGCTCCTCAGCTTGTCCAGCCTCTAACAGCTCCATGGGAATAGGCTGGTTGCTCCTGCTTGGCCCCGGGGACTCCCTAGGGAGAAAAGGTTTAAACCTTCTCCCTAGCTGACCTCCTGTCTGTTCTCAACTGCAGGTTTAAATACTTTGAGGCAACGCCCTACTCTAGTTGAGTCAGCAGAGTAGCTGGGACCTCTTGGGCTCCCCCGGTGGTGGCTCGGGGATGAATCACCCAATTCTTCGTCAGATAAATCAGGCTCCCTCTGGTGGTCACCGGATAAACTATCAGTCTCAGGATTTACATGCACCTTCCTGATTCCACCTCGGGTTTTCATTTTTACTTTTTTTCCTGAACTAACAGGGACCTTGGCAGGGAGAATACCTGGCTGGTCACATACCCCCACCCTTAAACAATGCTTATCCCTATAAGCATGGGGTTTACCCTCATCAAGAAAAGATTATTTGCGTCGCCTATTCCTAAATTTCTTTTCCTCAGGCCGTGGATTAGGACACAAATTTTCTAAATCCTTGGGCCAATTCAATACTGGAGGTTCCGGAGATTGAGCTTCAATCCATTCAGGTTGGACTTCAGTCTCCTCCAACTCTTCTATTCTACTGGTAATGGCTGTCATAACCTGAGGTATTTCCTCAAAGCGCTCCTGAACTTGGTCTTGGAAGTGGGTGACGCTTCCTCCTACGTGTTTTACTGAATCTTTAATAGTACCTAATTGTACGGCCTGCTGTTCTAGCTGGGTTTTATTGTTCTGGCTTTGTTTAATTAAACTGCCCGGTTCAACTCCTTCAGCTGCCCAGTGTTCCTGCGCTAACTGTATTTTTTTAAGTTGTTGTAATACTTCTTTTTGCCAAGTCTGACTATCGGCTACCTTCACCTCCATCTCTTGGATCTGGTTCTTCATTTGGATCACTAGTTTTTCTAAAGTCTGCGCTTGTTGTTGTCCCTGTACCACCATCTCCTGTTTCAATGCCTCTCTTAACTCCAGCACGCAATTGTTGGCGAGAGGTTTTACTTCAGGTGTGGGCTTAGAGACAGCATCCAAGCATTCCTGGCGGAGGATTTCCATTTCCCCTTTCCACTGGGACACCTGTGTGTTTGTGATCTCCTGTACTTTGTTTTTAAGGGAAGCTAACTCCTGTTGGAGACGTACCATACTTTCCCCAGAGTTAAGGTTCCAATCACCCCCAGATTTTTGGAGTAGCCTTTCCTTAAAGTTACCCCCTTAATGTCCTGGGATGCGTTCCTCTCCAGACTCTGTATATCATCTGGGCAGCCTAAGCCTGTAGACCCAAACCCTTTCGCTCCTCTATTAGTTTCCCTCAAGTACACCCAATGTTCTAGCCTAGCGTGCCAGATACGTTCACATACCATTTGCGCTATCTTATCACCAGTCTGCACTTGGTAATCAGCATTTCCTTGGTTAACTAGGAGCACTGAGATATTGCCTCTGTAATCGGGGTCAATAATCCCTGCTGCCACATCAAGGGAATGTTCCAATGCCAAACCAGATCTGGCTCCAATTCTAATATATGAACCCGGTGGAGGGGCGATCTGTAAATCTGTTTTAACCAAAGCTCGGCCTTTAGCGGGTATAACCTGCTCGTGGGCTGCATAGATATCAAAGCCCGCCGCTTTGGAGTATGCTTGGGTGGGGGCTCTAGCACTCTCAGACAGTGGGACCCACCTAAGCGTGGGGCGCCACCCCGGTCTTTTCTCCCGATTCTTCCTATCAGGGTTCCGACCCCCCTTAACCTGGGCTCCAAACACCAGTTTAGTAGGTGGTTGAATTTCAACCTGTGTTTTACTAAGAACTGGTTTAGTTTGTCTGACCCACTTCCTCCATCCTGGCCAATCCCTACCTAGAATTAAAGGGAAAGGGCAAGACTCCAAGATAGCAACATGTAGGTTATACTTTTTCCTACCATGTTCGAGCTCTATTTTATCCAATGGGTAACTTTTAGAATCCCCATGCACACATCTTACAGACACACTATTCATTTTCCCCTTCCTTAAGGGTGAGGCCTCAACCTGCTTCCACAGTTGACGTGAAATCACAGATTGCTCAGCCCCTGTGTCCAATAATGCCACTATCTTTTCCCCAGCTACCCATACTGGGACCTGGCATCCTGACATGTCTGTTCTGTTAGAATCCCGGTACATTACAAAGTCGCTTTTCTTTTTACAGAATCGTTGCGTATGCCCCTTTTTCCCACAGCGGAAACACGTAGCCCCTCCTGTGAGACCTCCCTGGGCTTGGACCACCCCGTTTTGTGGGTCTGACTTTGGGATCCCGTATTCTTATCCCCCCGGGCCTGTTCCTTACTTTCTTCAGGGGCCTGTACGGAGGTAGTCCTTTCTGCTACAAGGCTCTGGACTGGCCCACCGGCTGTACTTGTGAATGGATGCTGTAGCAGCTGAGTTAATAGTTTTGTCTGCTCACCCATGGCCATCACAAGTTCATTGTGCTGTTGTCTGGCATGTTCTTGGCTGCGGTCCCATAAGTCCTGGTTTGCTTTTAGAACAGCCTGCAGGTTCTTGCCTTGCTTCTGCCGCTCCTCTGCGAGGAACCTCAATAGCTGCTCCTGGTCCATCCTCACGGGGTCTGGAACCAAACAAAGACAAAAGAAAACCAAGTGTGGCACCACAGGGCAGCCCAGGCAATACTGCAAGTCCCTCCTCACCAGCCCTTTAGCTTAGGTACTCTTACCAACAGTACTGGTGAGTCTGTGCCTTTGGGTATTTGGCCTCCAGTCGTTCTCTCCGCACGGCTTGCCCCTCTGAAACTCGAGTCCGGCTCTCTCCGACTCCAAACTCCAACTGAGCTCCTCGCTGCACTCCTCCACAGGATATGCGGCTGTCTTTATCCTGGTTTCCTCCTTCCGGTTTGGTCCTTGTAGACTCCTCCTCCGGTTCGGTCACAGGAAGTTCCAGATAAAGTCCTCCAAAAATTATAATTCTCCAAACAAAACAATTGGTTAATAGTTCATCAATCGTAATACCAACATCCAAGTCCAAAAATGGCAAAGCAAAAGAAATTTTTTTTTTTTTCAATTGCAGTTCCTTGAGTGTCCTGCAGGAGGTGCAATATCCCACTTCTGACACCAAACTATGTAGCCCACTGTAGCCCAGGACAGGGCTCAATAGCACTCCCAGTGGATACCACAAAATAGCACACTAACGTGTGACCCAAAATGGAGTCACCCTGCAGGACTGGACTTTAAACAGGAACCATAAATCACAGCTACAATTGTAGTTCATAGGAGAATCATTCCATTTTATTCCTTCACAAAGGTAAGTAGATCATTAATGTAGCAGAAAAATTGTCAGAACTTCAAACAGCCTCAAAACAAACATACCAAAAGAAGCAAGCAACTAAAACAGCACAAAATAAAGTTCAAGGCTTGCTCTCAGCATTAACTTAGTCTCAGCTGTGCCTGAGGATTCAGTTCTCCACAGAGCTAGTACTGACAGCTCCCAAGCAGGCAGTTTCAAAAAGCACAAATACAGTTCATGGCACTTGTTCCATAGCTCTAGTGCCCAAAGTTCTAATAAAGCCTCTGGCCAGTTCAACTCACTGCCAGGATAGGAGAGTGTCAGGTTTTGCAAAAGAAAGGCCTCAATATAGGCTTTCAAAATTCCCTCCCAGGATGATAGCAAAACCTCTCTCAAACAATACACACTCCCAGCTTATCAAAACAAAAATAGTCCCAAACAGTCCAGAGCAAAAATCACCACTCACTATTTGCTGGTAGAGACCCAGTCTACCTGCATGGCTTCAGCAAAATCAGGAGCATACCCTGACGGACTTTCCTCACACTCCCTGGGCTGTTCTTCTGGAAATAGCAGCTTCTCAGCTTGTCCAGCCTCTAACAGCTCCATGGGAATAGGCTGGTTGCTCCTGCTTGGCCCCGGGGACTCCCTAGGGAGAAAAGGTTTAAACCTTCTCCCTAGCTGACCTCCCTGTCTGTTCTCAACTGATGGTTTAAATACTTTGGGGCAACGCCCTACTCTAGTTGAGTCAGCAGAGTAGCTGGGACCTCTTGGGCTCCCCCGGTGGTGGCTCGGGGATGAATCACCCAATTCTTCGTCAGATAAATCAGGCTCCCTCTAGTGGTCACCGGATAAACTATCAGTCTCAGGATTTACATGCACCTTCCTGATTCCACCTCGGGTTTTCATTTTTACTTTTTTTCCTGAACTAATAGGGACCTTGGCAGGGAGAATACCTGGCTGGTCAATATTATTGTGGTTTTTTTTGTTTTTTTTTTAGTAAGAAACAGGGATGAGAAGAGAAATTAAGCAGATATAATGCTGAAAACCAGTGAAAAGAGCAGAATATGAAATGCAGAGCAGCTTATCTTATTGAAGTTCACAGGGCAGCCTTGTTCACAGCCTTGTTCACAGAATCTTTTGCAGCTACTAGACAACAAATTAGTTAAACTGCATTCCGCAAAGGACGAGATAAAAGAGGGAATGGCTAGGCATGTGGCTCGAGTACAGTATGCCGAAGAGCACATCACATCCCAGGAAGAGTGTATACAGACGACGGAGGGGAAGCTAGAAAGACTACAGGCGCATGTGCAAACCCTGAAGGACAAGGTAGATCATCAAGAAAATCGGAGCTGCAGGAATTGGTATCCCGATGGCACCCTAAGGCCTTGGGGATGTCGGCAGAGAATCTACAACTCCACATGGAGAGAGTGCATTGAGTGGAAGTGCCAAGACAAGATCAGGAATGACCAAGACCAGTGATTGTTCACTACCTAAACTATGCAGTTAAGGCACAGCTGTTAGACATGTACCAGAAAAATCACTCACTGGTCTATAATGGTGCCTTTTCGTCCAGAGTGTCTGAGCAGAGATGGTGGTTGGCACCATATCACTCCCAGCTCTTCCAACAGAGGAATTAAATTTAACTTGCAATACCCAGCCAAAGTGAGAATCCTCTACTACTAATACAACAACAACACTATGACTCTCTCTAAGGTCGAAGAGCTTTGAGTGTTCTTGGAAAAGCTGCTGCCTCAATAGACACTCTGGAGTAATCTGTCTTGGACTGTGTGACTAAATGGCAAATTTGGGAGGCTCTGGCTGCTCTACTTGACTCAGTTGATGCTTTTTATCTCCTAGCTAGTATTAAACAGCAGTGCACATTGATGCAGAAACGCATTAGTGAGCCATTAGATGAAAGAGCCAATTGAAACATTCAATTGTATAAATGCAGGCTTCATAGGTGGAGCAATAAGGCTTGCAAGCTGATGACATGTCTTATTAAACCTGAGTCTGCTAAGCAGATCATATCAAGACTTAAGACATGTCTCCTGGTGTTGTCACAGATAACACTCAGGCCATTCAAACAGCCTTTATTCAGTTTTATCAATCTCTGTAGGACAAGGGCTCTTGCAACATGTCTCTAGGGATATTTTCTTTGGGGACCTCACTTCCATCTTAACACCAGAACAGATGGCTAGCCTGAACGCACCTGTGATAGGGCAGGAGATCCAACATGCAATGAAATGACTAAAGTTGGCAAAGACACCAGGGCCTGATGAGCTGGGGCCCAAATTTTATAAAATTGGGGGGATTAATTTGATTGGACCCTTTCGGAAGCTCTGTCGGGATTTATGCTCCCTGGGGCAGGAGACTGGTAGATTAACCCATGTTACAATAGTGGGGTGCCGAAGTCTGGCAGAGACCCTAAACTAGTGGTCTCCTACTATCCAATTTCTTTCTTAAATCAAGACATCAAATTTTTGCCAGTATACTCGCCACCTGGTTGCATAAAGTCCTACCATCTCTGATACATCCAAACCAAACGGGGTTTGTACCTGGTCACTACGCTTCTACCAACATCCTCCAAGCGTTGCACGCTCTACAGGTCCAAGAAGGGGTCTGGGGAAATGCCATTATCACTAGTTTGGATGCTGAAAAAGCATTTGACAAGATTATCTGGGACCTTCTCTTCTGGATTCTACCTCAGTTTGGCATAATGGGTGAATTTTTGTCCGGTATGCATTTCCTATACTCCGTCCTGCCAGCACAGATTTTGATCAATGGGGAGCATACCTCTTCCTTTCAGTTAGAATGGGGCACTAGGAAGGGCTGCCCACTTTCTCCCATGCTTTTTGTTCTATCTCTGAAGCCTTTGGCCAGCAAAATCTGGCAACATGCTTTGATACAGGGAATTAAGGTGGGGACCCAAGAGTATAAGATCAACCTTTTTGCTGATGACATGCTTATTTTTCTGGATCTGCCACCCGTGATGGCCCTACCTTGGTCACCGTGATCCAGGCTTTTGGCTCATTCTCTGAATTAGAAATTAATTTTGATAAGTCAGAAGCTTTGGCAGTATCCAAAGACTGCCTTTGTCAGTCGCTCTTTTCTTTTCCCCTAAAGGGGACAAAAGGACTTCTTAAATACTTGGGGGTTTATCTCCTTAGGGACCCAGCTATGCTATACTGAAAGAACATTATGGAGAACATAGAACATATCAAACTCTATGCCACAGGTGGAAGGAGCTGTCAGTATCCTTAGAGGCGTGTAGTGTTGGTTAAAATGGTCTTATTGCCTAAGATTCTTTATCCCCTGCAAATGATGTCCATGTGGGTGTCTCACAAGGATGAAACGGTCTACCTACTTTTAGTGACGAACTCACAGAGCTCTTATAGGTTATCATAAATTGTTACACGATAGAGTGAGGGGTGAGATACAATTGCAGGACTTACACTTGTACAATGTGGCTGCCATATTGTGCTGGATACATAAAATTTACACTGGAAATTATAAATTTAACCCCCCCCCTTCATTTGACAGATAGAGACTTATCCCCACTCTGTCTTGAACATCTTGCATGTCATGGACAAGGAGATCCAGCTGACACCTCTTCTTTATCCTTTAAAAAAAGCTTGGGATTGGTAAAGCTCGAGGGCTGTCGCCTTTGTGGAGTTTGTGGTTAACCCAGCTTTCCTGGTGGATCATATAGGGTCTCCGTTCGCTCAGTGGGTGTGTTCTGGTTGCAGGTTTGTGGGACAATTATCCTCCCAGGTGGCAGTGATTTTCTCTGCTTTTTGGAATGCCAGAATATGTGGAACATAAGAACATAAGCAATGCCTCTGCTGGGTCAGACCTGAGGTCCATCATGCCCAGCAGTCCGCTCACGCGGCGGCCCAACAGGTCCAGGACCTGTGCAGTAATCCTCTATTTATACCCCTCTATCCCCTTTTCCAGCAGGAAATTGTCCAATCCTTTCTTAAACCCCTGTACTGTACTCTGCCCTATTATTCCCTCTGGAAGCGCATTCCAGGTGTCCACCACTCGTTGGGTAAAGAAGAACTTCCTAGCATTCGTTTTAAATCTGTCCCCTTTCAACTTTTCCAAGTGTCCTCTTGTTCTTTTATTTTTCGAAAGTTTGAAGAATCTGTCCTTCTCTACTCTCTCTATGCCCTTCATGATCTTATAAGTCTCTATCATATCCCCTCTAAGTCTCCTCTTCTCCAGGGAAAAGAGACCCAGTTTCGCCAATCTCTCAGCGTATGAGAGGTTTTCCATCCCTTTTATCAAGCGTGTCGCTCTCCTCTGAACCCTCTCGAGTAACGCCATATCCTTCCTAAGGTACGGAGACCAATATTGGACGCAGTATTCCAGATGCGGGCGCACCATCGCCCGATACAATGGCAGGATAACTTCTTTTGTCCTTGTTGTAATACCCTTCTTGATTATGCCTAGCATTCTATTTGCTTTCTTAGCGGCTGTTGCGCACTGTGCCGTCGGCTTCATTGTCATGTCCACCATTACCCCCAAGTCCCTTTCTTGGTTGCTCTCATTCAATAATATCCCTCCCATCGTATAGTTGTACCTCGGGTTTCTGTTTCCAACATGCAATACTTTACATTTCTCAACGTTGAACTTCATCTGCCATCTCGCCGCCCATTCCCCCAATTTGTTCAAGTCCCTTTGCAATTCTTCGCATTCCTCTTTAGTCCCAGCTCCACTAAATAGTTTTGTATCGTCCGCAAATTTTATTATCTCACACTTCGTGCCTGTTTCTAGATCATTTATGAATATATTAAATAGCAGCGGCCCGAGCACTGAGCCCTGCGGAACACCACTCGTGACCCCCATCCAGTCCGAGTAGTGGCCCTTCACCCCTACCCTCTGTTTCCTACCCGCCAACCAGTTTCTGATCCATCTATGTACGTCTCCGTCCACTCCATGGTTCTTCAGTTTCCGGAGTAGACGTTCGTGAGGCACCTTGTCAAAGGCTTTTTGGAAATCAAGGTATATGATGTCTATGGGGTCTCCTCTGTCCATCCGTTTGTTAATTCCTTCGAAGAAGTGCAATAAGTTCGTTAGGCACGATCTCCCCCTGCAGAAACCATGTTGGGTTGTTTTCAAAAGTTCGTTTCTTTCCAGATGTTCATCGATGTGTTCTTTAATCAGTGCTTCCGTCAGTTTCCCCGGAACCGAGGTCAAACTCACTGGTCTGTAATTTCCCGGGTCACCTCTTGATCCCTTTTTAAAGATGGGCGTGACATTGGCTATCTTCCAATCCTCCGGGATCATGCCTGTTTTCAAGGATAGGTTGCAAATTTGCTGCAGTAGTTCCGCTATCTCCTCCTTTAATTCCTTCAGAACCCTGGGATGGATTCCGTCCGGACCCGGGGATTTGTCAGTTTTAAGTTTTTCTATCTGCCTGTGTACATCATCAAGGCTCACTTCCATGGATGTTAATTTTTCTGCTTGATTTCCATTGAAGATTTGTTCAGGTTCCGGTATGTTGGTTGTGTCTTCGTTTGTAAATACAGACGAGAAGAACATGTTGAGTCTTTCTGCGACTTCTTTCTCCTCCTTCACCACTCCCTTCCTGTCTCCTTCGTCCAGCGGTCCTACCTCCTCCCTAGCTGGCTGTTTCCCTTTAACATATCTGAAGAACGGTTTGAAATTTCGTGCCTCCCTGGCTAGCCTCTCTTCATACTCTCTTTTGGCTTTTCGAACCACATGGTGACATTCTTTTTGATACTTCCTGTGCTCCTTCTGGTTCCCTTCAGTTTTGTCCTTTTTCCATTCCCTAAATGAATTTTTCTTATTGCCTATCGCTTCCTTCACTATTTTAGTCATCCATACTGGGTCTTTTGTTCGAACATACTGCAGAAACATTTCTTTGCATACCTGCAAGTCTGGCACTATATACACTCCTTGTGGCAGGGGTCGCTGGGATTCCCTTCATTTACAGAGGTAGACCATCTCTTTATGCACAACCCCACTTCACATAACAAACTCCCTGCCAATGCTATACATAGAAAGAAAGAAAGGATTATTTCCAGTTTTGCTGTAGTGGTGGGCTCTGATGGGTCGAAGGGGAGGAGTATGGTGATGTCGTCTGCGTAGCTGAAGGATGTAACATTGGAGCCACTTTAGATAACTTAAATGTTACATCCTTCAGCTACGCAGACGACATCACCATACTCCTCCCCTTCGACCCATCAGAGCCCACCACTACAGCAAAACTGGAAATAACCCTTTCTTTCTTTCAATGTATAGCATTGGCAGGGAGAGATTACCCTCTCAGTTTTTCAGCCATTTGGTGCAATTTGGGGGTAACACTTTGGGGCAGGAGGTTCTGGAACGTGAGCTCTCACTCAATTTCTCACTGGCATTTCATATCACCCCTAATGTAAGTCTCTATGAACTTCAGTTCAAACTCTTACATAATGCTTATATCAGTCGATGTAAAGATAAAATCATGGGTCTCTGGGAAGACTGTGAATCAAATGTAAGGTTGGCAGAGGTTCCCTATTACACCACTTTTTGGAATGTCCTACTCTGCAAACATTTTAGAATGGGTGCTCCAGGCTTTGGGGAGGGGGGGTTGAGGAGCCCTTGTGAAAGGTCTTATAAGATTCTCATGTTGGGTCTGACAGGAGAACTGAAGCAACAGGGCTACCAGGATTTTGAGTTCCACTTTCTTTCAGTGGACATCCTTATGGCTAAGAAAACTATCTTACATAGGTGAATGGATGCCTCCTCTGCACATCTGGACTAACAGTATGTTATAAATGGCCACTTGGGAGTGTTTCTGTTGTTCTTCTCAACAGAAGGTTTTGGTGGCCGCATATGCAGCTACAATAATACTTTATCCTTAACAAAAATAAATAATTAAAACAAATAGAAAAATTTTTCTACCTTTGTTGTCTGGTTTCTGCTTTCTTCATCTTCTCATCATTCTGTTCCTTCCATCCACTGTCTGCCTCTTCCATATGGCTTCTCCTTTCTTTCTATGCTTCTTCCAGAAACTGTCTGCTTCTCCCTTCCATCTCTCCCTCCCCCTCCCCCCATTGGTCTGGTATCCATCTACTTTTCTCCACTTCCCCAGTGGTGTGGCATCTGTCTTCTTCCCTTCCATCTTTCCCTCCCTCCCAGCAGATTTTAGCATCTCTCTCCTTCCTCCTTTCCTCCTCCCAGGTCTGGTATCTGTCTCCTCCCCTTCCTCCCAGGTCTGGTATCTGTCTCCTCCCCTTCTTCCCTGCTCTGGCATTTCTCTCTCCGCTCCCTTCCTCCTGTTCTTCCCTGGTCTTCCTTCTCAATTTATTTTCTGCCTCTGTCTAAATTCTTACTATTCAATCCTCAATTTCTCTCTTTCATTATGTCTACCTATAGCTTGCCACCTCTTTCCCTCACCCCTTCCAGTAACTCTATTCTCCACCCCCAATACAGCATGTGCCATTTTTCCTTTATCCTCCCCACTTCCATTCATCATCTGTTCCCCCTCTCCCCAACACTTCCATTCATCATCTGTCCCTCCTCTCCCCCGTGTCTGCCTCTGC
Source organism: Geotrypetes seraphini (assembly GCF_902459505.1). Taxonomy (NCBI): domain Eukaryota; kingdom Metazoa; phylum Chordata; class Amphibia; order Gymnophiona; family Dermophiidae; genus Geotrypetes; species Geotrypetes seraphini. The sequence continues at coordinate 277,820,617 of NC_047085.1, read as the reverse complement.
TGCAATCCACCCGGGCGGAAATAGGAAGTTGTGTCATTGGCAGACATGGAAAGCAGGAAGGGGAGCTGTGGGCGATGTAGCTGAATCACTGCTGAAGCCGGCAGATTTTTCAGCTTCACGGAAGGAAAAGGGCCATCAGACCGGACAGGCAAGAAGGCTGGGAACATGCTGTGCCATGGGGACAACCCAGAGCCTTGGGACTGGGCCTTGAGAAGGGAAGTTCCTGGACCATGACTCCAAGGTTGGGAACACCCCCATCATGGCATGCACCTGGGGTGGACGCTCCCCCCCCCTTGGTACGCCATTACCCCATGCTACATTGAAGTGTGTTGTTCTGAATGCTGTATTTTTTTGCCTACATTTTTCTTGTCTTTTTAGTTTTTGAATATGCTTTGTTTGGTGGAACTGTTTTGACACCTTGAGGCTCATGTAATAAGACTATTTTTCTTTGAAATCAAACCATCTGCCTCTGTGCCATATAGCTGATGTTCTGGGTGTTCTTTAAAAGTGGTGTGGTTACTACTTAGAGCCAGTACCTCCTGTAGAGCTTTCCCCATCTTGGGAAGTGTGCCTATTGGTATGTAGCGCTACCTAGTGGAGGGTTGCCACGTTGATCCTTGCAGGCCCTGCGTGGCGACACTGTCGCATGAAATAGCTGGTCAATTCCACTATTCAGTGGCTCACTGGCTATGTTTGGGGGCCAAATACAACTACCTAAAATGGTAGTATATCGTTGGCCGTTGAGACTTAGCCAGCTAGCTGCTGAATATTGGCATGGCCATCTATGTCACAGCCAGCCCAAAATGGACAGGAAATTCAATTTCGACCAGATATGGCATCAGCATTAAATTTCTGGCATTGCTGCAGACTGCTAAAGATTGCTGGTGATCTTCTGTTGCCTGAATATGAGCCTGATAGAAACTAAGCCATTCTTCTCCCTAAGATGCTATCTAGTAAGAATAATACATGCATTTCTGCTATTAACAGAATCTGATTCTGCTAATAGTGCATCAAGTGTTTTCATCTAATAAGTCAGGGTTGCATTTCAAATTTTCACTAATGGGTTAATTTGTGTTTATTCACAGTTGTTGTCTAAACCGAAATTTAGTGGAGTTGAAAAGATCAAGACCATTGGCAGCACTTACATGGCAGCCACAGGACTGAGTGCTACACCCAGCCAGGAATACAGCCAGGTACAGAGTTGACAATTTGCAAAGCAGACTAAAAATCTGATTTGAATAGTAATAACTTCATCAAATCCTGTTTAGAGCCCAGAAGGCTAAACTTAAACACTAATAACAACATTTGAATACTGATCTGATAATTTTTCTAGTAAATGAGCTGCAGCATTTAAATGTTATATAAGAACATAAGAATAGCCATACTGGGTCAGACCAATGGTCCATCTAGCCCACTTATTCTTTTTCCATAGTGGCCACTCCAGGTCACAAGCACCTGTCAAAAATCCAAATAGGTTATTTCTCATGCTACTGATCCCAGGGCAAGCATTGGCTTCCCCTGTGCGTCTCAACAGCATACTATGAACTTTTCCTTCAGGAACTTGTCCAAACCTTTTTAAAATCCATCTATGTTAACCGTTGTTATCACATCCTCTGGCAATACATTCCAGAACTTAATTATTCTCTGATTGAAAAAAATTTTTCCTCCTGAAAGCCAAGATGGCGTCGGAAGGTGAGGACATGTGAGCTACGCTCTCCTCAAAGTGGTCTTTGTACGAATGGGGAAACGAAAGGTGAAGCTCAAGCTGTACCCTCCAGTGACAACTGAATCTTTCTGGCTGAAACAGTCCACTTTGGAAACTTGCGAGGTTCGCTGTCCACCAATGGATACTTTGACTTTGAATGCTCCTTGCAGTTCTACAGGAGAAAGTTTGGAAGCAGTATCATCGAGCCCCACATGGCCTTCCCTTCCCCATGACCCAAAGGTGATTTTTCAGCGCGTAGAGATGACCTTCCTGCACAGACGAGGAGCATGGGAGATTCACCTTTGGAGGGGATACTGCTGGCAATGTCATCTTCAGCGCCACAAAAAAGTAGAGCAGTAATGGTGAATGAAAATCTTCAGCGGGGGGAGCACCTGCCATCTACCATCTCACATGGATCATTCCCTTCAGGTACAATTTAAAACTTTTCTGATAAATTATCTGACTTTGCAATACAGAAATATGGTCTGGCTTAGCAACAGGAACAATAAGCTACCAGAATGGATAATTTGGAGACTCAAGTACAGGAGTTTACCACTGTTGAATCGAAAGAAAGGGGAATATTATACAGGAAGATGGAAAATCTGGAAAATCAAGTTAGAAGGAATAACTTACGATATTTGAATTTTCCTAAGTCTCCTTTAGTACCTCCTATAGAGATGCTAAGGAAATATTTTAGAGAGATTTTGAATCTACCTGAAGATTATCTTCCCCAGTAGTGAAGGCTATTTACCTATATTTCTCCAAATTACCAACCGGTAAAAGGGAAGAAAACCAAGAAGCCATTCAACAGGAATCTTTAAATGTGACAGAATTTCTGGAATCGTCATTAGAAGTAATTACATCTAGAATGACTCTTTTGATAACTTTTGCTTTAGAATAGGACCATAATATGGTATTGAGACTTTATTTCTGCCACATATCTCAGCAATTTTGGAGATCAGTTTGTATATTTCCTGATTTATCTAGAACCCAGGCTAGAACTGCTAGATTTTATAATGGCAAGGGAAAATCATCTATTAGTTAACTGTTCCACAGTGATACCTTAACTAGCTAGTCACAGGGAACTGGATACCTTCTAAGATGTGAATTAATTTCTTAATGTTTCCTTTTATATTTCTTGGCTTCTTCTATATATAGTGCACTAAAGATGTTGTTTTTATTATATCTTGATGTTTAGCTTATTTCTTAATAACATTGTTATGTATTTCTTTCATTTATGCTATTAATTGTCGGATGTATATCTTCAAAATTTGAAAAATAAAAATATTTAAAAAAAGAAAGAAAAATATTTCCTTCCATTGGTTTTAAAAGTATTTCCCTGTAACTCCATTGAATGTCCCCCAATATTTGTAATGTTTGATGGGGTAAAAAAATTGATTTACTTGTACCCATTCTATACTACTCAGGATTTTGTAGACTTCAGTCATATCTACCCTCTGCCATTTCCAAGCTGAAGAGCCCTAACCTCCTTAGTCTTTCCTTATATAAGATGAGTTCCATCCCCTTTATCATCTTGATCGCTCTTCTATGAACCTTTTCTAATTCCATTACATCTTTTTTGAGATAGGGAAACTAGAATTGAACTAGACTTGAACGCAATACTCAAGGTCAGGTTGCATCATAAAGTGATACAGAGGCATTATAATATTCTTAGTCTTATTTACCATCCCTTTTCTAATAATTCCCAACATCTTGTTTGCTTTTTTGGCCACTGCCACACATTTGGGAGAAGGTTTCAGTGTATTCTCTACAATGACACCTAGATCTTTTTTCTTGAGCACTGATCCCTAAGGTGGAGTTCATATTCAGTGTAGTTATCTATATAGAGAGTGGCACAGAGTATATGTGGAGAGCAATGACATCTGCTGGCTCTACATATAGCAGTGATATGCAGCATTTTTGCTGCCTTGAATTAAGATGTAAAGCTATATGGAGAGTGGCTGAATATTGCCAGCTTTCCGCAGAATGTCCATGCTTCACCCTGTAAGAATTTTCAATGGTACTACGATAAAGTGCTACTGAATATTGGTGGATAGTGTACTTATCTGTATACCAGCTGCAGATAACTCATTTTTAATATCTGGCTTGTGTTTTTACTGAACAAGAGCAAAAACAAAAAGCAATGTGGAGCGTAGATGTTCAAGATGTAGGCTTTATTAAAAGTTCAGCTTGATAATCCACATGAAAAGGTCTAGGACTCAATATACTTTTAAACCTTGGACTCAACAAGGTCCGTGTTTCGACACCACCATCTTCCTCAGGGATTCTATAAAATGTGATAAACGGATATATTGTGTTTTGGTTTTGCTCTTGGATTAGGAGTAGAGCAAAGGTAGCATTAAACTTTAATCATGCAGTAGCAATATTCAGCTGCTATCTAGGTAAGCTGAATATTTAGGGCTCCTTCTACTAAGGTGTGTTAGGGCCTTAACATGCGGAATAGCGCACTAGACCTTAATGCCAGCATTGAGCTGGCATTATTCTAGAAGTGTACCATGCAGTTTAGCGCGTGGTAATTTTGCGCTAAAAACGCTAGCACACCTTAGTAAAAGGAGCCCTTAGTTTAGGTCTACAGAACAGAAGCCTTAAACTAGTTCAAATCAAAGTACCAGGTAAACTGGGTAGTAACCTAAGTGACACAATTTTAGGCGTGGCACAAAGAGCAATTATTTTTTATAAACCTATATATTTATTGAAGTTTTTGAATCACAGTCCCAACTTACATTGAGATGATTAATTATAACATTTTGACCCTAACCTATCTCCCAACCTATACACCCTCCCCTCTGTCACCATCCATACTGACACTCATACCAACCCCCATCCTCCCTATCGCCTTCCCATTACTCCACTTTAGACCATTCCCAGCTTTGCTATATTTAGCCAAGCATTAGCCCAAGCATTTAATTTTTGTAAGTTAATTCTCATGCATTTCCCTCCCTCCAGGATGTCCATTCTGTTGCCAATCTTCATCTCATTTGCAAAAGACATACTTTTCCTTCTGACCTTTTGGCAATATTGCTCACAGATATATTGAACAGAGTCTACTTCAGGACAGATCCCTGAGGCAGTCTGCTACTAACCTTTCCTTCTTTTGAACCATTTCCATTTACCATTTCTCTCTTTCCACCTATCAGTTAGCCAGCCAATTTCTGATCCAGTTTACAACCTCAGGCCTCATCTCAAGCTGTTCAATTTATTTATAATCCTCTTGTATCAAAGGTTTTGCTGAAAACTAAGTAGACGACATCCAGTGCATGTCCTAAATCCAGTTTTTTTTATCACCAAGTCAAAGAAATTGATCATTTGCAATATGATTTGCTTTTGGTAAAGCCATATTGCCTCGGATCTTGTAACTCATTGGAATGAAGAAAGTTGACTATCCTTTCCTTCAGCAACATCTCCATTACCTTTCCCACCACCAAGGTAAGGCTCACCAGTTTCTAATTTCCCACCTTCTCTCTTGTCACTGCCTTTGTAAATAGCAGCCTGTCTCCAACCCTGTGGTACTTTTCCAGTTTTCAAAGATGTATTTTAAACATATCCTTTAGAGGGCCTGTCAAGCCTCTCTAAACTCAGTATTCTGGGATGTATCCTAGTCAGTCCACATTCAGTTTTACGTATTGGTCATTGTCTTCTGTGAATGGTACGGTAACTATGTCAGCCCCTTATTTATTTAAAAAATGTATAACCCACTACTACATCCACCAGTTCTGTGCAAGATACAATAAAACAATATAATAATGTAACAATAACTGACACACACACAAAAAGACAAATTTGAGTCATAAAATCTACTAATAAATACATTCAAAGAGGATTGTCTTCAAATGTTTTCTAAACTGCAGAACCCCAGGGTTCTACCAACAGAGCATTCCACAAGCAAGCACCCTGAATCAAGAACATTGAGGACCAATTAGTCATAAGTTTCACACATTTAAATGATTTTACGTCTAACAATAACTTGCCATCAAACTGCAAGGAGTGTGAAGAACGGTATAGTTTAAACAGGTAGCCACACACTGTTGTTATGCAACACCTTATAAAAAAGGCAAAATACCTTGAAGTCTATTCACGCTTGTATTGGCAACCAATGCAAGTCCCAAAGGATAGGTATCATATGTTTCAACATAGACACGTTAGCAATCAACCTTGTAGCAGCATTCTGAGTTAACTGCAAAGACTGTATTGTACATTTTGGCAAACCAAGATACAGGGAATTGCAGTAATCCAAAATTAGTGGCAGTATCACAACCACCACAAAACGAAAATCATCAACAGTCAAATAATCTTTTAGCCTCCTCAAAAGTCTGAAGTGGAAGAAGACTTTAAATATCACTGCTTTTATCTGCGGTTTAAAAGATAATGTAGAGTCAAGAAGTATTCCCAAATACTTGCAATGATCAAGTATGGGAATTTGAACATTACAAAAGGAAACTTCATTGAGGAATTCAGACAGTTCTTTGCTACATCCTAGGCGCAAAATGTGTGTCTTGCTGATATTAAACTTTAAGGCCCAGATTTTTTAAACGACACCTATGTAGCCTGTCCACATAGGTATTTAGACTTCAAGGATCAGCATTATCTATTGTCTTAACATTTATTTATTTATTCATTCAATTTTCTATACACCTAACTTAATTTGAAAATGCCATTAAAAAATGAACACTCTTAAAGACAAAATGTAGGCATGACTAATACCAGAAGTGACTTTAGGAGTTATAAAGCACCTCCATAGGCATGATTCATATGAAAGGTAGTTGCCGGAAATATAGGCCTTGAAAACCCTGGCCTACATTTGCGACGCCTGCGCTACATGTGGCTTCAATTCTGCATCCAGCGGCGGTATATAATTGACATGCGACTGGTGCCGGGTTTGGAGGCGCTGACCGATATCATCGCTGGTTGTAGAATCCAGCCCTAAATGATTAGCAAACATCCAATCAAGGTTTCAAGGTTTTCAAGGTTTATTAAATATTTGATGAATCGCTATATCTTTATACAAAGCGATGTACATAATGATAAAATAAATTTAAAATACATACAATATACGTAAACATTAGAAATCAGACGAGACAGACAACAATTAGAAGTGAAGAAGGGTAAAAGTTACATCTGTTATATTAAGAAAAACAGTTAAGGGAAAAAACATCAAGGAACATGGAGGTTCTTAAAAGCGAAATTCGTAAAATAAAGAAAAAATTTAGATATTAAAAGCATCTTTAAAAATAAATGTTTTAAGGGATTTTTTAAAGGAGGATATGTCTTTTTTTCAATTTTTATGTATTGGGGCAATGAGTTCCACCATTGGGGACCAACTACGGAGAACATGTCTGATCTTCGTGTACCTATTATTTTTAAAGAGGGAACAACTAATAGATTTTGGGAAGATGATCTAAGTGCACGTACGGAACTATGGGGAATTAGCATTTTTGATATGCACTGAGGTTCATTGAATATCAAGGTTTTAAATATAAGTAGTAAAACCTTAAACTGTATACGATGGGTAATAGGGAGCCAATGAGCGTCAATGAAAAATGGAGTTACATGGTCGAATTTCCTGGCATCATAGATTAATTTAATAGCAGTGTTTTGAATAATTTGCAATCGTTGTTTTTCTTTTTGAGTGATATTGAGCAACAAAGAATTACAATAGTCTAATTTTGCTATTACTAATGAATGAATTAATATATTGCGAGATTTGGGTTCAAGAAATTTGGATATAGATCGGATTAAGCGTAATTTATAGAAACAGACTTTAACTATATTGTTGATATGTCTTTAAATTCTAATTTTTCATCGATTACAACTCCTAAGATTTTTAATTTGGGAACAATTTCAATTGGCGTGTTGTTAAGAAGGAAAGGCGAATTTAATCCGATGTCTCTTTTCCAATTAAAAATCACTATCTGCCTGTAAGCAGACTGTCAAACAAGCAAAAGTTTCTGAAGTTGTTTTTCCAATTGGAATTACAAACTGTTTGTCATCGGCATAAAGCCGATAGCTGACACCCAACCGAGAAAGAACCGTACAGAGAGTGTGGCGTAGTGGTTAAAGCTACATCCTCAGCACCCTGGGGTTGTGGATTCAAACCCACGCTGCTCTTTAACCCTGGGCAAGTCATTTAATCCCCCCATTGCTCCAGGTACATTAGATAGATTGTGAGCCCACTGGGACAGATAGGAAAAAATGCTTGAGTACCTGAATAAATTCATGTAAACCATTCTGAGCTCCCCTGGGAGAATGGTATAGAAAATTGAATGAATAAATAAATAAATGTTAAGACAATAGATAATGCTGATCCTTGAAGTGTTTGTTCTAAATACCTATGTGGACAGGCTACATACATGCCCCTCAGTTCTTAATTCTATTTCAGAATTCCACCGCAAAAGTGTAGTTAATATTCAAGGCCTTGAGAAGCACTTCTGCATCCTCTGAATGATGTGATATCAGAAAGGCTTCTCGAATACAGGTGACTGGCCATTTTATTGGGATAATGACATCATCAATTAATCCATTATTAAACATACGTAGTTGGTACATCTTCCAATTACAATCCATTTACAAATTGCATACTTCAACAATATTCTATTGGTTCTATTCAAATCACATGGCTTTCTGTTTATACTTCATTAATAATAATAATAATAATAATAATTTTATTTCTTATATACCGCCAAAGCCATAGTAGTTCGAGGCGGTTTACAACGAAGAAGGGCTGGACAATCAGCGAAAATGGTACAATGTTACAATCAGATAAAATTAAGTGGTAGAGAAAAAAATGGTACAACAGAGAGAAAAAAATGGTACAACTGAGAGAATAAATGGTACAAACAGAAAGAAAGATGGGTACAATTATGGCAATGAAATGGTGCAGTGAAGAAGGTCAAGACAATCTGCTTAAAGGACATAGAGAGATAGAGGGCCAGGGTGGGCATAGGGTCTTAGGGTATGAATCGGGTGAAAAGATTAGTTTTTAGTAGTTTCCTGAAGTTTAAGTAGGATGAAGAGCGTGAGATGATGTGGGCCAGCCAGTTATTGTCATGACCTGCTTGGAAGGCAAGAGTTCTATTTAGATATCTTTTGTAACGGCAGGTCCTTAGGGTAGGGTAGCTAAACAGGTGGGTTCTACGTGTGAGTTTGGATGGGCGGTCTAGGATAAAATGGGGTACTAAGTAAAGGGGGGCCGAGCCAAGGATGGATTTGTAGCAGAAACAGGTGAACTTGAATAGCACTCTTGCTTCTAGGGGTAGCCAGTGAAGTTTGTGGTAATAGGGAGTTAAGTGTTCCCATTTTTTTAGTCCGAAGATCAGTCGGATTGCCGTGTTTTGAATAATTTGCAATCTTTGTGTGGTTTTTTTGAAAGATCCCAGATAGATGATGTTGCAGTAGTCGACTAGACTTAAGATGGAGGATTGCACAAGTAGGCGGAATGAGGGGGCGTCAAAGTATTTTCTGATGGATCTTAGCTTCCATAAGGTGGTGAAGCTTTTTTTGACCAGAAGGTCAGTGTGAGCTTCGAAGGTAAGGTTGCGATCAAGAGTCACTCCGAGTATTTTTAAAGAGTTTGTTAAGGTAAAGACTTGGCCATTCATTAGTACTTTTCCTTAGCAATAATGACTTAACTCATCACAAGCTATTGGTTTTACCTCTGTCAGCAATAGAAGGAAGTGAACATGCTCAGAGGACACACTGATCTTGCAGATATGTTCTATTCTATTGCAAATATCTAGTTTACAGAAACTTTCTCGTTTGCTAGACAATACACTTCTGTAGGCTACAATCACATGGTTACAGTCACATGATTTCCCCTAACTCTACAAGTGACAAATATGTTAGTCCGACTTTTAGCTTATTTTCAGAGAGCAACTATGTTATGGCTTCCAGCATCATGTTCCAGATATTAATCCAAAATATTGTTCTATTAAGAAAAATATGTACTCTACATGCTGTGCTGTCTATGCTATGCTTTGTCACAAGTTTATGAAGGATGTCAATTATTCAGCTACATCTTTTTATATAATATTATTGTCTTATAAGGTTTTAACTAAAATTGTATCTATGCTCCCACCCCCCTTCTTATATTCTGCATAATACAATTATCACAATCAGCTGCATACCTCCAACAATTAGGCATTACTCGGAACAGTCATTTGACAGCTGAATTTGAGAACTTCTATCTGATAGAAAAGAATTGAACCAGCCCCACACCTTTTCACCAGTACCCAAAGACATTAACCTAAGTAGCAAAATCTGATGACTGATGGTATCAAATGCCACAGAAGTACTTAGGAAAATCATCAAAAATGATTCCCCGTGATCATAAGAACAGCCTTACTGGGTCAGACCAATGATCCATCAAGCCCAGTAACCCATTCTCATGGTGGCCAATCCAGGTCACCAGTACCTGGCGAAACCTCAAGGTGTAGCAATATTCCATGCTACCAATACAGGGCAAACTATCAAAATTAGCAAAACCTAAATCTTATCTAGAACATCCACATAAACTGAAACAAATAGTTCTAATAGTGTCACTGTTGGACAAACTGTGAGGCACAGCAAAGGGAGATATAATAAATCTAATTTAATATTAATTTGTGTGAGAAGACCTCAGTGTGGATTGAAAAGTCAGGTAAACGAATTAACGTTCAATACTATAATCTGTGTGTGGACACCAGCCCAGCACACCACACCATTATAGAGTCTTCATTGTGCAATATGAATGAGTGAAAATATAGTGTAATCACACTTAATAATTAACAAAAAATATGTGAGCATTCACCAAAGCTGTGCCAACACAGTCGGTGAAACAGGAATACTGCACAAACATAAAGAAAAAATCACTTATCTCAATAGGAGCTCCATTAGGCATCAGGGCTCCCAGAGACGCTTAAAGGCAAAAAGCCTAAAAGAAGGCTGCAAGTGGATCAGAGACCACTCAAAAAGTAGTTGGTTCAACTGACCTTCAGTTTTGGATAAACATCCTTCTACAGGAACCCTTGGATTTTGAGAGCTGAAAGCAAACGCAGCGGCAAACACATAGGGAAGCACACACTGCGCGACGGGCAAGCAGTGGCTTCCCCCATGTCTTTCTCAATAACAGACTATGGACTTTTCCTCCTTATAGATTCAAGAGTAGATAAAAACAACTCAGTTGAATGCTTAGGGTGAAATCCAAACTGAAATTCATCCAAAAAGTCCTGAATTGACTATCTCTTTCTTGACTGATACCTGCAGCAGAGAGTCCCTGAGGTTCGCATTGAACTGATCACCTGGTCTGATCATGCTCCCATTTGGATTCAGATCTTGGGGCCCCAGCCCTGTCAGGGACACAAATAGTGGAGACTCAATGATAGTTTGTTGGATGACCCAGGGTGTTGCGACAGGTTGAGGGTTTGCTATGGGATTATTTAGAGCTGAATGTACGAGGTCAGGCATTCCCTGAAGCAGTTGGGAGGGTTTGACGGTGACATTGCAGGGACACCTTATCACGCTGGCATCTTTTTGTAAGTATCATCAGCGAACAGAGGAGACCCAGTTGATAGGCACTTTAGAGAGTATTCATAAACAGCCCTGGGATAGAGGGGTTTTCCAACAACTGCAATCTGCATGGAGGGATCTGGAGCAATTCGCTTTGGAGCATATGAAGTTCCATCTACAGTTGTTGCAACAGAAATACTTAGAATTTCATAATAAGGCTAGCCGTATGGTGGCTCATAGATTGCGAGTGCATCGTACACAAAATAATATTCTTTCTATACGGGGGGAGTTAGGCTCAGAATTAAGATGGGATGAGGAGATTAGGGCATGCTTTGTTGACTACTATCAGCCGCTATATACCCCAGAGGTCGTTCTTGACCCAGGTCTGATAGAGGATTATATATACAGTCTGCCCAACTGGGGAAAATTACTGAGTCGGATGCTCAGTGTCTTGATCATCCTAACACCATCATTGAAGCTTCTCAGGAGCTCAAATCTATGAAGGTGAGGAACCCCTGAGTTGGATGGGTTTACCGTGAAGTTTTATAAATGTTTTTGTGATCTTCTTTTACCTCTCCTGCTTTATCTTTTTAACACCTGGAAGCCGAGCAGTCAATTGCTCTTTTTCATGCGCCTGGCAGGCATTACAGTCCTCCCTAAGGATGAGAAGGCTCCTAAGCTTTGTGTGTTTACCGCCCAATCTCTTTATTGAGAGTGGATGCAAAAATTCATTAGAGTCCTAGCGGACCGTATGATGAGCTTGGTTCCCTGTTTGGTACATCCCGAACAATCAGACTGGGTGGCAAGTGGGGAATAATGTCTGGCGGGAGGTTAACTTGATGGAGAGGGTTTGACGGCTACAGCAAGGTACAGTGTTTCTCTCTATTGATGCTGAAAAGTGTTTCAATCAGGTCTCTTGGCCTTTTTTGTTCAAGGTGTTAGAGTATATGGGGCTGGGTGTGGATTCGGGTACTATAAACAAATCTGCTGGTTGTATTAAAGTGAATGATAGGTATTCTGTCCCATTTGGAAGTCGACAAGGTTGCCCCCTTTCTCCTATCTTATTTGCCTTAGCCATTGAACCCCTAACAGAGCATGTTCTCGCCCATGCGGGTATCTGAGGGGTCCGGACTGAGTCTGGGAAATAAGAACATAAGAACATAAGCAGTGCCTCCGCCGGGTCAGACCACAGGTCCATCCTGCCCAGCAGTCCGCTCCCGCGGCGGCCCAAACAGGTCAAGACCTGTCTGAATCCACAGAGGGGGTCCCCTTGCCACCCTGGTTTCCCATTTAAGTCCTAGCTTCCCATCGAAGTCCTAACCCTCCAGTCTTGCACATGCACGACCTGATTGGGTTTCTATACTTATTACCTGGTTAGCTTTCTATACATCCCAGCACCTCTCTCAGTATCCCACGATCCCTTTATCCCTCAGGAATCCGTTCAATCCATGTTTGAATCCTTGTATCGTACTCTGCCTGATCACTTCCTCCGGTAGCGCATTCCAAGTGTCCACGACCCTTTGGGTGAAAAAAAAACTTCCTTGCATTTGTTTTGAACCTATCTCCCTTCAGTTTCTCCGAATGCCCCCTCGTACCTGTTGTCCTCTTCAGTCTGAAGAATATGTCCCTATCCACCCTCTCCATGCCCCTCATGATCTTGAAGGTCTCTATCATATCTCCCCTGAGCCTCCTTTTTTCCAGAGAGAAGAGCCCCAGCCTATCCAACCTCTCGGCGTATGGGCAGTGTTCCAGCCCTCTTACCAGTTTGGTTGCTCTCCTTTGGACTCTCTCAAGTACCGCCATGTCCTTCTTGAGGTACGGCGACCAATATTGAACGCAGTATTCCAGATGTGGACGCACCATCGCTCGATACAATGGCATGATGACTTCCCGCGTCCTGGTTGTTATGCCTCTCTTTATGATGCCCAGCATCCTGTTGGCTTTTTTCGAGGCTGCTGCGCACTGTGCAGATGGCTTCATTGATTCATCCACCAGCACACCCAGGTCCCTCTCAAGACCGCTGTCTCCCAACAATGCCCCCCCCCCCCAATTTGTAGTTGAACAACGGATTCTTTTTCCCTATATGCATGACCTTACATTTTTCCACGTTAAAGCGCATTTGCCATTTGTTTGCCCAGTCTTCCAGCTTGTCCAGGTCCCTTTGCAGGTCCTCACACTCCTCCCTGGACCTAACTCTGCCGCACAGTTTGGTATCGTCTGCAAATTTTATAACCTCACACTTTGCCTCCTTTTCTAGGTCATTGATGAATATGTTGAAGAGTAAGAGCACTGATCCCTGTGGCACACCGCTCGTGACTCCCCGCCAGTCAGAATATTGGCCCTTTACTCCGACCCTCTGCAATCTACCCGACAACCAGATCCATCTGTGCACATCCCCTCCCACCCCGTGGTTCCACAGCTTCCTAAGCAGCCTTTCATGTGGCACCTTGTCGAAAGCCTTTTGAAAATTGAGGTAAATGATGTCTATGGGTTCCCCATTGTCCACCCGACTGCTTATTCCCTCAAAGAAGTACAGAAGGTTTGTTAGGCATGACCTTCCCTTACAGAATCCGTGCTGGCTTGTTCTCAGTAGGTCATTTCTCTCGATGTGCTCGCAAATGCCATCCTTGATCATAGCTTCCACCATTTTCCCTATTATTGAAGTCAGGCTCACCGGCCTGTAGTTCCCGGGGTCACCCCTCGATCCCTTTTTGAAGATGGGTGTGACATTTGCCAATTTCCAGTACTCTGGTACCTCTCCAGTTTTCAAGGATAGGTTGCAAACATGTTGGATTGTGCCCGCTATTTCTTGTCTTAGTTCCTTCAGAACCCTTGGGTGGATCCCGTCCGGGCCCGGTGATTTGCTGCATTTTAACCTGTCTATCTGTTTGAGGACATCCTCCTTACTTACCTCTATGTGCTCCAATTTTTCAGCCTGTTCCCCACTCATGAGCTCCTCTGAGTCCGGTATAATAGATGTGTCTTCTCTCGTGAAAACCGATGAGAAGAACGTGTTCAACCTCTCAGCTACCTCTTTATCCTCCTTAATCGCTCCCTTCCTATCCCCATCGTCCAACGGCCCCACCTCCTCTCTCGCTGGTCGCTTCCCCTTAACGTAACTGAAGAATGCCTTGAAGTTTTTCGCCTCCCTGGCCAGCCCCTCTTCGTATTTCCCTTTTGCTTTTCTAACCTCTCGGTGGCATTCCTTTTGGCATTTCCTGTGCGTCTGGTGATTTTCCTCCGTTGGATCCTTTTTCCATCTCCGGAAGGATACTTTTTTGTCATTTATTGCCCTCTTTACTTCTGTTGACATCCAAACCGGGTCCTTTGACCGCTTGTTCTTGCAGCCTTTCCTGAAACTGGGGACGAACATTCTTTGTGCTTCCTGCAGGGTGTCCCTGAATAGGGTCCAGGCGCTTCCTACAGTCTCCATCCTAAAGATGTTTCTGAGCTTCCTCCCCACCATTTTCCTCATAGCAACATAGTTCCCTTTACTGAAGTTGAGCGCAGTTGTTGCGGTCCTCCTTACTATGGGTGTCCCCCTTTCTAATGTGAATCTGATCGTGTTGTGGTCACTGTTGCCTAGTGGTCCTCCCACTTCTACCTCTCTTGCAGGCCCCCCTAATCCGTTTAGGATGAGGTCAAGAGTAGCACCCCCTCGCGTCGGTTCCCTGACTAGTTGCTCCATGAAGCAGTCCCTCACAGCTTCTACAAATCCTGTTTCCCTAGTGCAGTTGGAGTGACCCGTACTCCAGTCTATCCCCGGGTAGTTGAAGTCCCCCATCACTGTTACACTTCCAGTCCCGCATTCCTGTCTCAGTTCAGATTCCAAGTCGTGTCCGACTCCTTCTGGCGTACCAGGTGGGCGATAGTACAGCCCCAGTTTTATGCCTGCACCCTTGTTTCCCGGCAATTTGATCCATAGTGATTCCAGCCCCTCTGCCTTCGTTGCCATATCCATCCCGACCGAGTAGATAGAGTCCTTTACATATATTGCTATGCCTCCCCCCTTTTTGTGGGTCCTGTCCCTCCTGTAGAGCTTGTACCCCGGCAGCGCCACATCCCATTGATTCTCCTCTGTCCACCATGTTTCTGTAATTCCAATTATATCCAGGTCCTCCCCTTTGGCCATGACCTCTAGTTCACCCATCTTGGCCATGAGGCTTCTTGCATTTGCGTATAAGCACCGCAGGTCCCGTCGTTTTTCCTCCATCTCCGCATTTACCTGGGCCGCCTCCCCTTGAATTATGGGCAGTTCTCCTGTTTCCTGTGAACATAAGAACATAAGAAGTTGCCTCCACTGGGTCAGACCGAGGTCCATCTCGCCCAGCGGTCCGCTCCCGCGGCGGCCCATCAGGTCTGCGACCTGTGAAGTGGTTTCTGACCACTTTTATAACCTACCTCAAGTTCTATCTGTACCCCTCTATCCCTTTATCCTCCAGGAACCTATCCAAACCCTTCTTGAACCCCTGTACAGAGTTCTGGCCTATCACTTCCTCCGGAAGCGCGTTCCATGTGTCCACCACCCTCTGCGTAAAAAAGAATTTTCTAGCATTTGTTCTAAACCTGTCCCCTTTCAATTTCTCCGAGTGACCCCTAGTGCTTGTGGCTCCCCTCAGTTTGAAGAATCTGTCCTTATTTACTCTCTCTATGCCCTTAAGGATTTTGAAGGTTTCTATCATGTCCCCTCTAAGTCTCCTCTTCTCCAGGGAGAACAGCCCCAGCATTTTTAACCTGTCAGCGTATGAAAAATTTTCCATACCATTTATTAGTTTAGTCGCCCTCCTCTGCACTCCCTCGAGTACCGCCATGTCCTTCTTGAGGTACGGTGACCAGTATTGAACACAGTACTCCAGGTGCGGGCGCACCATTGCGCGATACAGCGGCATGATGACTTCCTTCGTCCTGGTTGTAATACCTTTTTTGATGATGCCCAGCATTCTGTTTGCTTTCTTTGAGGCTGTCGCACATTGCGCCGATGGTTTCAGTGATGTGTCGACCATCACCCCCAGGTCCCTTTCAAGGTTACTCACCCCTAGCAGGGTTCCCCCCATTTTGTAGCTGAACATCGGGTTCTTTTTCCCTACATGCATGACCTTGCATTTTTCTACGTTAAAACTCATTTGCCACTTTTTTGCCCAGTCTTCCAGTTTCGTTAGGTCCCTTTGCAGGTCTTCACAGTCTTCCGTGTTTCTAACCCTGCTGCAGAGTTTGGTGTCGTCAGCAAATTTGATAACCTCACATTTTGTCCCTGCCTCCAGATCGTTAATAAATATATTGAACAGTAGAGGTCCCAGCACTGACCCCTGCGGAACTCCGCTCGTGACCCATTGCCAGTCTGAGTATTGGCCTTTTACTCCAACCCTCTGCTTCCTGCCCGCCAACCAGTGTTTGATCCATCGGTAGATATCCCCTTGTACCCCGTGGTACCACAGCTTTTTAAGTAGCCGTTTGTGAGGTACCTTGTCGAAGGCTTTTTGGAAGTCAAGGTAAATGATGTCTATGGATTCCCCCTTATCCATCTGGCTGTTTATTCCCTCAAAGAAGTACAGCAAGTTCGTGAGGCATGACCTTCCCTTGCAGAAGCCATGTTGGCTCGCCTTCAGTTGTCCATTGTTTTCTATGTATTCGCATATTGCGTCCTTTACCATTGCTTCCATCATCTTCCCTGGAACCGAGGTCAAGCTCACAGGCCTGTAGTTTCCCGGGTTACCCCTTGATCCCTTCTTAAAGATAGGCGTGACATTCTGCTTCTGCTTTGCCATCAGCCTTTACCCTCGTAGCTTTCGGCTTCCCCACTTTTCCGCCACCCCACTTCCCCGCTTTTCCTCTGGGTTTTCTAGCCCTACCTGCCCCCTCTTGGGCTATCATCCCTTGAGCCTCAGTTTGATCCCCTTCGCCTTGTGGCACCCCTATATTGCCCTCAGCTTTCGCCCTCGTGCCACCTAGTCCCCTTGTGTCTCCATGCCCCTTAGTCTCCTCCCAGCAAGCTCCCTTTACCTGATGTTTCCCTCGCTGTCTGATCATAAGGTCCACCGGTCTCTCTACTTCCTTCTTGCAATCATCCCATTCAGCATCTGTTCTGGATACCGTTGTCCGAAGCGTCAACATCAGATCAGCTGTCGGCTTTCCCCCTCTCCTTAGTTTAAAGCCCTCTCGATCTCCTTTCTCACATTGGCTGCCAGTAGTCTGGTTCCCGCTGTGCTCAGGTGCAGTCCGTCCCGCCGGTAGAGTTTACTCTTTCCCCAGAAGGACGTCCAGTTCCTCACAAAGTGGAAGCCCTCCTCCTGGCACCATCTCCTCAACCATGCATTCACAGCCTGGAGGTCTGCTTGTCTCTTTGCATCTGCTCTCGGTACAGGCAGGATCTCTGAGAATGCAATCCAAGTTGCATTCTCTGAGAATGCAATATAAGTTGAGTTTGTTTGCTGATGATCTCTTGTTCACTATTCAGGACTCGATAACTTCTTTAACAGTGATATTGGGAGAGATGACTGCCCTTGGAGGTGTTTCAGGCTTTAAGGTTAACTTGAGTAAATCTGAGCTGTTGAACATTAATTTGCTATAGTGGCCTCTATAGTAGGCTACTAAAGAGGCACTACGTGCGCCTTTTCCTTTTTGTTTGGGCACTTGGGTGTCTATTTTGGGCCTTTGGGTGCCAATCTTTATGATTTGAACTATATTCCCTTATTTCATTGAATAAGCAAAGATCTGGATAGGTGAGAGGAGATGTATTTCTCTTGGATAGGGCGTATAGAAGTGGTGAAGATGATGATTCTTCCACAACTTTTGTTTATTTTTCACTCCCTACCAATATGGGTGAACCAGTCAGTTTTGTACGGTTTACAGCAGAGAATTTCTAAATTTATTTGGGCTAATAGATGTCCTTGGGTGAGCCTTAGGGTTCTTTTTTTGAGCAAGGGAGAGGTGGGTTTGTTCTCCCTAATGTGGTGAAATATCAGGGTTGCTCAATTGTAGGCTCTTACTGAGTGGCAAACCCAACATTGTAAACAATGGGTTGCTACTGAATAGGACGATATTGGGTGGATACCCTCATTACACTTACCCTGGCTCCTGGGGCATTTGGAGGGCAGAGAGCAGTCTTACTTCAGAAGGTGTGCTTTAAAAAACGTTTGTTTTAAAGCTATCACAACTTCCCCGTGAGATCCACATTTGTCTTTTTATATTTTTGTTTTCTTTCCTTTTTGGTTTTATATACAGTATATTTTACAATTTCCTAAATAAATATGTCTTCAAGCATTTCCAAAAGGAATAGTAGGAATTCTGGTTTCTTAATTCCTTTAGTAAAGAACACAAGATTTCAATAGGTTAGTAATAAACTGAGTTCTCTAGTACCTTCTTATAGTGAACTCTAGTTGACCTAGTACTATTATGAAATGAAAACAGGCCAATTAAATATATTAGGCTTGACACTTCAAAACTTGTGTATATCAGACATGCTAGTTGAAAGCTAATAATAATAGTTTAAACCTGCAAAAGCAACCAGTGTAAACAAATCAAGGCAGGAACAGCTTTGTCTAATTTGTTCAAATGAAAAATCAATTTAGCTGCAGTGTTTTGAAGTACAGTTTGTTCCAGAAGCATGCTTGTAATCCAAAGCACTCGTATATCAAAGCGAATTTAAGAACATAAGAATAGCCTTACTGTGTCAGACCAATGGTCTAGCAAGCCTAGTAGCTCGTTCTCACGGTGGCCAATCCAGGTCACTAGTACCTGGCCAAAACCCAAGGTGTAGCAATATTCCATGCTACCAATATAGGGCAAGCAGTGGCTTCCCCCATGTCTTTTTCAATAACAGACTATGGAACTTGTTCAAACCTTTTTTAAAACCAGCTACGCTATCTGCTCTTACCACATCCTCGGGCAATGCATTCCAGAGCTTAACTATTCTCTGAGTGGAAAAAAATTTCCTCCTATTGGTTTTAAAAGTATTTCCGTGTAACTTCATCGAGTGTCCCCTAGTCTTTGTAATTTTTGATGGAGCGAAAAATCGATCCGCTTGTACCCATTTTATTCCACTCAGGATTTTGTAGACTTCAATCATATCTCCCCTCAGCCATCTCTTTTCCAAGCTGAAGAACCCTAACCGTTTTAGTCTTTCCTCATACGAGAGGAGTTCTATCTCCTTTACCATCTTGGCCGCTCTTCTGTGAACCTTTTCTAGCGCCACTATATCTTTCTTAAGATAAGGAGACCAGAATTGAACGCAATACTCCAAATGAGGTCGTACCATGGAACAATACAGGGGCATTGTGACATTCTTAGTCTTGTTAACCATCCTTTTTTTAATAATTCCCAGCATCCTGTTTGCTTTTTTGACTGCTGCCACAGCACATTGGCCGGAAGGTTTCATTGTATTGTCTGCAATGATACCCAGATCCTTTTCTTGGGCACTATCCCCCAAGGTGGACCTTAGCATCTGATTACTGTGATTCAGGTTATTCTTCCCAATGTGTATCACTTTGCATTTGTCCACATTAAATTTCATCTGCCATTTGGATGCCCAGTCTTCCAATTTCCTAAGGTCTTCCTGCAGTTTTTCACAGTCCACATGCATTTTAACAACTTTTAACAGTTTAGTGTCATCTGCAAATTTAATCACCTCACTCGTTGTTCCAATTTCCAGATCATTTATAAATAAGTTAAATAGCATCGGTCCTAGTACAAACCCCTACAGCACTCCACTGTTTACTCTCCTCCATTGAGAAAAATGACCATTTATCCCTACCCTCTGTTTTCTATCTGATAACCAATTCCTTATCCACAACTGAACTTTGCCACCTATCCCATGACTCTTTAATTTTCTCAGGAGCCTCTCGTGAGGAACTTTATCAAAAGCTTTCTGAAAATCTAGATACACTATATCAATCGGCTCACCTTTATCCACATGTTTATTCACACCTTCAAAGAAATAAAGCAAATTTGTGAGGCAAGATCTCCCTCTGTCTCATTAAATCATGTTTGTCTACGTGTTCCACAATTTTATTTTTTATAATCGTTTCTACCATTTTGCTCATGGAGCCCTTTTTAAAAATCGGTGTAACATTGGCTATCCTCCAATCTTCAGGTACTACAGACAATTTTAGCAACAGGTTACAGATCACTAACAGCAGGTCAGCAATTTCATGTTTGAGTTCTTTTAATACCCTGGGATGTATACCATCCGGTCCAGGCTATTTATTACCTTTTAACTTGTCGATTTGGCTGAGTACATCTTCCAGATTCACCGAGATTTCTTTCAGTTCCTCCGCATCATCTCCCTTGAAAACCATTTCCAGTTAAGGTAGATCTCTTACATCTTCTTTTGTAAAGACCAAAAGCAAATAATTAATTCAGTCTTTCTGCTATGGCCTTATCCTCCCTGAGCAACCCTTTCACCCAAGGAGGTCATCCAACGGTCCCAAAGATTCCCTCACAGGTTTTCTTCTCCTGATGTAACTAAAAAAATTGCTATCAGCTTTTGCCTCTTTTGCAAGCTTCTCTTCAAATTCTTTCTTAGCTGTTTTTATCAATGCTTTGCATCTACTTGCCAGTGCTTGTGTTAGTTCTTATTTTCTTCATTCGGATCTTTTTTTCCATTCTTTAAAGGATGTTTTTTGGCTCTAATAGCCTCTTTCACTTCACCTTTTAACCATGCAAGCTCTCATTTCCTCTTCTTTCCACCTTTGCTGATACGTGGAATACATCTGGTCTGGGCTTCCACGACGGTATTTTTTAAATAACATCCACGCCTGGTTTACAGTTCTAACCTTGGCAACCGATCCTTTTAGCTTCTTTTTAATCATTTTCCTCATTTTATCATAGTCGCCCTTTCGAAAATTAAACACCCATACAGTAGATTTCTTTTGCGATAATACTTCCGGTATCAGCTCAAATTCGATCACGTTATGATCACTGTTTCCCAGCGGACCCAACACAGTTAACTCAATACTATGTCTTGCATTCCACTAAGGACCAAATCTAAAATAGCACCCCCTCTTGTTAGTTCCCGGACCACTTGCTCCAAGAAGCCATCATTTATGACATCTAGGAATTTTACCTCCCTAGCACTCCCCGATATAATATTTAACCATTCAATGTTGGGGTAATTGAAATCACCCATTATTATAGTGTTGCCCATTTCTCCAACTTTCCTAATCTCTGAAAACATTTCTTCATCTGTCTGCTCATTTTGTCCTGGGGGACGGTAGTATAACCCAACCTTTATATTCCTTCCCTTCACACATGGAATTTCTATCCATAAGGATTCCACACTGCTATCTATGTCATGCAGAATGTTTATTTGATTTGATTCAATTCTCTCTTTAACACATAGCGCAACCTCCCCCCCCCTCCAATTTGATCCACTCTATCCTTGCGATATAATTTGTACCCTGGTAACACAGTGTCCCACTGATTGTCCTCCTTCTTCCAGGTCTCTGAGATGCCTATTATATCTATCTCATCATTCAGCACTATACACTTCTCCCTCCATATTCACAGTTTCAGCATTCGCGGTTTCGATTAAATAACTTTTTTTAGCTTGCTGGCTCCTCCCCCAAAATTACATCAGCTTGCATAGAGAAATCGCTGATTCCAAGTACTTTCTTCACCGTGTTTTGCCTCTCCTTCAGGAACAGGTCAGGTCTCCCACCATGTTATTTGCGGCTTCACTATATTCACGATGGGTTATAATAGAAAACAGCGAATAACATATGAAAAAGTTATTCGCGGGTTTTCTGTATTTACAGTTCTCTTAATCCCCTTCACAGCGAATACGGAGGGAGAAGTGTATATTGTAACTCTCCTATTTTATTTTTTAGGCTTCTAGCATTTGCATACAGACACTTTAAATTGTGTTTTTTCCTTGCAACTACAGGCTGCTGAGAAGACAGGGAAAATTTGAGTCTTTTACTCTGCCTTCCTATTAAACCCTCCTGGCTTTCTTTTACCATTATCGGAACCTCTCTACCGGGACTCCCTAAATATCCTGTTTCAATAGTATCCTCCAAGGATACCTCACACCAAACCATCCGCTCCCGGGCAACTGTCGGCTTTCCCCCACATCTCAGTTTAAAAGCTGCTTTATCTCCTTTTTAAATGTTAGATCCAGCAGCCTGATTCCATTCCAGTTAAGGTGGAGTCCGTCCTTTTGGAACAAGCTCCCCCTTTCCCAGAAGGTTGCACAGTTCCTAACAAATCGAAAACCCTCATCCCTGCACTATTGTCTAAACCACGCATTGAGACTTTGGAGTTCTACCTGCCACTTGGGTCCTGCACATGGAACTGGGAGCATTTCTGAAAATGCAACCCTGGAGGATCTGGATTTCAACTTTCTACCTAAGAGCCTAAATTTGGCTTCCAGAACCTCCCTCCCACATTTTCCTATGTCATTGGTACCTACATGTACCAGGACAGCTATCTCCTCCCCAGCACTATCTATAATCCGCCATCTTCACACCAGGCAGGTAAGTGACCAGGCGATCCTCATGCCCATCAGTCACCTAGCTATCTACATGCCTAATAATCGAATCACCAACTACAACCACTGTCCTAACTTTTCCCTTCTGGGCAGAAGCCCCTGGAGACTCATCCTTGGTGTGAGAGGATATTGCATCCCCTGGTGGGCGGGTCCTAGCTACAGGATTATTTTCTATTTCACCAGGGTGATGCTCTTTTAGGAGACCTCTCTCCAAGGCAGCACAAGGGCTACCAGACTGGAGGTGAGACTTCTCTACAACATCCCAGTAGCTCTTCTCTATGTACTTCTCTGTCTCCCTCAGCTCCTCCAAGTCTGCTACTCTAGCCTCAAGGGAACGTACTTGTTCTCTGAGAGTTAGGAGCTCTTTGCAGCGAGCACACACATATAACTTCTCTCCAACCGGGAGAAAGTCATACATGAGACACTCAATGCAAAAGACCTCTTGCTGCTGGACTACAGTCTGCATCTTATGATTGAGCTAATTAACCTCTTTAAGCTAACGTATCAAAGCTCAGAGCAAAATAATGTATACTTACCCAAAAATATGTCTTCTGCTTTTCTCCTCTCAGAAGGAGAATGTCCTCTTCCCTCCTTCTCTTACAGACTCTAAAGCCTACATAACTGCCTGACTGATTTTGCAGAACTAAAAAGAGAGCTACAAAAATATAACTCACCAAAACTCAAGTTTACCTTTCCCCAAGTTTGAATATCACCAGACAAAATGTTCCAAGGGATGTATTTTTTATTTTCTCAGCAGAGCAGATCCTCTCAGTACCTCTTCAGGTGTGGGGAAAAGGGTGAGTTTCCAGATCTGGTGAGAGGGTTGCGGGTTAGGTGTTTCATGTTTGTGCAAATTGTCCTTGTTAAGATCAGCTGGAGAAATGTGATGGGCAATTTAGAAGTAGTATAAGAGTAATTTGAGCCTAGGGATGGGCAGAGGCAGATAGCTCACAGGTTGCTCTGAAAACTATCTTTAATGCAGATCCTCTACAACCTCCCTCCTAGAACCAGGTTTACTGAGAGTTAGGCACTAGGCCAGCATTCCTTCCCTCAAGGGTCACATGTGGAATCTGATCTTTTAAGAAATTTAAGAGTTCAGTTTCCCCCTAAGTAATAATGGTGACTCGGACGATTCGTTCCACAACCCAAAAACTTGAATACAAAGTACTATAAGTATTTAGAACAGTCACTACACTCTTGTAGCGTCAGAGAGAAGAACCATCGGCTCAATTGTGATGTATGTATACTGTATGTTCTAGTATTGCAAGACATTGCTTGTATATCAAGTTAAAATTTAATAAAATGTTTTGCTTGTCTTGCAAAACACTAGCAAACCAAGATACTTGCAATCCAAGATTTTACTGTTTCTTGAAATATGTCACTTTTGAGACTTTACGTCTGCTGTCTATATTTTATACTGTTCAGGAAGAAAACTAAAAAAGCAAATAGAATGTTAGGAATTATCAGGAAAGGAATGGAAAACAAAGATGAAAATGTTATAATGCCCTTGTATCACTCTATGGTATGGTTTCACCTTGAATACTGTATGCAATTCTAGTTGCTGTATCTCTCAAAAAAGATATAGCGGAATTAGAAAAGGTACAGAGAAGGGCAATGACTTCCCTATGAGGAAAGACTAAAGCAGCTAGGTCTTTTCAGCTTGGAGAAGAGACAGCTCAGGGGTGATATTGAAAGGTCACTTTGGTCAGCCACAAAACCTCAGAGACTTAAAGAAAGAAAACAGGCTCTTTATTCAGCAATTGCAGAACAGACTTCCAAGCACCAAGCTGGCAGCTTTTAGAAGTGCAGAGAACAGGAAATACAGCGACATTTATTCATTTCCTGACTAGACATCAGCTTGCTAGCTAAAAGTTCTTATTTGCTGGTTTTCTAACATCTCTCACAAGCCTGCATTTACTATTGGGTCAAGGGGTTCTGCTCCTAATGTCCTATGGGGAGCATTTCTACCTTTTTAAGCCTTGCAATTTCAGTGTTACATGTCCAGGAGGGCAAAGTACATATATGGCAATGTCTTCAACACAGACAGGATGCGGTTACAGCACATAGCTTGTAGCTCAGGTAGATTGAAATATGAGAAGTCTGATAAGTAAGATTAAACACAAAGCAGCCTTAAAGTCAAGGGGAAAACTCAAAGTCATGTGAAGGTCTTTCATTTTCCCCTTTCAGGTTAGTCGGCCGAAGGAACAGACAAGCCTGACACAGTTCAAGGAGAAGAGGGGTCAGGGTCTATGGTAGGGACTGGTTGGTACTGGGAGAGGGCAAAGGCCAAGGCAGCAAAAGAGTACAGAGGACAGAGTGGCAATAAGTAGGATGGTCTTCAGAGCAGAGCCAGAAGGTAACCAGGAGCCGAAGGTGCTAGAGAGCCAGTCAGCAGTGAGGCCACGCCAGGTCTGGACAGGAACATGAGCCCAGTTTGGTGAGGCAGTCCACAACATCCTCGATAACTTTACCATCATCATCAAGTTCAAGGCAGCAATTGGCGAGGTTGAACTTGCCACAGACGCCACCTTCCGCCGCCAGCAAGTAGTCAAGGGCTAAGCGGCCCTGGTAAATGGCAGCGTTGCCCTTGCTAAGGGTGAACAGGGCACGAGCAGTCTCGTTGATAATTAGTTCAAGAACAGCCTGCAAGCAAATTATGCAGTTGAGCATGTAGATAGGGGTCCGATAACCCCAGGAGCCATCTTCGGCCCATGTAGCAGGTCCTTAAGCAGCAATAATCCATTCACAAGGCCAGTCCTCACCCCATTTTCCGATCTGGAATGGGTTGGTGAGTGTTGACCGCTTTTGGCTACCCCTAATGTCAAACACAGGGGCTCCCAGGCGTTCGCCAACGGACAGCGGTAGCAGGAAGAAGCTGGGATGGATCATTCCAAGTACACATGCACCAGTCCAGTTAGCAGGCAGCCACAAGTAAGCAAACAGGCCGCAGAGCCAATATTGAACATCAGGAGCTGGTCATCGGTCATAGGAAGTTCCATTGAGCAGTGTTTGAAGGGGTTGGCCTGGCAGATTGAAAGTACTGTTGAAAGTCCAAGGATCCCAGGCAACAGTGGAGGTGATTAAGGACCAGAAGAACACTTGAGGTATCCAACCTGGACGTTGAAGAGGGGTCCAATGTGTTGAAGAAAGTGGGAAGCAATAATGAAAGTCCGTAACGCCCAGCATGGAGGTTATGGAACTGACGTGAAAGTGAGGTTCTGTGAAGTCAGGTTTAACATGTCCAGCTGCTTTGCCTCCCATGGCCATTGTTCTCCCATACCAGTCCCTCCACATACAAAACAATTGCTAACGCTAAGAGTCTGGCCTGTAGTCACAGCAAACTGTATAAACAGATTTCTAGTGATTACAGGAATATCCATATCTACTTTCATGTTTTCATAAAACAGGGTGATGGACAGGAGCACGGGGCAGGATACAATATGAACAGAT
This sequence comes from Geotrypetes seraphini, assembly GCF_902459505.1. Lineage (NCBI taxonomy): Eukaryota > Metazoa > Chordata > Amphibia > Gymnophiona > Dermophiidae > Geotrypetes > Geotrypetes seraphini. Next base: position 277,794,479 of record NC_047085.1, on the reverse strand, counting down.
ATAACAGTGCCTGGGTCTAGCCCAGTGGTTCCCAAACCTGTCCTGGGGGACCCCCAGCCAGTCAGGTTTTCAAGATATCCCTAATGAATATGCATGAGAGAGATTTGCATATAATGGAAGTGACAGGTATGCAAATCTCTCTCATGCATATTCATTAGGGATATCTTGAAAACCTGACTGGCTGGCGATCTCCAGGACAGGTTTGGGAACCACTGGTCTAGCCCTTTACCACCAATATAAAATCCTATTCAGCCTGGAGTGTATCCAAATGTGCCGAGATAGGACACAGATTGGATCCAATTATTCCAGGTCTGAGGGTCATTGATAGTAAAGATCATAGGGTTACAGTGGCTGGAAGTACACAGAGGGCCGAGGTCAGGGCTCATAGTAAGGGTGGCAGAGGGGGTATTTGTGTGGGTTCTTGTAGGTGGCCCACGAGACACATTTTCACTCAGGACAGGCTCCTCCGTTGATAAACCGTTCCTCATATGGGCACTTCTTAAAGGACATTTGGTTGAAAAGACATGCATACTTAGCACATTTAGTATAATAACGCTGCCAGTCTAGGGAGCCACACAAAACTGTATTAGGGGCAGTACCATGACCTTGAGCAACATCAAATAACAGACATGCATCAAAATACAAAGACACTGGGCAAGTAGGGTCTACAATAAGAGTCTGGTTTATGAGTGGGCCCTCAGCATTATCAATGCGGATTTCTGCCCACTTTTCAACTTCATCACCAGTAGGTTGGAAACAGATAATACCCTCTGACGTTTGACACTTTCTGTACTTAACTCCATCATGTAAGCAAAGATCGGGCAAAGGAGCTGAGGGGCACTTAAATTGGGTACGATATAGGAGGGCCAGTTCTTCCTTATCCCCCTTATGGACCTGAAAAAGGCACGGTTTACAAGGGGTAAAGGACAGTGACTGCCCTCCTAATACAATGGAAAAGAAATATAGAAGAAGGAAACAATACTGTGAGTGCAAAACATAAATCAGATATATAGGACAAGAGGTGTTTACAATGCTGACCCAGGTCTTTCAAGCACAACTTTAAAAAACTCTAACAGTTATACTCAAGGCACTAGATGAAAGCAGTGATAAGCCCCAGGCTGTCAGTTACACTTGAGCACTCATAAAGTTTTATGCAGAACACCTACTAAGCACAGTAGTAAATATTCAGAACAATTTTGAAGTTTTAGAGATCTTCAGTTGAAGGTCAGTGTTGCCCAGGGTGAGTTGTCAAGCAGCTGCTAGCTTAATCTTGCTGTAGTGGAACCAAGCTTTGTGTCTGGACACCTTGATAGCTGTAGGGGAAGAAAGCAGGACAGTGAAAGGACCCGGCTCTGGAGGAGATCTGATCCAAAAGTAGCAAAGGAACCAGGATCAGGGTTCAAGCTGGGCCAAATGGGCCAAACATGAGCTCAAACGGGGACAGTCTAGTGAGTTTTGATGGAGTATACCTGATGTGGTAAAGAACAGAAGGCAGCAGGACAGGCCAGGGCAGATTAGTTAGCTGGTTCTCCAGAGTGCGCCAGGTCGTGGCATCTCCTGACAACCGTGAGGGCCAGGTGTTGAGGAATGAATATGAGGGTACCCGTTGTGTTTGCGTTTGAAGACTTTGGAGCATCAGTCTGTGGGTCTGGATTAGCGCTTGGATTGGCGCAGATTAGTATCCATCCCCCTTTCAGGACAGACTGGCCCGGCAGAGAGCGGGCCCAAGTCTGTTCCTGAGAAGTGTATTGGGGTATAAGGGAATTCAGGAAAGGAATGATTGTGTACAGAGGAGCCGAAGGAGGAGGGCAGAAGCTGGCAGCTTGGGCTGAGCAGTCAGCAAGGGCATTGCCTCACGGCGGTGGGCTCGGCAGTGCATAACCGCAACACGGGAGGGCGATTTAACGGCCTCAAGGAGGTCAAGGATGAGGGGAGCATGATGGACAACCAGAGGCAGTGATGAAACCTCTGTGTTTCCAGATGGCCCTGTGAGCATGCAAAGTAAGGAAAGCATATTTGGAGTCAGTATAAATGTTGCAGGACTGAGAGACAGAATGGCGCAGAGCAGAAGTGAGGCATACATCTCAGCTTCTTGGGCGGAAGTACCAGAGGGCAGGGGGCCCATGAGTAAGGGATCGAGTACCCTGGGAGATGTGAAAGCCAAGGTAGGTGACACAGGGAAGGCACAACTGAGCATTCAGAAGGGACATACGGTAGCCACAGTGGAAGAGAAACTGAAGGAGGGACCTAGTATCCTCCTGACAGGCAGAGACAGAGAGGGAACAAAGGAGGAGATCATCAACATACTGGAAGACTTGAGAATCAGATGAAGGGGCAAACTGGGCAAGGTCCAAGGCAAGGGCAGTGCTGAACAGGGTGGGGCTAATTTTAAACCCCAGAGGAAGACGAGTCCAGATAACCTGTGAGGTTTGACCAGTAGAAGAATTTTCCCATTGGAAAGCAGAGATGGGCTGACTGGAAGGGGCTAATTGACAACAAAAGGAGGTGTCCTTGAGATCCAGAACAGTAAAATGGGTAGCCCTGGGGGGGAACTAACCCCAACAGGGTGTAGGGAGTAGGGACGGTAGGATAAATGTCCTCTACAAGACGGTTGACAGCACGTAAATCCTGGACAGGGTGGTAATCAGGTAGGTCACTGAGTTTTCAGGACTGGGAGGAGGGGGGGGATATTCCAAGGAGACTTACAAGGAACCAAAAATCCACGGTCTAGTAAACAAGACAAGTGGACATATATTCCTTGGAGGGCAGACTGAGGTATACGGTACTGCTTAATAGAGACTGGATTAGCAGGAGTTTTGAGGGTAATGACAAAGGGTGGGATATTGCGTGCTAGTCTGGTGGACCCAACCTCAGCCCAAACAGTCAGATCAAGGTCCTCAAGAAAAGCAGGTACAGAAGGAGGGGATTTATCGGCGTTAGGTCCCGATAATAAGGAACAAAGAAGGCTTGGTGAGGGGACAGATGAACGGTCAGATGGGGAGGTGAGGTTTGCAGAAGGGAGGTCCATAGTTAGACAGCCAGAAGAGAGATGAATGGTAGCTCCCAAGCGCTGGAGCTGGTCCCGACCAAGCAAGGGGACAGGTCAGGAGGGCATGTATACAAAAGAATGTGGCACAGATTGGCACCAATGCGGACTGAGACAGGTTCAAGGATAGGAACAGAATCAGAGGAGCCAGTTGCACCCATGATAGAGATAGATTTGGAAGAACACTTGCTGAGAGGGCGGGTCAGAATGGAATGCTGGGCAACAGTATCGACCAGCATAGAGATGGCGTGCTCCCCTATACGGACATTGACCAGGGGCTCGTGAGAGCCGAGTGAGTAAGTTGGGAACAATCCGGAAAGTCCCTGATACTCACTGCGAGCTGGTCCATCTCAGTATTTAGTTTCAGAGTCAGAGTGGAAGCATACCAGACCAATAGTAGGCTGGTCCTTAGTTTTAGTTTGGCGGGTACAGGGTCTGTTTGGACATTCGTTCTTCCACTGATCCTGTTCCAAGTCCTTGCGGGGTCCCGTCCTATCAGGTCGGGACTGGTTGGTTTTGAGGAATCAGTGGTATAAGGGGGACGTTTGGAGGATCAGGGCTCAGAGTGTCGGGCAGGGGGCCAGTTATGTATGCTGGAGGGCTACTCATTCCCCTTCCTCAATCCAGTTGGGGTTGGCTGCATCTGTATCTGACTGGGTTCTCGTAAGGGCGTCCTGCAGGACATGTTTACATTCTTCATTGTTTAGGAGGCTTAGAAGCAACCCCTGACAGTCTGATCAAGTGGGGCGGTGTGTGCGGGTCATGGATGTAATGAGGTCAATAGTGGCCTGGGGTCATTCAGAATATGGCTGAATGGTCAGTATCAGAAGTCTCCTGTTTTGGTCATCCTCTCAAGGGAATCAGCGAAGGGGAATCAGTTCTTAGGCAGTGGCTAATAGGGGAATCATCAGAAATGGAGAGGGTGTCCAGAGACGGATAAATACTTTCATGAATTGAGATGCTAGCCGGAGATTGAGCAGAGGGGGCTGTGGCTTGAGTGAGAGATGCAGGATCAAGATTAGATACAGGCTGAGAGGCTACAGATTGTTGAACAGGGGGACCAGGATTAGGGTTGGGTACTGGCGGTGGTGTCTCCGAGTAAGGAGGTGGGTAATGGATATTTTGAGTATAGCCTTTGATGGATCAGAGGCAAGAACTTGACCATGGCGCCAATGGTCAGTGACAGGGTTCCTACGAGCAAGAACTTGGGCAGACATTTCTTGGGTATGGGACGGAAAAGCCAAGAAGGGAATTAGTCAGGACAGCCAGTCCTAGGGTAGGCTATTACAATAAAGACCTGACAGGTTACAGCCTCATTCAGAGAACCAGACGGGAGCCATCCCACACTGAATGTTGGCCATTCTAACTGGCATAGACAAATGAGGGTTGATTTCTTAAGTGTGGTCTCATAATCGGAGCCAAATTCCTTCTTAAAATTAACTAACATTGTATCCAGAGAATACCCATAAGTAGACTGATTCCCCCCATCGTGTAATGGAGGACAAAAATGCTTCCCTGTATTCCTGGCCCTGCCCATCTCCGGACTTGGGAAACGCAGTATTAACAGGTCCGCACTCGCTTCGTCCACATGGACGTCTCAAAACACTCTCTCACAGACAAATACACACAATAACTTCAACTCAGTATTTCAGTCAGAGAATAACAGTTCCTAGAATCCCTCCCTGCTACTTCAACAATTGATCATATTGCTTATTAAGACAAGGAAAAGAAACCGGGACAGAAATGATCAATTTCTGCACTTACCAGATTGGTGGCCACAACAGAACCAGACAGATACCAGGTCCTGCACTTTGAACCAGGACTAGAGTAATCAGTTGAGCCAGTCCAAGTCCCAAGTGCTACCGATCTCAAGAGGAGATCAGCCAGCTTGGCAGACAGGTCAGTTCTCAGACCGGACACAAGTGTAGCTGGCGGTCAAAACACCTTCAAGTCTCTGTTCGGGCGCCAAATGAAAGGTCACTTTGGTCAGCCACAAAACCTCAGAGACTTAAAGAAAGAAAATAGTCTCTTTATTCAGCAATTGCAGAACAGACTTCCAAGCACCAAACTGGCAGCTTTTAGAAGTGCAGAGAACAGGAAGTACAGCGACATTTATTCATTTCCTGACTAGACATCAGCTTGCTAGCTAAAAGTTCTTATTTGCTGTTTTTCTAACATTTCTCACAAGCCTGCATTTACTTTTGGTTCAAGGGGTTCTGCTCCTGCTGTCCTATGGGGAGCATTTCTACCTTTTTAAGCCTTGCAGTTTCAGTGTTACATGTCCAGGAGGGCAAAGTACATATATGACAATGTCTTCAACACAGACAGGATACGGTTACAGCACATAGCTTGTAGCTCATACAGATTGAAATATGAGAAGTCTGATAAGTAAGATTAAACACAAAGCAGCCTTAAAGTCAAGGAAAAACTCAAGGTCATGTCAAGGTCCTTCAATATGATAAGAGGTCTATAAAAATACAGTGGCGTGGAAAGGGTAGATGTGAATCACTTGTTGACTCTTTCCAAAAATACTAAGACTAGGGGCAACTCAATGAAGCTACTAAGTAATAGATTTAAAACAAACCGGAGTAAATATTTCTTCACACAACATATAATTAAACTCTTGAATTCTTTGCCGGAGAAAGCGGTGAAATCACATAGCTTAGCGGGATTTTAAAAAGGTTTCAATAAAGTCCTAAATGGGAAGTCCATGTACCATTATCAAGATGGCTTAGGGAAATCTACTGCTTATTCCTAGGATAAGCAGCACAAAATATATTTTACTACTTGGGATCTAGCTAGATACTTGGGACTTGGGTTGGCTACTGTTGGAAACAGGATACTGGGCTTGATGGATCTTTGGTCTGTACCAATATGGCAATTCTTATGTTCTTAAATGCATTTGTTTCTATTTCTCTGGTGTTGTATTGTATGCAGAGTCTGACATCTTAGAGTTTCATTTGTATATATTAGGACTTTTAGTTTGTGGTCCTGTATTTGCTTAGCATTTATCTGTGTTCTGTATGTGTGATCAAGGCCAGGTGTTCTGGTAGGAATGAATGTCAAGAAGCGTTATTGGTGTCATGGCCCAAAGTAGGAAGATATTTGTCAGCTCTCATTCACCCCTTTGGGACCCAAAATGGCCCTCACTAAAAAATTAGCAAAGACCACTGGTCTAGAGGATGTGGCAAGAGTAGTTAGCGTATCTTGATTTAAAAAAGGTTTGGACAATTTCCTGGAGGAAAAATTCATAATCAGCCACAGCTGTCCCTGGGATTGGAAGCATGGAATCCTGATACTATTTGAGATTCTGTGTGGCCATCAACCTGTTCCAGTATAGCTATTTTTTTGTTTTTAAGTTGGCATGTATTGTATAGTAGGCATTGTTAGGAGAATAATTTAGGCATGTATATTATTTGGCAACATTTAGGCCTGCTTCTGAGCAGATGCTCTCCAGACATGGCCCCAAATAGATGAGGTTTATGTGGGACCAGGGTTGGTAGCAGAACTGGGCATGGTTGTGTGCGGAACAGGGCAGGACTGGGGGTAGAATAGGGCAGGGCCACGCGTCCTCTTTTTTTTTTTTTTTAGAAAAAATTTGGTAACCCTAGCATAACTTCTGTCTTTGCCCTGAGTCCGTCCACTGAACGGTCTTCTCCTGCCCATATTTGATATGGCCAATTAGTGCTGATATTCAGTATTCAGTGGGACTGCCCATTTAAGAGACACTGAGGGGCCAGATTCTGTTAAGGACGTCTAACTTTTGGCATCCACAATGTGGACGTCCATTGACTGAGACATCCAAATAAAGTGGATAATGCGTCCAATTAATGACTTTAACAAGCATTAATTGGAACTTAGGCATCCAAATGCTGGACGCAATTCTGAAAATAGACATCCACAATTTCGTGGATGCCTATCAGAAAAAAATGCACCTAAAAAATAGGCATGGGTGTGGCGTGGGAATGGCTGTGATTTGGACGTCCATTTACAGAATCACATGCCACTCAGAACCCGAAGACATCTACCTAATGCCTAAAATGTAGGTGTTGCAAAACCAGTTCTACTTTTGAGTGTGAGCTGGGCACTAGGTAGACGCAAGTTAGGTGGACATGACTTAGGCGTCACTTAGGCATGCCATAGGCATCCTTATAGGTGAATGGGGCTTTTATTTTGGAGGTATAGAGGACTCCAGGGTGATATTAAGCTCAAAATATGTTTAATAATGTATTACTTAAGCAAAGCACATGAAAAAGTATATATTACATACTAAACTTCTATTTTGGGGCTAAAGCGGACTCCTATTTGATAATAATAGAAAAAGATGTTTAATAATTCATTACAAAAAAACAAAAGGAATTGACCCCAAAATATCCACAAAGAAGAAAATCCAGAGAAAACCAAAAAAACTCTGTGGAGTGACGATGTTCCCAAATTGACTTTATTTGAAAGTATCAAAATTCCAAAGGTACACTAAAATCATCCACATAAAATAATTCCATCCACATAAAAGTAAATCATCCACATAAGAGCCTTAAAGGACCTAGTCCACTAGGGATACAGGACCCAACACGGTCCGCGTTTCGACAAAAAGTTTTCTTCAGGGTCCAATTGTGTGGTGAACCGGAAGTGAGACTTTTTGTCGAAACGCGGACCGTGTTGGGTCCTGTATCCCTAGTGGACTAGGTCCTTTAAGGCTCTTATGTGGATGATTTACTTTTATGTGGATGGAATTATTTTATGTGGATGATTTTAGTGTACCTTTGGAACTTTGATACTTTCAAATAAAGTCCATTTGGGAACATCGTCACTCCACAGAGTTTTTTTGGTTTTCTCTAATAATTCATTACTCAAGCACCTAGATGGCAGAATGCCACTAAAAAATAATAGGAACCCCTGTCTAAACAAAAGCTCCTGTGACTCAGTTCAAGGCACCATTGCCATCTTCCACAGGTCATGGGTTCACAACCCCCATAGTACCTTAACAGCTTCTTTTTGGTCTCATAAGAGAGTATGAATTGTGGACTTTGCCATTTACATTAGCACTCTGCCTTTTCCAGGGTCCAGAAAGAAGCTTATTTTTACTCTGTGGAGGCCTAGTTTCCAGGGTCCAGAGGGAAGCTTATTTCTACTCTGTGGAGGCCTATGATCTCCTAAGATATCATCTCACATGGCAGGAACTTCTGCCTAAAAGGAAGCACCTATGGCTCAGTGGTTAAAAGCACTGTTTCCATCTTCCAAAGGCCATGGGTTCAAATCCCAATATGGTCAGATACCCCAGCGCATAGTCCAATTTTTTTTTTGTGGCATTCTACCATCTAGGTGCATCTTGATGATGTCACAATGATGTCAAGATTGTGCATCAGACACATCCACTTGCTCTGAACTATAGCCATTGTGTGAGTGGTGTATTTTTTTATGTTCTTAACCTTTTGGAAATGAGGTTTAGTATGCAATATATTGTATATATTTTTTCATGAGCTTTGCTTGAGTAATGAAATATTTAACATATGTTGACCTTATTATCAACCTCCTTAGCCCCAAAAATAAAAGCTTTAGTATGTAATTTATTTTTTTTAATGCACTTTGCTTGAATAATGCATTATTAAACATCTTTTTCTATTATTATAGTCTTTAAGCCCGTTACATTAACGGGTGCTAGAATATGTGTGTATATGTGTGTATTTCTTTCTTTCTCTCTCTCTCTCTCCTTAGCCTGTTGCTGTATTTCTTTCTTTCTGTCTTTCTTTTTCCTCGGCTGTCCACCACGCAGTACCTGTTTCCTGCTCCCCCTGTCCAGCATTAGTCCTCTGTTCCTTTCCTCCCCCCCCCCACCCGTCCATCAGCACCTCTTCCCCTGTCCAGCAGGATCTATTTTCTGTTTCCCCTGTCCAGCAGTAGGCCTCACTTCCTTTTTTTGCCCCCCCCCCTCCATCAGCACCTCTTCCCCTGTCCAGCAGTACCTGTTTTCTGTTTCCCCTGTTCAGCAGTAGACCTCCCTTTCTTTTTTTGCCCCCCCCCCATCAGCACCTCTTCCCCTGTCCAGCAGTACCTCTTTTCTGTTTCTCCTGTCCAGCAGTAGGCTTCCCTTCCTTTTTTTGCCCCCCCCCCCTCCATCAGCACCTCTTCCCCTGTCCAGCAGTACCTCTTTTCTGTTTCCCCTGTCCAGTAGGCCTCCCTTCCTTTTATTTGCCCCCCCACCCGTCCATCAGCACCTCTTCCCCTGTCCAGCAGTATCTATTTTCTTTTTCCCCTGTCCAGCAGTAGGCCTCCCTTCCTTTTTTTTTTTTGGTCCCCCCCCGGTCCATCAGCACTTCTTCCCATGCCGACATCTGCCTAAAGCCGCGCGGCCTGCTCCCACTCCCTCCTCGCCGTCGCTTGCCGTGCCCCCCTCCCCCCCGGGAAGCTTCGTTTTGGCTTTGGCAGCCTTCTGTCTGTGGGCCGCCGGCCCGTGTTTAAATTGAAAGCCGCCGACTTACCTAAAATTAAGAGGGAGCTGCTGAAAGGCTAACGGCTCCTTTTTTTTTTTTTTTTTTAAACCCGTCGTCGCAGCTCCGTACAGTGAGAGGCGGGGGTGAGGAAGGCCGCCACAGCCTCGCGGCTACCCCCAGCTGTGTAATTTTTTTTTTTAGTTGAAAGCCGCCGCTGCAGCTCCTCTCTCGATCCTGGTGCGGTTCGATAGAGGAGCCATGGCGGCGGCTTGAGCATAAGCGCGAGAGAGCCGTGGGCGCACATGCGCACTCGTATTTTCGCAACGGAACAGGGAACATGTTTTTTAATGCGCATGCGCGGCCTATCATTTTATTATATTAGATAGGAGTCCTCTTTAGCCCAAAAATAGAAGTTTAGTATGCAATATATATATTTTTTCATGTGCTTTGCTTAAGTAATGCATTATGAAACATCAAAAAATAGAAGCCCTGTTCACATATATGCGGACACCTACCCGCCTAGGAGACACCTATGACGTGTCAACCTAACTGAAGCCTATCTAGCGCCCACATCACACTTAAAAGTAGATCTGCTTTTGCAAGCAGTCCTCTTACTAAAAAATAGAGGATTTAGTATGCAATATATATATATATTTTTTTTTAATCTACTTTGAGGAACATAGAGGCCAAAAGAGGAATTAGGCAAATGTTGAAGATACATGTTTGATACTTATCCTAGATAAATTTCTGCTTGTAAATCAAGAGGATATAAGATTGGTTTTTGAATTGACATGCAGTTTACTATCTGTGTATGTGTTGTGCAATGGTTAGAGCTACAGCCATAGCACCCTGATGTTGTTTTGTTTAAATCCCCCACTGCTCCATGTGACAAAACAGAAATAAAATAAAAAAGGATTAAAAGATAAATAAATAAATAACTTATAATAGTGGTGCCAGCATTTTACTGCATATAATTTTAATGAAAAAGCATAAAATCGCCATTCTAATGATGTCATAATAATGAGACACGATAACGTTATAGACCAGGGGTAGGGATGTACAGACATCTATTTGACATCTAAGAGGCTATTCTGTAAAAGACGTCTAACTATTTAGAGCAGGGGTGCCCAACGCGTCGATCGCGATCGACCAGTAGCTCAGGAAGGCAACTCGAGTCGATCGCACTCGTGTTGCCGTCCTGATCTACGGGCCGATCAGCCTTCCTCTCCAGTGTTCTCCCTAGGGCCTTTTAGCTGGGCGGTCCGCCCAGCTGTCATCTGCTGCTGCTGAACATTAAAAAAAACACCCAAAAAACTGGCTTGGAGATTTCAGTCCCTAGCGAACTTATGCTCCGGGCTCTAACGTGTGCGTGCAGGCTTCTCTTCTCTTCCCTCCGAAACCGGAAGTTATGTCCGGGGAGGGGGGGGGGAGAAGGGAAGCCTGCACGCACATGTTGAGAGCCCTGAAGCAAGCGTTCGCTACGGGCTAATGCGGGAGACAGGTTAGTGAAGCATTTGTTCTTGTTCCTGCCGGGTCCTGCCTACTTTCTGTTTCCGCAAAGGCAGGACCCGGCAGCATTTCCCCCAATAGGTTGATCACGATCTTGGGCTGATCAGCCTTCCTCTTCCCGACGGCAGAATTGACGTCGGGGAGAGGAATGCTGGTTGGCCGAAGCAGGGAGAGCTTGGGGCCTGTTATTGGTGGCGTTTGGGTCCTGGTCCCCGATGGTAATGGCAGTGGCTTGGGGGAGGGCAGGGAGAAAGAAAGAAAAAGGGCAGGCAGGGAGACAGAAGGAAAGAAGATAAACAGAAAAAAATGAAAAGGAGGCAGAGAGAAAGAAAGGGCAGGGAAGAGGAAGGAAAAGTTGGGGGGAAGGAATGAGGTCTGCAGGAGAAGAAGCATACAGGCTAAAAGAAGGGAAGAAAGATTGTATGCACAGTCAGAAGAAGAAAGTGCAACCAGAGACTCATGAAATCACCAGACAAGGTAGGGAAAATGATTTTATTTTAAATTTAGTGATCAAAATGTGTCTGAATTTATATCTGCTGTCTATATTTTACACTAAGGTCCCCTTTTACTAAACCGCAATAGAGGTTTTTAGCGCAGGGAGCCTATGAGTGTCGAGAGCAGCGCTGGGCATTCAGCGCAGCTCCCTGCGCTAAAAACTGCTATCGTGGTTTAGTAAAAAGGGAGGGGGTATATTTGTCTATTTTTGTATGGTTGTTACTGAGGTGATAGTGCTTAGAGTCATCTGCTTTGACCTCTTTGAAAAACCCTGGAATAGGAATGATGATTAACATTTTCTATGCATACAGTGTGCTTTGTGTTTTTTTTAAATTTTATTGTTGGTAGATCATTTTGACTTGGTCATTTAAAAAGTAGCTCGCAAGCCCAAAAAGTGTGGGCACCCCTGATTTAGAGGCATATAGACTCGCTGAGTGCAATTCTGTATAGTGCATCTATGTATTATAGAATCGTACTCAGCATTTTGCTGCTGGATGTCTAAACAATGCCTAAATTTTAGACATCCTTTACAGAATCTGGCCCTGAATGTCTGTGGATGGCTGTTTCTATGATTAACTTTGATTATTGGGCTCAAAATATATAGGCAACAAGATTTAAATTTCATTTTGTTAATTTGTTGCAAATTATTTAAGTTCCGTCTTTTGTTTATTTATTGCTTATATAATTCTTCACTTTTCCTGCCATTAACATCAACTAACTTTCTAAGCAATTCAAATGTTGATTCAGCTCTTTTGCTAGACGAATAGTGGTTATATGTTATGTGCATATTAAATTATATGTTATGTGCATATTAATATTAAAATTGACCCCTTTTAATGCTTCACCAGAATCTTGTCAGAGGTTCATATCCAGCTTCAGGAAAAAAAAAAGTGCATAAGTTCACTAAAGGACAAGCAGGTCATATCATACTCACAACAGGGTGATGTCATCCGAAGGAGGACACTGAAGGCACTGCCCAGCATATTGTCTCCTTAAGAATCCTGTGGCAGCATCCCACCACCCATGTGTAGATATGTTCCTGCCCGATGAGTGAGCTTGAAATCAGCAGTCTTCAGTTTTCCATGGAGCAAGGAGGTCACATTTGCGTCAAACTTCTCCACCCCCACCTAACCCCTTTTTTTAATCTGGTGTGTTCCCTGCGGGTATTTGCTTGTTTCCTCATTATTTTTTTTATCTCTTCTAGTGTCCCTAGCATTTTTGGCCTAGTTATAAGTTTATTTTATTTTTTTGGCTCCAGAGGTCCTTTTAGGCCTGACCTTTGGCCAGGATTCATTGACCTTTTTCTGGGGTAAATGGCCTTTTTTTCCCCTCAACATTAAGCCATTTGATATAACATCTACTGTTTTCCTTTTTATGTCCCAGAAGGTTCCCAGTGTCTTCAAGTACTGTTTCTAGTATAATAGGGTCATCTCTGGGACTAATCCCCATAACAGGTGGCTCTAGTGTTTGGGACTAGTGTTTTCTGCTTGTGCATGCAGAAGAGGACCCAGAAGCCAAAGAAGTCCAGCGCAGAAAACATTTCTAATGCAATAGATGTGTCATTCTGGACATTAGGGGTATTCTTCCCATGCTTGCAAGCCATGCAGAAGGAATCCACTCCAGGTTTTCAACTCTGCTGCCCCCTTCAGTTTTTCCTGCTGCATGCAAGCTGGAAGGAGTCTTTCTGTTCTCTGTTTAATTCTTTTTTTAAAATAATATCTTTATTCGAGCTCCAGCACGGTTACAACAGAACAGTACAGGTCTGTGGTTTTGCTTTTTTTTTTTTTTTTTTGCGGTTTTCAGTGCAACAGAGCTCCCCAGTTTGGGGGAAAGCTCTGCTTGTGTGGAGAAGAGACAGACTTGGTCTTTGTAGCTGATATGCAGCAGAAGGCCTAGTCACACAATATCTCTCCAACTTCCTTGAAGACCATCACATACTGCATCCATCCCAATCTGGATTCAGATCTAACCATAGCACAGAAACTCTACTGATATCACTATTAGACACAGCCCGACAACACCTTAGCAAAGGAAACAAACTACTTCTCATTCAACTTGATCTCTCTGCAGCATTTGACCTAGTTGACCACCCCACACTACTCCTGACATTAGATGCAATAGGAATCTCCGGTAATGTTCACAACTGGTTCCAAGGCTTCCTCAAAACTCGAACATACAGAGTCAAGTCAAAAGAGCATCTATCCGACCCATGGTCAAACCCATGTGGAGTACCACAAGGATCGCCATTATCTCCTATATTATTCAACCTCTTCATAGCATCCCTCGGCATTACCCTAGACGCCCTAAACACAATATCATTCAGCTATGCGGATGATATAACAATCCTCATCCCCTTCAACTTACAAGACCCCTTATCAACAAACCACCTGAAAATAATAATGGAAACGGTAGAAAAATGGATGTCAAGTCATAAATTGAAACTGAACTCGGAAAAAACTAAATTCCTACTATTAGAGAAGGAAAAAAAACCAACATGCACAGAACTGGAATTAAACACAATCAAGTACCCAATGCAAAGCACACTCAAGATCCTAGGAATTCATCTAGACAGAAATTGCACAATGCAGACCCAAATCCACAAAATCATCCAAAGAGCATTCTTCACAATGCGTAACCTAAGAAAAATAAGAAAATTCTTCATCAAGGATCAATACAAGATAGTAGTACAATCCCTAGTTCTAAGCATAGTAGATTACTGCAACAGCCTATACCTATCATGCCCAAACTACATGATAAAACAATTACAGACCGTTCAGAACACGGCCCTCAAACTCATCTATTCCCTCAACAAATTTGACCACATCACCAAAGCTTACCTTGACTCACACTGGCTACCAATAAAAGCAAGATCCCAATTCAAATTCTACTGTCTACTATACAAAGTAACACACGGAACAGCACCCAGCTACCTAAACAAAAGACTACACCGTAATCTCTTACACAGATTAAGGAGAACTCAAAACCTATTCGCTTACCCTCCTCTCAAAGGTACACGACGCATGAATCTATACGACAGCCTTTTAGCTACACAGGCAGCAAAAATTGACACTACCATTTCCAATCTACTGATCAAATCAACAGACATAAAAGAATTCCGAAAAGAAATCAAAACTCATCTCTTCAAAAAATACTTTCCATCATCTTAACCTCAACATAGCACTAGAATATACACACACGAACACCCCACCATAACTCTACCTAATCATTGTACAACTCTCTTCATCAACCTACTATTCATCTACCATGAACTCTAAATTTCTCCTGGAAACTTCCAGTCTAACAATTGTTACTTGATACATTCCTGATTCTATGTACTGTAATATTCCTGAAATTGTCCAGTCTCTTAAATTGTAATCCGCTTAGAACCGCAAGGCACAAGCGGAATAGAAATATGTAATGTAATGTAATGTAATATGTCAATCCCTCTGTGGTACCTGTTAGCCAGCCCGCAGAAACATTTGTGGACCTTGGGGTTTGGACCCTTTGAGACTTTGCTCGCCTACTGAATCATAGGAGCTTGAGCCCTAGCTGTTAGGACCTACTGGGGAGCTCTTCAGGATGCTATTTGCATTTTTGCCACCTCCCATTGTGGCTACAGTCCCAGGGGGGTTAAGGATCAGTATGAATTCAGTCTGACAAGCACTCGAAGATCTCAATGTTTGGAAAGCTGACGAGGCAGTGATGTACACCTCGTTTTGCCTCAGAACTGGCCGGGATGGAATCCTCAGGCTCTTTTACCTTTAATTCATGCCAGATTTGCACTGAGTGGGCACCCAAAGAGAGCCCTTGTGCCACCTGCCATGCAGCACATGAAGGAGGGGTGGGAGCTTTGGGCTTAGCCCCCTCTCTGGTCTATTCTAGAACCCTGTTACCATAAGTGCAGAAGCGTGGAAGCCACGGAGCCCAAGAGACTTAAGGCGGAGTTACCTAAAGGGGATTCAGATGCCTAGCAAAGCCTTTTCTCTTGAATTGGTTAATTTGATTTGAAAATCTTATTTGGACAGCTGGGGTAGTGCGAGGGTGCATCTGCCTCAATTTCAGAGGCTGGTTAGAATCCTATGGATTTTTCTAACAGAATCTCAGAAGACGAGGAGACGTATGCCCTTGCTGTCACAAAGTGAATCTTCCCTTGGCTTGCAAACAAGAATGACTACACAAGAAACAGTGGTGGCCCTCAACTAGGGGAAAGACCCCACAGTAGGCTGTTTAAGCCTTCAACACTGTTGAGCTCCCTGAGGGAGTTTCAATTAGACATCCAGAAGACCCTGAACACGTAGTGTTCTATTCTGAGCAGAGTAAGAGCATAGTACATCATTTCCTTGGCCTGCTAATATGAGTGTTTTAATCACAAAGCATTCAACGTCTAAGCTATATCCTATGGCACAGGGGTGTCATCAGATGTTTTTTCAGCCTAAGGTGGATTCCTTGTGGGGGCGCAGGTGACCAAGCGCAAGTCCCTACCAAGCAAGGGAGGCGTAGTCTTAAAGGATACACAGGATTGCAGAGTGGTTGTGATCCTAAAGAGGCAATTCGATGTGCTAGCCTTAGGACTCAAAGCACCAAGATGTGTGGTCTTCCTTGGTAGAGGGTGAACCTTTGCCTCAGCTTATTCTAGCAGGTATGGATTATGTGGCCAGTGTTCTCTACGGCATCATCAGGGAAATGAGCAAAGTCTCGAGTTATTCAGTCTTAGCCCACAGAATGCTCTAGATTGGGCAACAGGCAGGAAATTCAACCTCCAAGGCTACACTCAGCAGGCTTCCCTTTAAAGGACAAATATTGTGCGAAAAGGGTCTGGATGATCTTATGACCAGTGTGACATATCATCAGCCAAAATCTCTACCTGACCACAGACCATGAACCTCTAGAGCAGGGGTGCCCACACGTTTTGGGCTTGTGAGCTACTTTTAAAATGACCAAGTCAAAATGATCTACCAACAATAAATTTTTTTTTAAAACACAAAGCACACTGAAAGGCAGAGAAAATGTTAATTATCATTCATATTCCAGGGTATTTTCAAAGAGGTCAAGGCAGATGACTCTATGCAATGTCACCTCAGTAACAACCATACAAAAATAGACAAATATGCCCCCTCCCTTTTTACTATACCGCAATAGCAGTTTTTAGTGCAGGGAGCTGCTCTCGACGTTCATAGGCTCCCTGCTCTAAAAACCGCTATTGCGGTTTAGTAAAAGGGAGCCATAGTGCAAAATTTAGACAGCAGATATAAATTCTTAAAACGGACACATTTTGATCACTAAATTGAAAATAAAATCATTTTTCCTACCTTTGTGGTCTTGTGATTTCATAAGTCTCAGGTTGCACTTTCTTCTTCTGACTGTGCATCCAATATTTCTTCCCTTCTTTCAGCCTCCTGTATGCTTCCTCTCCTCCAGACCTCATTCTCTCCCCCAACTTTTTCTTTCTTTCTCCCTGCCCCCTTTTTTCTTTCTGTCTCCCTGCCCTCCCCCAAGCCACTAGGTTTGCCACTGCCATCGGGGAACAGCCCCAAAGCTACCCCCACCCCAAGCTCTCCCTGCAGAAGCATCGCGCTGACCAGCATTCCGCTCCCCGACGTCAATTCTGACGTAGGGTAGGAAGTTTCAGGCCAGCCAGGCATTTCTCTCCATTCCATCCAGCCTGAGCCCCATCTCTCCTTGATCCATCATTTCCCTTCTGTTAGAATTACCATTCCACCTCTTTTCCAGCATCACCCTTCTTTGTGTCCATCTCACCTATATCCCTATCTCACCACTTTATCAGAATCTTCATTTGTCTGTGTCCTTGTCTTTACCCCATGTTCACCATTTGCCCTTTCAATGTCTTTATCTCCACCCTTTTTCAGCATTACTTCTGTGTCTCTATTTCACCTCCTCTTTTTCAGCACTACCTCCCTTCAACATTGCTCCCTCTCTGTGTCCCTATCTCCTCTCCCCCTTTTCAGCATTGCTCCATCTGTATCCCCATCAACCCTCCATTCCAGTATTATTCCCTCTGTGTGCCAATCTAACCTCTTTCAGCATTGCTTCCGTCTTTAAACACATGTAACCCCTTTTCAAGATTTCTCCCTCTGTTAAACCATCACCACCCCTGCTTTCAGCATGTCCCCTCTTTATCTCTATCCTTATTCAGTAGGTCCTGCTTACCCTTTCTCTTCTTTGTGTCACTATCTCCATTTTCAGTTTTCCCCCCTTTTCCTTTGTTACTGCACCCTTTAGCCAGAATCTTTCTACCCTCCCTCCACTCCGGCCCAGCCCAGCATGACATATTTCCTTTTGTTTCCCTCCCATCTCTCTCTTGTTCTCCTCCCTCACCCACGAGTCCTGCATCTGTCCTGCAACCGGCCACACCCCTGCTCTGCGGCTCTCTTCAGCAACTCGTCAGCAGCGGTGATCAAGACAGGCTGTCGAAATCGAGGCCTTCCCTCTGCGAGTCCCGCCTTTGTGGAAAAAAGAAGTTGAAACTAATTAAGCAGGACTCGCAGAGGGTAGGCCTCGATGTCAGAAGCTTGTCTTGATCGCTTCTGCTGACGAGTTGCCGCAGAGAGCCGCGGAGCAGGGGGGGTGGCCGGGTGCAGGTAGAAGGGAGAGGACCAGATAGGAAGGCTGCTGGAAGAGGTAGAAGCTCCGGAGCATGACACCAACCCCAGCCAGGATGATTTCTTTTTCAGGCTGCTGCCGCCGCCACCACTCCCCCCCCCACCCCCTCCGAAATGACAAAAAACAGACTAAAGTGTCAAATTGAAAAAGCTGCCCAGATGCCCTTCGGCAGCATCTTTGACGTTGGGGAGAGGAAGGCTGATCGACCCATTAGATCGACCCAACGCGATCGATTCGCGTTGCCTTCCCGATCTACCGGTCGATCGCGATCGACATATTGGGCACCCCTGCTCTAGAAGTTCAGGGCAGTCCAATTTTCATGGCCCCAGGCATTTTCATCAGTACTCAGGAAGAGCTTCTTCTTAGAGATCCTATTAGGGTTCAAGACAGAGATTTACAGGACCTAGGTGAAATCAAGCTTCCAATTTTTGTCCTGCTGTAGCCACCAAGAGAGCGCAGTGGGTCTGGAGATCATTCGGGATGGCTGCAAGCTTGAATCCACCCATACTTTAACAGAAAAAGTAAACAAAGTCTTCACAGCAGTGCAGAGACTGGTGGAGATTCAGGCTATAGTACCCATGCTGCCCGAACAATCGGACTTGCGCAAATACTCAATATTCTTATTGTGCTCCAGAAAGGCTCAGAAGATGTGAGACCCAACATCAGGGCAGCTGAAAGTTCCATGCTTTTGCATGGAAACAGTGTAGTCAGTCCTTGCAGGGGTGGCACCGGGGGAATTTCTGGCTTCTCTAGATTTGATGGAAGCCTTTCTGTATATTCCCATATATCTGGATCACAGGAAGTTCTTGAAGTTCTATGTACTGGAGAGTTATTATCAGTTCTTAGCAATCCCCTTTGGTCTGGTATCAGCACCATGAACGTTCACAAAGGAGATGGTGGTAGTAGCTACACATCTCAGCAGGGCAGGAAAGCAAGTGCATCCATACCTGGACGTTTGGCTGATCAGAGCTCCCTCATTCTCAGAAGGAGAACAAGCAGTAAATCGAGTGGTTCAAGTTTTGCAGCGCTTGGGCTGGATAGTGAATTTTTGAAAGATCTTCAAGGTCCCATTCCAATCCCTGGAATATATGAGTCGTCTTCCTTATGGCAGAAGGCCTTGTCTATCTTCCAGATATGCACATACACGAAACATGCTTTCCCTAAATATTGATAAAACAAAGGCCCTCTTATTCCCAATTAAAAATAATGAATTCTTGAAAGCCCCCATCTGTATTAAATCAATTCCAATTAAATTTGATACATCCCTAAAACTCCTTGGCAGCATTATCAATGACAAACTTTCCTTCGACAAACAAATCAACTCAGTCGTCTGCAAGTGTTTCTTTAAACTCAAAATGATCAGATCATTATCCTTCCTTTTGGACACCAAATCTCTTAACACCTTAATTCATTCCCTAGTAATTTCACAAATAGACTACTGCAATTCAATCTACCATAGCATTACACAAAAGGTGATCCGAAGGATCCAAATCATCCAGAACACAGTGGTTAAAATTGTCTATAAAGCCAAGAAATATGACCACGTGACACCACTTTTAAAAGATGCTCATTGGCTGCCTGTAACACACTGAATCACTTTCAAGATATTATTCCTTGCTTTTAAGGTGCAATTGAGTCAGTCGCCTGCATTTATGGTCAGACTCCTGACACCATATATCATGCCTAGACCACTTAGGTCTGCCCATCAATATCTTCTTTATACTCTCTCCATGCGCCAAATAGTGTATGACACCACCAGAAAAACAATTTTCTCGGTTATTGCACCAACGGTGTGGAATTCTCTTCCCATCAAACTCAGACAGGAAAGTTGTCTCCCAAAGTTTAAATCAGGCCTCAAAACTTTTTTTTCAGAGACACTTTTTATACTTAGATTACGACACTCTCTTCTGAACTCCATTCTGTAAAATTCTCTCTTTTTCTTCTCCTTTTCCTTTCATCTTTCTTCTTTTGCTTTTCTTCCGCCCTTCTCATCTGCAGTCTTCTGCCACTGACTCTCTCGGTTTGTCCCTTTCACCTCTCCTTTTATTTTATGATGTATCTGCTAATTGTTTTTGCCTCATGTCAAGTATGTCTGTCCATTATATTTAACAATCCCTGTACATCTTCCCTATTTTATATAATTTGTAGGGAAACCACTTAGGCTCCTTTAGTGGTTTATCAAATATAATAAAACTTGAAGATTTACACTCAGATCACAGATATTCTGGCTAAGACAGCTCCATCAGCATAGCACTATCTCCAAGGGCTAGGATTTTTGGCAGTCTTGGGGAAAGGCTCACATGCGGCCTCTCCAGGATGCACTACTGCAGTGTCCTGCAAACTTTCTCAAGCTGTGACACACTGAAGGTAGTGGCTGCAGCTTAAGGCATCTGGAAGTGCGTAGATATCATGTGCATGCATGACATCATCACATCGATGTCCGCTCATGTGCGAAGGCCCTTCAGACATGCCCCGAGATGCCAGTGGGGGGGGGGGGGGTGTCAGCAGGGAAGAGGGTCAGAGAGAAGGGGGTCAGAGAGAAGGAGAGACGTTGGCACCAGCTGATTGCCCACAGGACATGTCTCTCACCATAAGAGGCACGTCCTGTAGGCAGTCAGCTAGCGCCAGTGCCTCTCCTCCTCCCCAGTTGCCGCAGCATACCTGAAATCTCAGAAAGCACACTAGTGTGCCACATCACACAGTTTGTGATACACTGCACTATTGTCTCTGTGGTCCCCACGAACTGACTTCCCTTCAAGTCACACTCCCATGGACTCCAGAGTCCCACAGCACTATGAGTTGGTGTCTCCATCCACAGTCCCATAGAATAATGTCATGGGTGATTCTGACAATGGATGCCAACTTGTTCAGCTGGGCAGGCTACTGCAACAGCTGCCTAGTTTAGGGTCGGTGGTCAGCCTATTGAGAAAGTGGTCTGGCAACAGACTGAAGCTTCAAGTCATTCGGTTGGTGTTACCGGAACTGGAGAAGAATCTGGAAGGACAAGCAGTGTGAATGTTCTTGGACAATTCTACAGTGGTGGCATATATCAATCACTGAGGCACCAGGAGTGTGCAGCTGAGCCTGGAAGACCATTTATTTTTCTGGTGGGCAGAGCTACACCTATAGGCAGTTTCCACAGTGCATGTAGTAGGAGTGGACAATGTCCAGGCTGATTACTTCAGCAGGCAGGCCTTAGACCCAGGAAAATAAATGTTATCAGCAGTAGTGTTCTGGTCTATCGTTCTTTGATGGGGTCGCCCAACTTTCAGTCTGATGGATACAGCAAAAAGCAAGAAGGCAGGTCATTTCTTCAATTAGTTTAGAGCCCAGAAGTAATAATAATAATAACTTTATTTTATATACCGCAGTACCACAAACAGTTCAGAGCGGTTTACAGTGTAAGAGACTGTACATTTACAGCGAAGATACAATGAGAACTGTACATAATCAGTAAAGGCGTTTATACAGCGAAGAACAATGTAGATTTACCATTCAGGAGACTGTACATATACAGCAGAGATAGATATATATATATATAGTAGAGAGGCAGTGCAAGAGGCTTATAAAGAACAAAGCAGTGTACAAAACCAATACAGGGTGGTGAATGTCAAGAAGACAACCAGTATCAATTACATGATGGAGGTATTTGATTATTTGGTGATGAGGGGGCCATGTTTCCTCCATGATTCATGATGGAGTGGAGGCTCCACATACTCGCAAACCAACCAGGAAGAGCAGTCCTTTTGGCTCCAGATTGCCCATGCAGGCCATGGTTTGCGAATCTATTATGTCTACAGAGGGGCAAAAGTCTCAGATATAAAGTATGACCCGATTTTCTTTTTCAGGGCCCAGTGGTTGTACAAGATCTGGATCGCTTTAGTCTTAAATGCACGTCCTTAGCATGGAAAGGGTATTCAGAGGCAGTCATTGCTACTCTCCTTAGAGCCAAGAAGCCTCCACTTATGCTGAGGCAGAGGAAACTTTTCAACACTGGTGCATTAAGGAGAAGGCAGTACCATTCTCGGCTCCGATTGCTGTGGTGTTAGTTCTCCTCCAAGCAGGTCTAGACAAAGACCTTGAAGTGGCGACACTTAGTATACATGTTTTTTAGATCCCGAGCCTGAAAATCTTCCCTTGCTTCTCATCTGGACATAGCTAGTTTACTGTAAGGGGCACTAAAGCTCATGCCACCGGTAGAATATCCATTTCCTTCTTGGAACCTCAACATGGTCTTACACAGCCCCAGCAAGGCTCCGTATGAGCCTCTTCAAGAGGCGTCATTGATGAATCTTACTATCAAGACCTCCTTCCTTGTGGCCATTACATCAGCGAAATGAGTCTCAGAGTTACAGGCATTCGAATGCAGGGATCCCTTCTTCAAGATCTCAGAGGTGGGAGTTTCCTTGCACATGGTCCCGTCCTTTTTGCCAAAAGTGGTTTTGGCATTTCATGGCAATCAAGAAGTATGTTTACCAACTTTCCAGTCCACAGGGACAAAGGAAAAAGACCAGTTTTTTGCAAATTGGATGTGCAGAGAGTTCTACATTATCTAGAGGTTTCTTAGGAATTCCAACTATCGGACCATCTGTTGCTGGTCCCCAGGCAGACTAGACATGGTAGACCAGCTTCCAAAATTACTACTGCAAGATGGATACTGTCACAGGGAAGCCCCTGTGAGAGTAAAGGAAGTCCTGCAGTGTACAGAAGCAGGGGTGGCAAATAAAGGGATAATATCAAAGCCTTTACTTTGCCCACCTAAGCCTAAAGTTAGAACACTGCAGGTAGATAAAATTCATTTAAACACTAGTCCTATACTGGCCAAGCCACCACAAAATTCCTGTTCATTTTTCTCAAGAATGTGAAGATAGGAAAGTGTAAGGAACTACAGGTTCCAGCATGCCACAGGCAGGAGAAAGTGAAACCTAGGGCTGGAACAGCTACTGCAAACAGCCCAGCTGACACAGCTGAGAAGGCACCAGAATGCTGCTAGAGGCAGGCTTAGAGACTCAGCTGCAGGTAGGACTAATCAGAGCCAGGTTGGAGAAAAGGGAGTGGTTTCCAAACAGCAGGGGCACACACACACTCTTTGAATATGGTAGAAAGCAGAATACTCCAGCCTAAATCCGGAAAGCAGCAGACAGCAGACTCTCTGGACAAGCAGGTAGAAACTTTTTATGTTGAACCTGATATTACTTGTGAAGACTGTGTTATGGATCAGTTTGAACTGGGGGAGGAAGTAAACTCTTTTGAAATGCATTATGAGATGTCTGAAATGCCAGAATGTATGGAGCCTACTGTAAGCTAAAGGCTCACATGTGTGAATGTCTGCTGAGAAAAGAAAAGGAAAATCCAGGAAGTGTTGTTATTGCACTGGAGAGAGAAAGCACTAAATTGTAAGAATAGATATTTTTGGGTCATGGCAGCAGGACTGTAGGTAGCCATGCAATAACTTATGGGACAGCAGCCATCTTGGGGTTGGCAGACTGCTGTAAAGAAATTGGGATTTTTTTTTTTTTTTCTACAACAAAAATAAACCTCACTGGTTAAGGTTCAATTACAGAATGGCACAAGAGCCCTTAAAGTATCCACATCTGTGATTGTTCTGTTTGGGCTCATATCCTAGCCTTCTGATTGAATATGGCTAGTGTGCTTGCTGCTGTTTTAACTATTGTCTTTTTTCTAAATGTATAAATAAAGACTGAAAACAGCACATATTTCATTTTTTACTTATCCTTTAATGCAGTGTCTCTAGCATGCCCCGACTAGACCCGTTTCGCCCACAAGGGCATTTTCAAGGGTTCATAGAGGAGCTCTTTTCTCAGCGTCCTCTCAGCTCTGGGGCTAGGACAGTGTTTGCTGGTGCCACTGTCTTCCAGATACAAAGACTCTTTGATGGCTGTCATCCTGTTGGGATCTTTGGGCGGGGATCGGAATAGTAGATCTAATAAGAGTTTAGAACGGATCCCATGCTCCGAGGAAGTTAAATGAGTGTTTTCTCCCAGAGAGTTGCCACAAGGAACAAACTGCTAAACTGAGGGAAAGTGGCAGGTTTCTTTATGTACTTTTAATTTTGTTGAGGAGTTTTAAGAAAGCAGTACAGTCTGTGATGGCAGGAATAGCCTACCTGTGAATGTTTGCACCATATTTTGCTTTTGCTTTTTGGATGGTTTGAACATTATACCAACCTTGAACATTGGAATAAAGGACTATTTTTGACTATTCCTGGAACTCTAGTTTTTTTATTGCCTACCTAAACCACCTACCATACCTCACTTTCTGCTCGGTCAAAATCTATGTGTCCAGGCTAGGCCTCTGGCTCGCCGGAGTTAGGCCGCACCCAGTCACAATACGCATGGCCATCTCTTCAACTTATATGTCTCCCTGAAGCACATTTGACAAGAAGTGTGGGCTGAAGCTTAGACGATTTCGTCTGAGGAGTTTCGTAGGGCAGCAACCTGGTCCACACTGCATACATTCTCCAAGTTCTACAGCAGGAGTGTCAAATTCAATCACTTAAGGGGCCAAAATCTAAAACACAGGCTGTCACAGGCCAAAATTTTTATTAAGATACATAGTCTTAGTAGAAGTATAGGGTTACAATCTCTCCAACCCCATGCCGGCTCTGTGGTGTAAACACAATAAATAAAAAAGACTTTTCCTCTCTTTTAGGTCCTAGTTCACACTTGCTATCTAATACCAGCTCTGACAGGGTACACATTTCAAATCTGATATATTGTAATCACAAAATAGAAAATAAAATTATTGTTTCTACGTTTTGTTGTCTGATCATTATTCAAATTATGTTGCTCCCAGGTTCTGGTTTCTCTTTGTCTTTTGATAACTCGCTTGCCAGGGTCTCCTGCCCATTTGTCGTTTTCTTCTTTCTCAATGCTAACCATCCATCTTCCATCCCTTTCCTCCCCATCCATTGCCCTTCCCTCCCCGGAGGTCTGGCATCTTTCCTTTGTTTCGCCTCCATCTCCACAGCTGCAGTGATGGACCCCACCATCCCCAGATCCACCATCTCTCCTTTTCTCAACATAGGAAACAGAGAGTGGGGATAAATGGACAATACTCTGAATGGGGTGCCGCAGAGCTCGATGCTTGGACCTGTGCTCTTCAACATCTTTATAAACAATCTGGAAATTGGTACGACGAGGGAGGTGATTAAATTTGTGGACAATATTAAGCTATTCAGAGTAGTGAAGATGCAGGAGGATTGCGAAGATCTACAATGTGACATAAACATGCTTGAGAAATGGGCTGCGACATGGCAAATGAGGTTCAACGTGGATAAGTGTAAGGTGATGCATGTCGGTAACAAAAATCTCATGCACAAATACAGGATGTCCAGGAGAGACCTCCCAGGAAAGAGACTTGGGAGTTCTGATCGACATGTCGATGAAGCCGTCTATGCAATGTGCGGCGGCAGCAAAAAGGGCGAACAAAAAGCTAGGAATGATTAAAAAGTGGATCACGAACAAATCGGAGAGGGTTATCATGCCGCTGTACCGTGCCATGGTGTGCCCTCACCTGGAATACTGCGTCCAGCACTGGTCATCGTACATGAAGAAAGACACGGTACTACTTGAAAGGGTCCAGAGAAGAGCGACTAAAATGGTTAAGGGGCTGGAGGAGTTGCCGTATAGTGAGAGATTGGAGAAACGGAGCCTCTTCTCCCTTGAAAAGAGGAGACTGAGAGGGGACATATACTTCTACTCTACTCATTTCTCTCTTCTCTCTCTACTCTTTCAGCTAACTGCGCGCCGGGCACCACTCATACACACCGTGGGACAAAGGAATGAGAAAAAAGAAATGGAGGCTGTAGGAACCCAGCAGAGCTACCCAGTATACTGCACCGGGTGTCATATGTATGACTACCTCCCCTCCGGGAGGCAGGCGTACATATACGGTCGATGCCAGGAACTGGATAGCCTGAAGAAGGAGGTCGGGAGACTGCAGGCTAGAGTCCAGGAGCTGGAGGCACTCTGCACTATAGAGGAGCAGTGCTGGGAAACTGAAGACACCACCAGGGAGAGCCACATCACGAAACAAGTTAGAGAGCTCGAGAAGTTCATCGAGGAGGCCTGCAGGATGGTGGAGGCTGTGGCCCACTGTAACTCCAAAACCAGTGTTTAATAGCACACTCAGTGGATAGCCCACAAAATAACACCCTGACGTGTGGCCCGGACTGGAGCCACCCTGCAGGACCGGATTCCAGACAGGAACCCAAGAGAAAAGAAAACCAGAAAGCAAAAGTCAGCACAATTACTTTTCAATATCAAAATAATATCAGCTTTTATTTCTTTTTATCCTCCAGGTAAGTAGACTTTCAAAAATGGATGCCAAACTTATCAGAATGTTCTTTATAAAAAAAACACACCAAAAAAGTAGCAAACCACAACCAGCAAAAATAACAGTCCCAGATAAAGTCATTAACTTGCTCAGCAATGTTTCTTTTCAGTTGTGGCAGAGGGTTTGATTGTTCCCCCTCTCAGTCCTAGGGTTGTCTGCTCCCAAGCAGGCAGTTTCAAAAACCCAAATCAAGAATAGTTCATAGCATACATTCAGCACAAGTGCCTTAAAAGTCCTCACAAGCCTCTGGCCAGTTCCATTCACTGCCAGGTCAGGCGAGTGCTAGGTTTTGCCAAAACAAAGTCCTTAAATAGACTTTCAAAAATTCCCACCCAGGATGTATGCAAAACCTCTCCCCAAAATACAATCACTCCTTAGCTTGTATTCAAAAAAATAGTCTCTCAAACAGTTCATAAGCACAAACAACACTCACTGTTTGAAGGTGGAAGTCAAGTTCACCTGCATAGGCTCAACAATCACAGGAGCAAACTCTGTCAGGCTTTCTTCCAATTCCATGTCCTGTTCTTCTGGAAAATTTAATTCCTCAGCCTGGCCAGCCTCTATCACCTCCATAGGAATAGGCTTGTTGCACCTGCTTGGCTCCCTGGGCTCTCTAGGGAGAAAGGGCTTAAAGCTTCTCCCTAGCTGGCTTCCTTTCCTGTTCTCTGCACCAGGTTTAAATATCTTGGGGCGACGCCCTGCAGTGTCAGCCCTGGCAGTGTTCCAAGGGCCTCTTGAGCTCCCCCGGTGGTCAATGTAATTATCAAGCTCAGAAATTACCTGTCCCTTCCCAATTCCTCTCCGGGATTTCTTTTCTCCTCCATTTTCTTTTGTCCTAACTGGGACCTGGGCAGGGAGGATACCTGGCTGGTCACAAGGCACAGGACCACCAACACACCAGGAGAAAACCAACAGTTGGACGACAGAATTCACCAGATGCCATGGGAGTAGGACCTTGCGGAGGACCTGGACAGGCAGATGAGGTGGAGACCCAACAGAGCCCGGAGGAAGGACTAGCGGACTGCGCAAATGACACAGACCTGAGACCAGAGGTGGAGATCCAACAGAGCCCTGAGGAAGGACTAGCGGACTGCGCAAACGACACAGATCTGAGACCAGAGAGACAGTTGAGGAAAGGGAGATCAGCTATCGTAGTTGGAGACTCAAACCTGAGAGGAGTGGACAGTCACATAGCCGGAGGGAGAGAGGACCGACTAGTGACATGTCTCCCGGGGGCAAGAATGAAGGACGTCATCGACAGAATTGGGAGGATCCTGGAGGGAGCTGAGACGGAGGAGACAACAGTAGTATTCCACATTGGAACCAATGACATCAGCAGGAGGAACTTCAACAGGACTACACTAACTGACCAGTTCAGGATCCTGGGGAGGAAACTGAAACTGAGGACAAGGATGATAGTCTTCTCAGAGATCCTGCCAGTACCGAGAGCGGACACAAGGAGGCAGAGCGAACTACAAGCAATAAACGGTTGGCTGAGGAGATGGTGCGAAGAGGAGGGTTTCCACTTTGTTAGGAACTGGACAACTTTCTTGGGGAAGAACAAGCTCTACAGGAGAAACGGACTGCACCTGAGCACGGCTGGGACGAGGATGCTGGCACGCAACGTCCAGAGCGTCATAGACTTGGCTTTAAACTGAGGAGAAGGGGAAAGCCGAAAGTCGATCTGACCTCGACACGTCAGACAACAGTATCAAATAAGGATACTGAGCAGGGACATTGTAAAAGAGGGCTCGGGACTGAGTGGGAATTTTTGGAAAAAGGACATAAGGACGCATTGCAGAGGCCCAGGGCACAAATGGAATTAGCAAGCGGGATCAACAAAGAACAACAGGAGCCAGAGGGGCAAAGACATTGTGAAAGAGGGCTCGGGACTGAGTGGGAAATTTTGGAAAAAGGACCTAAGGATGCAATGCAGGGGCCCAGGGCACAAATGAAACTAGCAAGCAGGATCAACGGAGAACAACGGGAGCCAGAGCGGCAAACAAAAACGGGGAAACAGGCTGAGGATGACACAGACACACCGCAGGAGGAGGATGACCGAGATGAGGCTCGGGGACTGGCAACCCATGAGGGGGTCTGCAGGAGTGCCAAACCACAAGGAAAACCAACAGGGAGGGCAAACAACCGGGACTTACATTGCCTATACACTAATGCTAGGAACGTAAGGGCCAAAATGGGAGAGCTGGAAGTCATAGCCAGCAAGAAGGACCTAGACATAATTGGAATCACAGAAACGTGGTGGACTGATGACAATAAATGGGATGTGGCCATACCAGGGTATAAACTATACAGGAGAGACAGGACACATAAAAAGGGTGGAGGAATAGCACTATACATAAAAGACTTCATATCCTCAACCAGGATGGAAACAACAGTAAGGTCGGATGGCTTGGAATCACTAAGGGTTAAGCTACCGGGAGGAACTGGAGCAGACATAAAATTGGGTCTGTACTACCGCCCACCTGGACAACCAGAAGAAATCGACCAGGACCTGGAGGCTGAACTGAGGCAGGTATGCAAAAGCGGAAATGTGGTGGTGATGAGGGACTTCAACTACCCTGGAATATTGGGCACTCAAACTGCACGAGGGAGACCAAATTCCTGGAGGTCACAAGGGACTGTTTCATGGAACTGCTGGTCACGGAACCAACACGGGGAGATGCCACTCTTGACCTAATCTTCAATGGACTAGGGGGACCCGCAAAGGAGATGGCAGTATTAGCCCCACTAGGAAACAGCTATCACAACTCGATCCAGTGCAGGCTAGAAATTGGATCATCAAAGGTGAAAAGAACCACAACGACGGCACTCAACTTCAAAAAAGGGAATTATGATGTCATGAGGAAAATGGTGGGAAAGAAACTCAACGGCAACACAAGGAAGATGGAGTCCGTAGAAAAAGCCTGGATCCTACTCAAGGACACTGTGCACGAAGCACAGAACCTGTGCGTCCCCAAGTTCAGGAAAGGGTGCAAAAAAATAGAACAAAAAACCCAGTGTGGATAACAAATGCAGTGAAGAAGACGATAAGTGACAAGAAAGCATCGTTCAAAAAATGGAAAAAAGACCAAACAAAGGATAACCAAAAGGAGCATAAAGAACACCAAAGGGAGTGTCACCAAGTGGTTAGAAAAGCAAAAAGAGAATATGAAGAGAGACTGGTGGGGGAAGCAACAAACTTCAAATCATTCTTCAGGTACATTAAGGGGAAGCAACCGGCAAGGGAGGAAGTGGGACCCTTGGATAATGGAGACAGAAAGGGAGTGGTAAAAGATGAAAAAGAGATAGCTGACAAGTTAAATGAGTTCTTCACGTTAGTCTTCACGAGGGAAGACACAACCAACATTCCGGAACCCGAGGAGATTGTAAATGGAGACCAAGATGTTAAGCTGGTCAAATTAGAGGTAAGCCAAGAGGATGTCCTCAGGCAGTTAGACAGGCTAAAGAGCGACAAATCGCCAGGTCCGGACGGCATTCACCCAAGGGTACTCAAGGAACTAAGGAACGAAATAGCAGAGCCACTTCGACAAATATGCAACCTATTCTTAAAAACTGGAGAGATTCCGGAGGTCTGGAAAATAGCAAATGTCACGCCCATCTTCAAGAAGGGTTCAAGGGGTGACCCAGGAAACTACAGGCCGGTGAGCTTGACCTCGGTCCCAGGAAAGATGATGGAAGCGCTGGTTAAGGACAGCATCTGTGAACACATTGAAAACAACGGACAGCTAGAGTCGAGTCAGCATGGCTTCTGCAAGGGTAGGTCATGCCTTACAAACTTATTGTACTTCTTTGAGGGGGTAAACAGCCAGGTAGATAAAGGGGAATCTATAGACATCATTTACCTTGACTTCCAAAAAGCCTTCGACAAGGTACCACACGAAAGACTGCTTAAGAAGATATGGAACCACGGGGTGCAAGGGGAGGTTCCCTCTGCTGCGGTCCCATATGTCAGAGGAGGAGTGGGACTGCAGCAGAGGGAATGTGCTGCGGAGGACAACAGGAGCCTGCTAGGATCGCTACAGCCGACCAGCAATCCTCTGCAGGCTGCTTTGAAGGTGAAACCGGGAAGCCAGGAGAGAGATGGTGGACAATGGGATGGAGGGAGGGAAGGAACAGAAAGGGTATTTTCTCACGGGCCAAATTTGGCCCGTGGGCCTGAGTTTGGATGTGGGAGGATACTGCCTTTGTATCTTCTGTGCTACAAGCAGGCGCAGATGTCCCACTCTAGAATTCTGGGACTGCTTTTGTAATTCCCTAATGTCCAAAATGACACACCTGTTACACTAGAAAAAGAGATTAGGTTCTTACCTTGCTAAATCTTTTCTAGTAGATAGGAGTGTCATTTTGGAGCCCTACCCTGTCAGTTATTTTATCTGCCTTCCTACAGTTTCAATCAGAAGTTTGAGGCAAAACTGAGATTTGATGTCAGTCCTCAAAGGATATGAAGGGTAAGCTATTGTGGAATGTTAAGTTCCATAGAGAATGACACAGGGACAAATTTTTCCCCATCCCTGCAGGAACTCATTTTTCTCTCCCGGCGAGTTATTTTTCTGTCCCTGCCCCATTACTGCAAGATCTGTCCTCATCTGCACAAGCCTCAAACACTTTAAAATCATAAGTGTTCAAGGTTTGTGAGGTTAAGGCTGAGTTTACAGGAATGAGACAGGGACAGCGACGAAACTAGCGGGATGCAACAGGGAAATTGAATTCCTGTAGGGGTGGAGACAAGTTTGTCCCCGTGTCATTCTCCAAAGTTCCATAAATGTTTCCAATTGGTATGGTTGTTTGATATTTTGATAGTTCAATTTCAGTGCTTGCCTAAGAAAAGCCAACATCAGTCCTCCTCGAGGCATGGTTCCACAAGCTCCAGGATGTCAATGTTGCTGGCACTCAAGAAGCATTGTCATTAAAAAGAGTGCTCCCCCTCTCTTGTTGAGATGCTGATGCTGTAGCTGCCATGCAGCTGGGCTTCAACTTCCAATTCAGTACCAACAGATTCTCAGGCTGACTCTACATTGGTCCTGGCTCTGCCATTACTGATGCCTACCTTCAAAAGCTTACAACAAAATGTATTAAGTTAGTCCAATAAAAAGTATCACCTTTGTTTTGTTTTATTTCTATATATTACCATAACATTCTTCCCAAAACTGCATGCCTACTCTGACAAAAGTGCACTGTATATCTTGGACTGTAAGCAAGCCTTAAACCTCTACCTGGAGTGGACTAAAATTCATAGTGGTCCACAAGCCAATGGTGGACCATGCTGCAGTCCGGGGTTCCATCTCCCCTAGCGAGATCCAATGCTTGTATTTCCCAGCAGCCATTTTGTCACTTTTCGAGTCACTGGCAGTGTGAGTGAAGTAAACACATTGCCTTCAGCAGCCTGGAAACTTTCCCTCGGCTACTGCTTCCTGTCCCTGTGTAGGCAGGAAGCAGTAGCAAAGGAAAAGCTTCCAGCCCACCAAAGGCAGCATATTTGCTACACTCATGCTGCCGGCAGCCCAAAGAGTGAAAGAGCGGCTACAGTGCAAGGCTTTCAGTGGCTTCTGTGCAGCATCAGCTTGGGGCAAGTCAAGTGGCTACTGGGGGAAGAGGAGGGTGCTCAGTACCATGGCAGATATGGCTCTGTCTGCCCAGCCCTGCTGCCTACCACAGCTTAGCACTGGCAGCTCCCGAAAGCCCCAAACTGCTAACCAGACACATGGAGCCCCAAGGCCGCTACAGCCAGTTCCCCAGAACCCAAAGGAGGTGAGACACTGAGTGCCTGTGATGGTGCTCCTCTGACTTTCTGGTGTTTAGGATTACCTCTCCATTCAAACCTTGACTTTAAACACAAAAGTTGGGCAATCCAAGCACATTTAATCTTTTATTTATGTTTACAAGTATTTTGGGGCAAAAACATTACTGAAAACTAGTTTTGAATTCCATTACTGTTTTCTTCTTCACCACGTCCCTTGAGAGGGCATTCCAGGCATCCACCACTCTCTCCATGAAAAAAATTTCCTAACATTACTCCTAAGTCTTCCTCCCCCTACCTCAATTTATGCCCTCTAGTTATACCATTTTCCCTTCTCTGGGTTTGTTTGTTTATTTATCCCCCGCCCTGATCAAGGGTGAGTTACACAATTACATACAAAATAAGGCATCATATTTAATGTACAAATCACATCGACAAAAACATAGTATAAAACAAGTTGCACACATACATACCAAATATAAAATTACATGAAACATACAAGTCGCTTTGACGACGAACATCATTATAGCCAAGAAAACTGGCCAACCCTAAAATACATCAGAATATAAAAATGCATGTAACATACAAGTTGCCTCAATGATGAACATCATTATGGCCAATAAAACAGACCAGCCTATGAAATACATCTGTGACCAGCACTCTGCACTCAACAGTCACCACTCCTCCCTCCTCCCTCAGCCAATCTCAGACCCTATGTTTCATCTTACAGAACAAGTGTCTTTTATGTACTTTTTTAAAGTTCTGTAGATTTTGCTGTTGAAAGAATATATTCTGGAAGGCTGTTCCATTCCCTGGGACCAATACAGTGAAAAACACTATTCCTGGATAATGAAAGCCTTAAGTCCCGTACAGATGATACATACATATTTAGGTCTTCCAGTCTCTTCTCGTACTTCTTTTGGCTCAAATCCCTTACCATTTTTCTTGCCTTCCTCTGGATGGCTTCAAGTCTTTTTATATCCTTCGCCAGATACAGCCTCCAAAACTGATCCAAGTATGGCCTCACCAAAGACTCCTCTTTCTATACAGCCTAGCATCCTTCTGGCTACAGCCACCACCTTATCACGCTGTTTTGATGCCTTCAGATCCTCAGACACAATCTACTCAAGGTCCCTCTTCCCATCCATGCCTCTCTCCCAGAACATATGGTTCCTTTGGATTTCTACCCCCCAAATGTATCTCTCTGCACTTCTTCACATTGAATTTTAATTGCTAGATGTTAGACCATTGTTCTAACTTTTTCATGTTTTCCACTCCCTTCAGGGTGTCCACTCTGTTACAAATCTTGGTATCATCCACTAAAAGGCTCTTACCTTCTAACCCTTTGGCAATGTCACTCACAAACATATTGAACAGAATCAGTCCCAGCACCGATCCCTGAGGCACTCCACTACTCACCTTTCCCTCTTCTAAGTGAATTCCATTAACCACCATCTTCTGGGTTCTGTCCACTAACCAGTTTCTAATCCAATTCAGCATTTTAGGCCCTAACTTCAGCCTGTGAAATTTATTTAAGAGCCTCCTATGAGGAACCATGTCAAAGGCTTTGTTGAAATCTGGGAGCAGATGCTGCACATGGATAAATGGGAAGGGAAGACATTGAAAAGTAGATAGATTTGAGGATTTGGGCCCTGGAAACAGAGTTAAGAGCACAGACTGGAAAAAGATGATTAGAAAAATAAAATTACCAGACAACAAAGGTAAAAAAATTATTTTATGGAGGAGCTACCGTAGAGTGCTTAGAGAGAGGAGACTTTTTGCATGCACTAAACAGCTGCAACAAACTTTTACTTGTTTCCTTCAACTTTTTCCTGCCTGCGGGACTAGTGCCGAATTGGGCAGGCATCGGAGGAGATGGCCAGTGACGTAATCGGGGTCCATCTTCTCCGTGTGAAAAAGCGATGCCGCTGCTAGGCACAGCCGCAGGACGCGGCTGCAGGGTATAGTTCAAGGGGTTTGCCCTAAGGGGCACACTCAGCCCCTTGGGAGCCACGAGAAGTGGTGTTGAGAGGGTATACCATCTTTGGGTAAGATATATTTTTTGTATATATTAATGGGTAAAAGGAAAGCTAAGCCCAAAAGTTCCACCCCTGCTGCAGCCGGCCCTATGGACCACAATTTAATTCCAGTGACCCCTTCCCAAGCAAATCAAGAGTATGCTTCCATTTCAGGTCCATCCTTAAATCCCCTTGAGAGGACTCTACCACTTCCACCATTATCCAAAGATAGGGAGCCTATGTTATCCCCTATTGATACATCTGAGGAAACCCATAAATCAATCACTATACCCAAATTACAACATACTTCATTACCTAAAGCATTAACTTTATTGGATTCTAGTGATGATAATTGGTGTACCTCAGAGGATCAAAAGGATATTATTACCTTGAAAGATTTGTGGTCGCTAAATAAGAGTGTCGAAGGGTTATTAAGATCAGTTGTTAAACAATCTTCATACTTTTCAGTTGAAGTTGTAAAGAAGTTTGAGAGTGTGGATTCCAATTTAGACCTAGTAGATAAAAGACTAACGTTGGTTGAAGCACATACATCCACACTGCAGCAAGTTTCGACTTATGCGGTTAAGGATGCCTGTGTAATTCATTCAAAAATGAAAGTTATGGAGAACTTGTCACGTTCAAAAAATCTCCAATTTGTTAATTTCCCAGTGACTCATTTGATATATCCAGAGATTTTATTATTATAATATCTCCTCCTTCTAGACCTTTTATTTCTGTTCCAGGCTCCACCTTTGCAACTAATATATAGTTTCAGGTTGATTGGTTTCTTAGATCTTGCTGTTGCAAGTCTCTATTGTCCTAGCATTATTGTTTTTGGTGAGCCAGTTGAGAGAATGATGTGGCCTGCTTATCCTCAGAGAAAGTGAAGTTACTTACTTGTAGCAGGTGTTCTCCAAGGGCAGCAGGCCAATTATTCTTACAAACTCTCTCTCGTCCCCTTGGAGTAGTTTTTTCCAGCTATATTATTAGACTATTGGTCCTGCAGTCACTCATCAGGCAAGAAGGAACCAGCTGCCAAAGGCCTTTTTAAAGAGACAGTTCTCTGGGTAGTATCCACACTGAGCTCCATTGGATGATGTCACCCAGTTGTGAGAATTGGCCTGCTGTCCTCAGAGAAAATCTGCTACGGGTAAGTAACTTCATTTTCTGGTAATAGTTACTTGAATATTTTATGTTTTTCTTGTTTGATTTAGGAGCCTGACAGGCAATATATGCACATTGGAACAATGGTGGAGTTTGGATTTGCACTAGTGGCAAAACTGGATGTGATAAATAAGCATTCATTCAATGAATTCATGTTACGAGTAGGTATGTATGCAATGATTACCCTTTTCCATTTGTGCTTTGGTTCAAGTTAAAGAGCTTACAACGAGAGCGATCTGATGGGGAGATTTAAGTTTTAACTCTCATAGCTGATTCGTGTTCAGTATGCAAGCAGGGACTATAAACATTGTAACATTGCAGAGACAGGGAACACAACCACTGGGCTTCAGAAAGCCCTAGCTATCGTACAATAGAAATGTACGTATGCCGGAATCAGGATTCTATGTACATTGGGTTCTTAAGGGAACTGGAAACTATGAGTTAGATTTACTAAATTGTGCTAAAATGTTTGCATTTACTAATGCCATTAATATGTTGTGTTATGCCATGGCCAGTTTGGAGACCATGTAAAGATGAAGAATACTGCAATGGATAGTGCTTCTGTTGAAATGATTGAGAAACATAAAAAAATGTATCAAGTCATAAATTTCCCTGAAACAGCTAGGAGGCCAAACATAGCTGCTGTTGGGCTGTCTTTGACTGATTGAATCAATAATGTTGGAAAATATAAGGATTACTTTTGACTTCTTGGAAAGCTGAGTGCCATCTTTTCTTTTCTTTTTTTTAAATATTGAACAGTTTTTGATATATGGGCATATTGGGTAACTCCCCTTTTTAGTACCACTCTCTGGCTTTGTCTATACTTTAGTATCTGTCTGGTTGTTGTAATAGTATGTTTTTGATAATTGTGGAATTTTTTTAATGACCTATGAGTGAATGCTCCCCTACTGATAGTGAAAATTTGCCAAAAAAGGGTAAGCAGAATGAAGGTTTCTACAATCTTTTTTTTTTCTTCACCATTTTATTTGGATCTTATTGATGCATTGATGACCATAGAGGAATGAGCATGAATCCTAATCTGGGATAAAGTACTGATGATCATAACTGAAGCCTAAGGTCCATGGTACCCAGCTTCTGACCCCTTTATTACAAACTAGTCGTTAAGCCCGTTACATTAACGGGTGCTAAAATTTATGTCTGTATTTTTCTTTCTGTCTCTTTCCTCCCTCCATTTCCCTGTGTAGCGCTGTCTCTGCTTTCTTCCTCAGTCTCCACTCTCAAGCTGTAACATTACTGCTTAGCTTTTTCTCCCTGCAAGCATCTCTGCTCTCTTTCTCATCCCCAGTCTCTGCTATTTTTCTCTTCTTGCAGGGGGTCTCTGCTCTCCTTTCTCTATATGTTCCTGATTCCTGCAAACTTCTGTTTTTTCTGTATGCTCTTGATCCTGTGTTTCCCTGTAGGTGTCTCTTCCTTTTTTTTTTTTTTTTATTCCTTCTTCACGTATGGTTGATTTATTAAAAGTTTTTATATTTTTCCTATTTGTTGCATGTCTGTCTCCTTGGTCGCTGTATGTTTCTCTTTTTTTGCTTTCTGTGTTTGTTTGTGTTTTTTTTGCTGATTGTCTACTTGGTCGCTGTCAGTCTGTCTGTCTCATTGGCTGCTGTATGTGTTTTTTGCAGTCTAACTCCTTGGCCACTGTATGTCTGTATGGTTTATTTTCCTGAATTTATCCTTGGGCATTGTATTTTTTATTTTTTTCTGTTTGTCTCATTGGCTGTTTGTATTTTTTTTTTTTTTTTTTGCTGTCTCCTTGCCCACTGTCTCTCTGTCTGTCTCCTTGGCTGCTGTATGTCTGTTTGTCATTTTTTTCCCTGTGTCTCTCTCTCTCCTTGTCCTCTGTGTTTTGTTATTTTTTCAATATGTCTCTTTAGCCCCCTGTCCTTCTGTGAGTGTCTGTGTGTCTCTCTCTCCTTGTCCTCTGTGTTTTGTTATTTTTTCAATCTGTCTCTTTAGCCCCCTGTCCTTCTGTGAGTGTCTGTGTGTCTCTCTCTCCTTGTCCTCTGTGTTTTGTTATTTTTTCAATCTGTCTCTTTAGCCCCCTGTCCTTCTGTGAGTGTCTGTGTGTCTCTCTCTCCTTGTCCTCTGTGTTTTGTTATTTTTTCAATCTGTGTCTTTAGCCCCCTGTCCTTCTGTGACTGTCTGTGTGTCTCTCTCTACTTGTGCACTGTTGTTTGTTTGTTTTTTTCAATCTCTCTTTAGCTCCTGATCCCCTCTCACTGACCCTTGCGCGACTGCATGTTATTCCGGCTGGGTTTCCATGGCAACCCTGCTCGCGGGTCTGTGAGTGTAGGGCCGTTTTGTCGGGTCTGGCGGCGCTGTGTAGCGGGGAGGCGGGGCCTCAGCACCGGCCAGGCGGCTCGCACCGCCGGCCCCCAGGAACCCGAGGCCGGCGGCGGGGGAGGCAGGGACATGCCTGGTGTGCCATGGTGCAGGAGGAACGGAGATCGTCGTCTGGCTGCGGTCCGGCTTGTGGAGGCGATCGGGTGGTGACGTATTCGCGCGCATGCGCACTCCTTCGGCCACAGACCTACAGCGCACGGAACACGCAAATAGAAGTGCGCATGCGCGAGTTAGCCTTTTATTATATAGGATAGCATTGAGTGGGATTAATGGCAGAATCTTGTTGAGCTAGATGCTCAGGTGAGAAAAGTATAAAGAAAGAATGTAAGATAAATATGTAGCATTTTACAACACTAGGTGAAAGAACTGTTTCTTACAAAGCTTTGTTCCCCCAGCAAACACCACTTTAGGCTTTAGTGGGAGGGAATAAATGAGGCCAGAATTGAGTAATGCCTTCTCAATCTTAGGTATGGGAATAATATTCACTGTACTGTGGTGCTCAATTATTTCAGTTTAATGAATATTTAGGTAATTAAGAGGAACAATTGCTAAGGCTCCTAGTGACGAACCCCCTTAAAGACAATAGAAGAGTTGCTAGGACTAAAAGAACTATTTCTTCTCAATTGAGGAGAACAGAAACTTCAAAAATACTGACATTTAACATCCCAAAATAAGAATCCTGGGGGGCCGCCACGGGAGCGGACTGCTGGGCACGATGGACCCCTGGTCTGACCCGGCAGAGGCAATGCTTATGTTCTTTCTAAGCAAAGCTTCACCAAACACTGTACATTCAATGACTGGTTTTCCTCCATATTCATGGAGGTTAAGGGCACAGCCCCTTTACGAATACCAAAAATTTGCAAATAACTTTCTTTTCATATTTGCAAGTTTTGGGGTACAGCCCTCGCAAATACTGTAAATTTGTGAATAATAAACATTCCCACCATGTTCATAAGCATTGATTTAAAATAAGTTCTTGCACTGTACTGTGCACTTTTAGCAGTACAAGTAAAGTACTGTATTATAGAACTGACCATTTACAAGCATATACTGTAATCCTATTATGTCATGGGAAATCCACCAATATAGAACATATAAGGGCACAGAACTAAACCCCACTTTTTTTTGCTTTTGTTAAACACAGGGTCATATACAGTATTCATATACAGAACTGTAATTCTTAATAATGTTGAACAAAATACTGTAACACATACAGATCACTTATTCAGGTGTGTCTTCATCCTTGTCATCCTGTACATGTTCTGCATGTGGTGCAGGAGGAGGAGACGAAGAGGATAAGTGAGCACCAGGGCCTCCTCAGGCAGTGAAAGTGGATCATTGATGTCTTCATTGTCATCGTCCTGTATATGTGCTAAACTACTTACATTTTCTTTTTAGTCAAGGCACCAATGCTATGATCTTGCAGTTGGATCTAAGCTGCGCCTTTGACCTGGTAGATCATACCATTCTACTGGATTGTCTAGAGTCCATTGGTATTACAGGAAATGTTTTTAATTGGTTCCAGGGATTCCTAGGCAAACGATCTTATCGGGTTTTCAAGGATGACAATTTATCTTACAGCTGGAACAACATTTGTAGGATACCTCAGGGTTTCCCTCTATCTCCGACTTTGTTTAATATTTATCTCATTTCACTGGGTAATTTGCTGCAAAGCCTAAAGCTCAATTTTTATATTTACGCAGATGACATCACTGTTGTGATTCCATTAACTTGTTTGTCGTCAGATTTTATTAATCTTTTAGCTAACATTTTAAATCAAATTGAGCTCTGGATGATTGCTTTTAAATTGAAATTAAATACTGAAAAAAACAAATTTTTTTTTAGCAACTCCCAATGAAAGGATAAAAAAAGATTCGATCCAAGTGAGCGGACGAGAATACAAAATTGAACAATCCATAAAAATACTAGGTGTAATTCTTGACAAACATCTGACCCTGGAAAAACACATAGATCTATTGTTTAAGAAATGTATTTCAATCTTATGGAAGCTTCGCACCATTAAGAAATTTTTTGACTAACTTTCTTTTCGTCTACTGGTGCAAACATCCA
Organism: Geotrypetes seraphini; assembly: GCF_902459505.1. Classification (NCBI taxonomy): domain Eukaryota; kingdom Metazoa; phylum Chordata; class Amphibia; order Gymnophiona; family Dermophiidae; genus Geotrypetes; species Geotrypetes seraphini. Next base: position 277,754,648 of record NC_047085.1, on the reverse strand, counting down.
TCCTGAGTATTTTGGATTATTGTAATATTATATATTTAGGAGCTTATAAAAAAAATACTCAAAAAATTTAGACTAATCCAGAACACCGCGGTTCGCCTTATTTTTGGTCTAAAAAAATGGAAACACGTTATCCCTTACTATCAAAAAGTTCACTGGTTGCCAGTGGAGGCTAGAGTTCTGTTCAGTTTTTGGGATGCTACCAGATTACCTTGCCTCTCAGTTTTCTCTGAATTGTTCTAATAAGAATACTCAAAGAATACACCTATTTAATTACCCTTCTTTTAAATCATGACAATACAAGAAGTTTTTTGACAGAATTTTATCATTCCAGGCCGCCAAACTGAATACATGGCTTGGAAAATTAATACTTGAGGCTACTTCTTACTTTGATTTTAGAAAATCACTAAAGACACGGTTGTTTGACATGTTTTCTTCTTAGTCGTGTTACTCCCTAACCTATCATTAATTCTAAACAGTTCTTTTATCTTAATTGTGCTACTGTTTTAACTTTTATTGATTTTATCAGATGTATTATTTTATTGATCATTTTATCTTGTATTTAGACATTGAGGGGTAAATTCTCTATAGTACGTCTAAACTTAGGCGTGCTTTAGACGTCCGAAGTAATTGAATAATTACGGCGTTAAGGGTCTTAATAAGTGTTAATTAGGAGTTAGACGTAGCTAGACGTCAGGTAGACGTCCAAAAAAGATAGACGTAAGATAGACGTCTAAGGAAGGCATAGTCGTGTCTACATATGTAGACGTGGGCGGACATGGGCGTAACATGGGAGTGGTAATGGGCAGGCGCTACTTAGACGCTACTTAAGCGGCAAACCGCGTCTAAATATCATCTATAATGTAGGCGTAAGAAACGCTGGTCTAAAGTGGATTTTGCTTCATTTCAATGCGGTTTCAACTTTCTTAATTCCAGCTCCCCTTTAGAAGCGAGTTAGACGTCCTTGGTGCAACAATAATTCCAATAGTGAGTTTGAATAGGTAATTTTCATCTTTTCTCTGTCCTAATAAATATAATGACACCATATCAATAGAACACATTATATTGCATGGATAACAAACCACATTTCTGCCCAAACAATAATATAATTTACACATTGCACCACCTTTTTGGCTTTCCTGTTAAAAAAAACAAAAACCTTTTTTCTCACCAAACAGCACTGCAATCGGCTCTTTTTTGAAAGCAAAGAAAGAACAGCAAACACATATCATTATTGCACACATTACTTCATTTCTCAGCACTTAAAAAGAGAATAAACAGATACACACCTTAACATTCATCTTCCCTCATTGCAAAATGGAGCTCTTCAGCTGCATAAAGCTGACCTCATTGTGACCTCATCAATCTGCACCTTCAAAATAGTGTGCCACAATTAAAAGATGCGCTGGGTGTAGAACTCACAACCTCTGGACGACTAGCACAGCATATTTACCCATAGAGCTACAGCAGCTTCTACTTAGGTCCATCTCATCACCCTTTCATATCATACTTGACTGATCTGCCTATGTATCATCTCATTAGCTATCATGTCACACAACTCAAAGAAAGCATTTCTGGCTCACCAGGTTAATGCGCCTGGTCCAACTTCTCAAGGTCACCGGTTCAAATCCCACCATCAGCATACCTCTTTTTCACAGCTTCCTATTAGCACTCAAAATGGTATATATATATATGGTGGACTTTGCTTTTTTTTCATGGTTAGGGTTAGGGTTAGGATGTTATGCTGCAGGAGTGTGTGTTGGGGTGGGGGAGGGGGGTCTAGGATGATAGAGAACAGGCTGCTGAGAATTGGTGCAGATCATTTTAAGGATCAACTCAAATAAGTTTAAGCAAAGGAATGCCTAAAGATTGGAAGGTTTTCTGGTAGAAAACAAATATCAAATATGTATTAAGAAATTGCAGCACAAATGACGCCGATCGTTAAGCGCATAGAACACCGCTTTTCCTCATATGACGCCTAAACGGAACAGATTACTTACAGTCATACATCCATTAGTACAGTGCTTAGAATGAAGATTAGCGTGTGAGCATGGTCTGGGTTGAACATTAGAAAAATGGAGCTTGCGTTCGATCAAAACAGCACTTTTGGACTCCACATCACATGTATTCAACCATACTTGGGAATATGGGTTTGGGGCTCAGTGAAAGCAGCGCTTTTAACCATTGAGCTACCACTCTTTTCTCTCAGCCTACTATGAGATGATAGCTAAGTTGCTTTTCCCTTAGCAGTTCACTAAGCTATGATATGACAAGTGAGCCAGAGACATTGGAGCGAAAGGTGCTGTAGCTCAGTGAGTAAAGGCGCTGTACCGATCTTCCGGGGGTTGTGGGTTCAACTCCTGGCCTGTATTTTACTTGTGGCATATCTACCTTCTAGGTGCACGTTGATGATGCTTTCCACTTCTTATAGGAGTTGATTATAACATTACTGTATAACTTTCTGTGTAGCAGAAAAATAAACTTTTACCCCTTCCATGCTAAGAATTTGAGTTCAACTCATCTTATATTTCTCCTTTTAAACATGGCATACTTTGTTAGTTTTTATCATGGTAAAGTATACATTTCTGAAATCATGAAGAAAAAATATATAAAACAGCAATGTTTTGTCTCCTAGCAGAATTAACTGCCTATAAGAAGCGGTATAAGCAAATCAAAATTGCTATTGTACGGTTTGTTATCTAGCACCTTCACGGTATTATGCCACAATTAAAAGATGTGCTGGGTGTAGAACTCACAACCTCTGTATGACTAGTACAGGAGTTTAACCCATAGAGCTACAGCAGCTTCTGCTTAGACCAGTGATTCCCAACCCTGTCCTGGAGGAACACCAGGCCAATTGGGTTTTCAGGCTAGCCCTAATGAATATGCATGAAGCAAATTTGCATGCCTATCACTTCCATCATATGCAAATCTCTCTCATGCATATTCATTAGGGCTAGCCTGAAAACCCGATTGGCCTGGTGTTCCTCCAGGACAGGGTTGGGAACCACTGGCTTAGACGGATCTCACCGCCCTTTCATTTCATACGTGACTGAGCTGCCTATATATCATCTCATTAACTATCATGCCACAATAAGCACAAAGAAAGCATTTCTGGCTCACCAGGTTAATGCGCCTGTTCCAACCTCTCAAACTCCCCGGTTCAACTCCCACCTTTGCTCATTTTAATAAGGTCCTAGCAGCTTCCTATTAGCTCTTATAATAGGGTCTACATGGTGGACTTTGCCATTTGTAAGGTGCACATTTCCCTTTCCAGGCAAACCTATTTTCAGCTTACCATGGCTCGGACATCCTAAGCAGTGATGAGAGGAAACCTTTCGTCTGACAGCAAGATGACATTTGTGGATCGTCTGGTTAATGTGCTCTATTACGCCTTGTCCATCTTCTCAAGCACCCTGGTTCAAATCCCATCCTCACCTTCACTTTTGTTTCCTTGCATCCTAACAGTTCTCATAAGTGGTGGAATTTGCTGTTTCTCATCAGCATTCTGCAGCCACAGGTGCATGAGATACTTTCATTTGCTCCCAACTACAAGCCATTCTAGTAAGAATGTGTTTCTTTTGATGCAATATAGGCATTGGCCAACAGCTATGAGTTAAATCAAACATCAGAGGGCTTGGATAGGTGTTGAAGGATGATACATGTGGTGAGATGGATCTTACACACATTAGTATTGGTAAATGCAGTTGGGCTTGACATTTAGGGGGGGGAAGTTGGGGTGGGGGAGGGTGTTCAGTATGAGAGAGAACAGGTTGCATTAAAAATTAGACAATGGAGGCAGATAATAAAAGCTGAAGCAAAATATATTGAAGTAAAGGCATGGCTAAAAAGTTACTAGTTTTCCTGCCTGAAACAGTAATATAAACTATTTGCAAACCTTATTCAAGACTTGAACCCCTGATGTATGGAAGATAAAAAGCAGTGCTTTAAGGCATAGAGCTATAGAGAGAACTTTGTTTAGAACATAGAGGTGCAAGGTGCAGCCAGCTTTTCAAGATACTTATAGAACATCAGACAACCAATGAGGTGTGGTGGGCGTGGTTAAGTGAGTATAAGAAGGTCCAGGTGAGCAGAGTTTTCTTTCTATTCTGTCCTATCGCTTATGTAGACGTTTGAGACTTTACTCTGTCTTTTAAATTTGCTTTCCTATCTCTGCCTCCCACCTCTCTCTATTCCACAGAGCCATTAACAGCTACATGTCATTCTAATATGTTGTTTTATCTTTTCTAGAAGCAGCTTGCTAGCAGCTCAGATAGTAAGTCCAGGTGAGAATGATAATTTGTAAGCTACTTAGGTGTCCCTATGATAGAACCAAAGAAACCAACCAGCAAGAACTGACTTCTTTTTATGGACTTTCATTGTGTGTTATTGTTTATAATAGTTCTTCTACCTCTGGTAGCAAAATGGATATGTAAGTAAAATGTATGTGTTCACACATCTGAGAGGGTTTACTAATAGAGCTAAAGTTCATTCTTTGTAGAATCAAATTACAGGCCAGTTTAAATCATTTGAGGAATGGTTCTGTGTACTACCTCATTGATAAGAATAGGTCAGGTGTGTTGTGTGTGTGGGGGGGGGAACACTGCCTTTCAGTGGACATCAAATCAGTGTACATGGTTCAGGTGGAAAACTCCTAATGAGTGCCTAATGGGTTAGGCATCTTTATTTTCAAAAGGGGTCAGCTGTAGCTGTTAATTTTAATAAGGAGTCCAAAGGTATGTTAGCACTTCTGTTACTTCTAGGTGTGTGTTAGAGACTGTGATGTGACATTCAGCCACAACTTCAGTGTTTAATTTTGGAGACATAGGTCTTTGTAACATGTTTCTCTCTATTCTTCATTTCAGGTTGAGTATGCTCATTACCCCAATGTGTTTGCCAGAGACCAGAAGAGCAGCTCAGCACACCAACTTGCACCTGGCCAAACAATTGTAGGTGAGAAAGCTATATGGTAACATTTATTTGCTTACTCTACTATTTTTCACTTGACTGTTAGAACTATACCTGAGTTATACTTTTATCTCTCTCTCCTTGGCCGCTGTCTATATCTTTCTGTCTCCCCCCCCCCCCCCACCCCGAGCAAAGCTATCTGTCCCTAGCACAGTGTGGCCTTGAGCTCTGGCCTCTTGGAAAAACACAAGTACCAACAAATAAAATAGGTGAGAATGATGTCATGCAACCTTTCTTTGCCCTTGTGATTAATTTTTTTTTTCAAATGAAAGCTTTTATTGAAATATACACAGAAATATGCAGCAATAACAATGAGCAGCACAAAACAACAAAAGAAAACACCAAAGTTGCTGCCAGCAAATGAAACATGTGCAAAATCCACGAATATACAAGAACAAACTACAAAACCATCTAGAACATAGCAAAATCCCCCCTCCCACCCCCCCAGGGACGAAACACAGTTCCCACACCACCATAAAGGGTAAAGGGTCTCCTAACCCAACTCAAATAAAGAAGCAGGAATAGGATCTCCCAAGCACAGGTCCCCCTGTTCAAGCCCCAAACTCAACTCCCAGCTCCACCCCCACAACTAACCCCTACAGAATCCCGAAAGCGACGCCAAATACGAGCATAGCCATGCTGTTTTCCATGTCGTAAAGCCGTCAAATGATAAAGAAGCTGCCAGGTAATCAAGCGCTGCTCCACCATGTGCCACGTGGGAGTTTGCCTACCTGATTCTATAAGGAGGCTAAAGCCAACCGGGCAGCAGTGAAAGCCAACTTACAAAACAGAGAGTCTCCCCAGTCAAGATCCAATTAGTGCCAATACAAAAGGGCATGCCGCCAATCAACCGGAATCTGTAAATTAAGGATTCGGGACACTCGAGAGAAAACCTCAGCCCAAAAACCACTCACCCTCCCACACTGCCACCACATATGAAGGTAGGTACCCACCTCCCCACAGCCCCTCCAGCAAAGAGCACTCGCCCCCCCCCCCCCTCACCAGCGAGCCAGAGCCTGAAGCGTATAATACCACCGGAAAAGAATCTTATACCCATTTTCAACCAACATAGCTGCGATGCCCGCCGAAGAAACTGCTTTCCAAATGTCCCCCCAAGTATCCAAAGAAATAGCAGACTCCCAATCTCCCTCCCAAGCCAACATATAGGGTAGGGGCAGAGCCCTCCAGCTATTAAGGTACCGATATATAGCAGACAGAGCACCCTTCCGGAGTACCGGACCCAACAGCAACTCAAAGGAAGTCTTGCCACCCCGTAAGTCCCCCAGGTCCGGAGATAATAAACAACTTGCAAGTAAGAAAACAGATCCCGAGCTCTAAAATCAAAACGGCCCTGGAGCTCAACAAAGGGCCGAATTCGGCCCAGAACCGGATCCCACATTGTCCCACGCAAACCAATCCCCGAGACTCTCAACTAGCAAACACTCCCTCTCCCCGACCAGGCACAAAATCCGGATTATGTCGCAACAGCGTGTACCAAGAATGGCGCCTACCCAACAATAAGCCTCCCCGGGTCAGACTCCAAACCCGTAAGGAAGTGTCTACCGAAGACAAAACACCCGCGGGCCGCACTCTCCCAGGTACCCAAGGCTGATGCTTCAACGGCACCCCGGCGGAAAAACTTTGCTCAATCACCACCCACGGTTTCGGGTCCTGCGCCTGCCATTCTAAGAGGGCACGCAACTGAGCGGCCTGATAATACTTCACCACATTGGGGACCGCTAACCCCCCGTCACTCCTACCCAAACATAGGACCTTCCTGCTCACTCGAGGTCTCCGTCCGGCCCAGATAAAGTTAAAAATATGCCGTTGCACCCCCTCCAATGTGCGCCTACCCACCCAGAGCGGTAACACTTGAAATAAAAACAGAAGACGCGGCAATATCATCATCTTCACTATTTCCACCCTACCCAACCAGGAAAAAAAATGATCCTTCCAACTGGACAAGTCCTGTCGGATACTACGAAAGAGTGGGGGAAAATTAAGATCATAAACATCCACTCCCGGCGGGCCGAAATAAACCCCAAGATAGCGCAAAGAATGCTGAACCCAACGAAATGAAAACCGTTCCCGAAGGAAATTCACTCTATCCAGGGACAAATTAATATTAAGCAGCTCGGACTTCCCAACATTAACACGAAACCCCGACACCATACCAAAAGCATCCAGCTCCCGCAATATAGCAGTCAAAGAACTCTCGGGATCCTCCACCGTAAAAAGAAGATCGTCTCACGTCTATAGTGTGTAAGCTCATGGAAACTCTGATCAAACAGAATCTTGACATAATCCTGGATGAAGGAAACCTTCGTGATCCCCACTAACACGGGTTCACCCAGGGAAGATCCTGCCAGTCCAATCTCATTAGCTTTTTTGACTTGGTTACTAGACAACTGGATGCCGGAGAATCATTGGGCGTGGTATATTTGGACTTCAGCAAAGCATTTGATAGCATCCCACACCGAAGGTTATTGAACAAGCTGAAATCGACAGGATTGGGGGACACTCTAACTACATGGGTTGGAGACTGGCTAAGTGGTAGACTACAGAGGGTGGTGGTGAACGGTACACCATCAGAAGCGTCGGACGTGCTCAGTGGAGTGCCGCAGGGCTCGGTCTTGGGCCCGATTCTATTCAACTTATTCATAAGTGATATGAAGCATGGACTTAGAGGAAAGGTATCACTGTTTGCCGACGACGCCAAAATTTGCAACATAGTTGGCAAAAGCTTGTTACCTGACAATATGACACAGGACCTATTGATGCTGGAACGATGGTCAACGACTTGGCAGCTGGGCTTCAATGCTAAAAAATGCAAGGTAATGCACCTGGGCAAGAGAAATCCACCCAGAACTTATGCACTAAATGGTGAGTCCTTAGCTGCGACCACGGCAGAGCGTGATCTAGGGGTGATCATCAGTGACGACTTGAAAGCTGCCAATTAGGTGGAGAAGGCTTCCTCCAAGGCAAGACAAATGATGGGTTGTATCCGTAGAGGTTTTGTCAGCAGGAGACCTGAAGTCATCATGCCGTTATACAGATCCATGGTGCGGCCTCACTTGGAGTACTGTGTCCAATTCTGGAGACCACACTACCGTAAGGACATACTGAGGATCGAGTCGGTTCAGCAAATGGCCACCAGGATGGTCTTGGGACTCAAGGATCTGACATACGAAGAAAGACTAAAAGAATTGCGGCTGTACTCACTTGAAGAACGAAGAGAGAGGGGAGACATGATTGAAACGTTCAAGTACATCACGGGTCGCATCGATGATATCTTCTGTCTCGTGGGACCCTCGACCACCAGAGGGCACCCGCTGAAAATCAGGGGAGGGAAGTTTCATAGTGACTCCAGAAAGTACTTCTTCACCGAAAGAGTGGTGGATCATTGGAACAGGCTCCCACTGCAGGTGATTGAGGCAAGCAGTGTGACGGATTTTAAGAGAAAATGGGATGCTCATGTGGGATCTTTAGGGGAGTAAATTCAGGGGGGCGGGCACTTGGAATGGGCAGACTCGATGGGCTATGGCCCTTTTCTGCCACCATTTTCTATGTTTCTATGTCCGCAAACAGGGTCAACTTATAGTCCTTTCCCAGCACAGTAACCCCCCTAATGTCCCTATTGTGACAAACCCAGCATCAGCTCTAGTCTTGACTCTGGTAAGATCCAGTGCAGAAGAGCTGACCAGGTGGATTCTGGCGGTCAACTTGAGGCTGACCTCCCTTGCCCCTATGATCAGAGCAATAGTGATCCAGAGCAGAGGCAGGCTGACTGGCAACAGCAGCCTCCAGTCTATAAGATAGCTAGAAAAGCCACAGAGAAACTAGCTGCACCTAGAAAACCCAGGCAGGGAAAGGCTGCTTTGAAACCAAAGCCCATCCCCCGCTACAGGCTGAAGGGGATTGGCTCTGAGCTGCTTAAGAGCAGACTGATACAAGCAGCAGGAGGAGGAGCGAGTGACCAGGGTGAGTCACTCCCACAGCCCAAGGCAGGGCAGGAGCCGTGGAGCCAAGCTGCAGGGCCAACAGTTTCAGATTGGCCTATGCAGGAGGTGGAAGAAATCTTCCCCACCTCAAACTTCCAGATTCCTGATTGTGTGGAAAGCATGGAGGTACAAGTTGCTGGTCCTATGATAGAGAGCCAGACAGAATGCATGGACATTGAATGAAAGGAAGTGAGTAACTGTGAAGCAATTAGTGTGTTTTTTTTTCTTTCTTGTGCTTTCTTTCTGTGCAAGAAAAGCCTGAAGAATTTGCTATGTGTTTGGGCTTTATTATGATTTTTTATTTAAGTACAGTACTTACCGGAATACTGCCTACTGGATTTACTTAAAGCCAAGTTTGAGCAAAAGAACCTAATGGTTGAATATTTAAGTTTATGTTTGAACTGTGAAAATCCTGCTGTGGCTCCCGTTCCTGGGGAAGCTAATTAGCTTATCTCCCTCAGCTGTATTTGCCTTCCATGAGGTGGCTGAAGAAAGGCTGGGCTGTTTGCAAAGCTGTGGCAAGGTTTTGTTCTAAACATTGCCTGACTGCTGAAATTATCTGTTTCATGCCTCTAACAAATATTCCTGGGAGAAAATTTGAATTGTGTTTGAACACCAGTATAAAGTGCATTTCTGAATCAGAGTACAAGATCTCAGGCAAAACCATCTGTATGAGATTTCTGTTTTGGTATATCTTTATTTTGAATGAAATGCTACAGTGACTTTGCTTTGTGTTGCACCCTTTTGACCGCTGAGGTCAGAATAAACACCTTATTCTTACTTGAAGAATTTGGTCTGAGTGGTGGTGTTTTGGGAACCCATACTTACCTTTTCTCTCCCATGCCTAGGCAGTCGCCTAGGGCCAACCGAAAAGTCCTGAAGATACCCCTGGTTAAAGGGGACCCGCCAGAATCCCAGTGTTTGTCACACAATAGCACTGCGCTGAGGAGTGTTGGTGACACTATTCATCCGCACCCTCTGCGCCAGGGGTTCCACCATCAGGGCAAAGAGGAGCAGGGAGAGAGGGCACCCCTGACGCGTTCCCCGTGCAAGAGAGAAAGTATCAGAATAGCCTCCATTCACCTTAATACAACCAACAGGGCGGATCCATTCCCGCATGCGCGGACCCAAACCCACAGAATCCAAAACCCGAAACAAAAAAGGCCAGGAGACCCTATCAAAAGCCTTCTCTGCGTCGATAGACAAGAACACCGTCTCCCGCATACCACCCCTGGCCCTCTCAAACAGGTTATCCAACCTGATCAACTTCTTTGACTGGGTAACGGGGAAGCTGGATATTGGGGAGTCCCTGGACATCGTGTACCTGGACTTTAGCAAAGCATTCGATAGCGTACCACACCGCAGGTTACTGAGCAAGATGAGTTCTATAGGATTAGGTGACACATTGACGAAATGGGTTGGGAGCTGGCTTGGAGGTAGGCTCCAAAGGGTGGTGGTGAACGGCACCCCCTCCGAAATGACGGAGGTGATTAGTGGAGTACCACAGGGCTCAGTCTTGGGCCCAATCCTATTCAACATCTTTATAAGAGACTTGGCAGAAGGGCTTCGAGGTAAAATAACATTATTTGCCGATGACGCCAAACTGAGTAATGTAGTGGGCAAATGCACAACAGACGAAGATTCAGTGCCCGACAACATGATGCACGACCTACTCCTACTGGAGCGATGGTCTAGGACATGGCAACTCAACTTCAATGCCAAAAAATGCAAAGTTATGCACCTGGGCAGCCAGAATCCATGCAAGTCTTATACCCTTAATGGCGAGATCCTAGCAAAAACGGTAGCAGAACGAGACTTGGGGGTAATCGTCAGTGAGGACATGAAGTCTGCCAATCAAGTGGAGCAGGCTTCGTCCAAGGCAAGACAAATCATGGGCTGCATACGAAGGGGTTTCGTCAGTCGTAAGGCGGAAGTCATTATGCCATTGTATAGATCCATGGTGAGGCCCCACCTGGAATACTGTGTGCAATTCTGGAGGCCGCATTATCGCAAGGATGTGCTGAGACTGGAGTCGGTGCAAAGAATTGCCACCCGGATGGTCTCGGGACTCAAGGATCTACCATACGAAAAATGGCTTGACAAATTACAGCTATACTCGCTCGAGGAGCGCAGAGAGGGGGGACATGATCGAGACGTTCAAGTATCTTACGGGCCGCATCGAGGCGGAGGAAGATATCTTCTTTTTCAAGGGTCCCACGACAACAAGAGGGCATCCGTTGAAAATCAGGGGCGGGAAACTACGAGGTGACACCAGGAAATTCTTTTTCACTGAAAGAGTGGTTGATCGCTGGAATAGTCTTCCACTACAGGTGATTGAGGCCAGCAGCGTGCCTGATTTTAAGGCCAAATGGGATCGGCACATGGGATCTATTCACAGGGCAAAGGTAGGGGAGGGACATTAAGGTGGGCAGACTAGATGGGCCGTGGGCCCTTATCTGCCGTCTATTTCTATGTTTCTATGTTTCTATGTTATAAACCCGACGGGTATTATCGCCCACCTGCCGACCCACCACGAAGCCCGATTGATCAGGATATATTAACCGAGGAATCCAACTCATCAAAATCCACATAAATATCTTAGTATCCACCCCCAACAGAGAAATCGGTCGATAAGAAGCACACTGGAGGGGGTCCTTCCCTGCCTTAGCTAACACCGTAACGCCAATCGCATAAAAAACGGAAGTGCACGGTTCTCCTCTAAAGAATTAAGAAAGCGTAACAGAGGAGGCAACAAAAGATCTTGAAAACGCTTATAGTACCGAACAGTAAATCCAAGTGAATCCAAGTTTCATGGAACGCAAAGCTCCACGTGCTTCAATCAGCGTGAGAGGACGATCCAACCGGACAACATCTTCCAGCGCAATCTTAGGCAGTGCCGCCGAAATTAGATAGCTATCTAGGTCCAGCGGGGACCCAGCCGCTTCCGGAGTATAGAGGTGGGAGTAGAACTCCACAAAGCGTGCTTGAATATCTTCATCTTTCCGCAACAGCACTCCAGAAGCCGCCCAGACTGAAAGAATCTGATTGCGCGTCTGCCGCACTTTCAAACGATGGGCAACCAGTCGGCTGGCCTTATTAGAAAACTCAAAATATCTCTGTTGCAAGGCTGCAGATTAAATTGCAACCGCTCCAAATCCAAAGCCTGAAGATCACGGCGAGCTTGAAACAATCGCCCACGCAGCTCCATATCCCAAGGTCTGTGCTTATGCAAACTCTCTAAACGGCCTATAGATAGGAACAAAGCTGCCGCAGCTTCCCTACGTTTACGCTGTCTAGCAGAAGCCAGAGCAATCAATCTGCCCCGTAGGGTAACCTTCAACCCTTCCCAAACCGCCTCCATCGAAGCCCCACACTCCACATTCACCTCCAAATACTCCCTTAACCACCCATCTATCTGCACGACCACCTCCGGGTCATCCAGGAGACTATCATTAAAACGCCAGAATTTCTGTCCCGAACCACCCCCCTCCCCCAAGAACCGTACCCAAACAGGAGCATGATCCGACCACGTAAGCGATTCAATCCCCGCCGACTCCACCTGACAGAGCAATCCCCGCTCCACAAATACATAATCAATTCTAGAGGAGGAGTGCATCCCAGAAAAATAAGTATAGTCCCTATCCGACGGATGCAGCCAACGCCAGCAATCAACCACATTAAGGGCAGCCAGCGCCTCCTGCAGCATCTTACGATCCCTCCTCCCATAATGATCCGCCCTCCCCGAGTTATCCAAAGGAGGAGTCACGGTAAGATTAAAATCCCCGCCCAAAATTAAGGCACCCCCCTTAAACCGGAGAATTTGAGGCACCAACTCACGGAAGAAGGCCCCCTGACCTTTGCCCTTGTGATTAATTAACTACACTTTTTTTCCCTTCACAGGTATTTAATAAGAGAACTGTACATGGATGAGTGTTAAACTCTCTTTTACAAAGAGAAATTAACCAATCAACTCTTCATTGTCTCAATCCATCTTCCATGCTGTTTTCCTGGCCTGTCCAATTAAAATCATATACCATTTTTCACCTTGTGCTTATATATGTTTAGATTATAAATATCAGGGCCTATACACATTTACTAAGTCACTGTGTTAATTTGAAAGGGAATGGCAGGGCCCATTCAGCACTACCTCCAAAGAGAAACCCACACAGGAAACCTATAAACCAATATAAACTTTTTAAATTAAATATAAGATATATCTTTTAAAACTTTTAAAACAAAACTAGATACAAAGCGGAGGAGAGGGATGGAAAAGAAAGGGTGGGTGAACCCCCAAGAGCAACTTGAGCTACCTCAGGAGGAGTCAGGAGCTATGTAAAAGGCCAGTCATTGAGAGGACGGTGGCTCATGGCTGGACGCATGCCCTCCTTCCTCACCATGCTCCAACCTAGCCAGCCGTTCCCTCAATGACTGGTGCTCCTGAATCAGGGTGATCAGGACCTCCTCTATCCTCCCCAACCTCTCCAACACAGCCCCTAATCCTGGAACCGTCTGTGTTGGAGAGGTTGAGGGTGCATGGAGGAGGCCAGCCTCCTCCTGAGGCTGGTCATGCTGCTCTGGGGGGGAGCCAGAGAGGGAACAGGATGGGGTGGGGTCTAAAACAAGGGGTGGAGAGGAGGGGGAAGGGGTGTGACGGGGGGAAGGGGTGTGATGGGGGAAGGGGTGTGGGATGGCGGCTCGCGGGGCTGTGCCCTCGCCCAGGGCTTCGGCCCTCGCCTGGGCCTCTGCCTCCTCCTGGGCCTGGGCCTCTGCCTCTGCCTCCTCCCAGGCCTGCGCCTGGGCCTCTGCCTCTTCCCAGGCCTGGGCCTCCTCCTGGGCCTCCGCCTCCTCCCGGGCCTACACCTCCGCCACCGGAGCCTCTGCCTCCTCTGCTTCCTCGTGGCCGGCTCCTGGACCCTCAGGGGGTGCAGCTGCTGCTTCGTCTAGACAGGAAGGAAACAGGATACCATCAGGTCGGTGAAGTAAACTATTGAACATGGCATTATTTTACTGCTTTCTTTCCATGAAATATTAATAAAACTTCAAAACATGCACCTCCTAAACGGAACTTTATAAATATTTAGGAGACAGGCAATACCCGGTGTCATCTGCAAGCCCTGCTGCTAGCTCTACTTGTGCCAAAGCAGTACCTATTTGTGAGGTATGAGACACAATCTTAAAAGTCTTGACAACAGACAATGGGTTCTACTAGATTTCTACTATTACACCTTGCCCACATTTGGGCATGAAAAAAGGAGATGTTAAAATAAAGGGTGGGAAATTGCAGTCCTCGACATCTCCTTGTAGACAAAGCTTTCAGGATATGCATGAGAGATTTGCATAACAAGAAGGCAGTGCAGGCAAATCTCTATCCGTTACATTAACGGGTGTTAGAGTAGATGTCTGTCTGTCTGGGTATTTTTTTTCTTTGTCTTTCTCTCCTTGCATGCTGCCTGTCTGTCATTTTTTCTGTCTGTGAATCTTCCTGTGCCTCCTTCCTATGTCCATAGTGCCCCTTTATGTCCTTAGTGCCCCCAGTGCCTCCTTCCTCCCCCCCTCCGATGCCAGCCTGCCTTCCATTGAAAACCCCCCACCCCCTCCGTTGCCTCCCATAACCCTTCCATTGAAACCCCCCCATGCCAGCCTGCCTGCCTCCCATCCCCCTGAGCAGCATATTTCCATGGAAATCCCCCCCCCGATGCCATCCTGGCTGTCTGCCTTCCATTGAACCCCCCACCCCCCTTCCAATGCCAACCTGCCTGCTTCCCATTCCCCTTCCACTGAAACCCCCCCCCCATGCCTGCTGCCTGCTTGCTTGCCTCCCATCCCCCTGAGCAGCATGTTTTCATGGAACCCCCCCATGCCATCCTGTCTGCCTTCCATTGAACCCCCCACCCCTCCTCCGATGCCAGCCTGCCTGCCTCCCTCCCATTCCCCTTCCACCTGCCTGACTCCCCCCCCCCCCGCTGCCGACCCGGCACAACCGAAACCCCCATTGACCCTCCCACCGCTACAGGGCTGACAAACCCGGCAGGAGCAGCAGCGTCACAGGGAACAGTAAACGCTGCTTTGGGTCTTCTACTGGCCTAATTTCCTCTGTTGAGGGACGCGGCAGAGGAAATTAGGCCAGTAGAAGACCCGAAGCAGCGTTTACTGTGCCTGCGACGCTGCTGCTCCTGCCGGGTTTGTCAGCCTTGTAGCGGTGGGAGGGTCAACGGGGGGTCCAGCTCCGACGCGTTGGTAGCAGCGGCTTGAAAAAAAGGAGACTGTGACATTAAGCGCGCATGTGCACTCGTGCCGTCGCGACGGAACAGAGAACACGATTTTCGAGTGCGCATGCACGCTTAACATTTTATTATTATTGATGATTTCATGAAGAGGTTACGTGTACTGTGCTCACTGAATGGTTTCCAATATTATTACTCACCAGCTTGCGCGGCAAGTTCACGCCTCACCCCCTGGAGAAAAGCCTGCTCCTCCCGTCTCAGGAGCCGGCCACGTTTGCGGAGGTCCTCCATCTGCATAATGGAAAAGGAGAGGGGGGAGAGAGAGGATGAGTGTCCTATCGCGCTGTGACCTAACTGTTTTATTTATGTCTTGACCTCTATAACACAGAAAAATGGGTGATAAATTTTGCTGGCCTTCAGTGATAATAGGATAGGGAGCACACATGGATGTTAGCAGGCCACAATGCTGCATCCTGGGCTATAGGAAGCAACATGAGTAAATTTAGGTTTGTACAGCATTATGGCAATAGTTTAAATAAATGCATTCAGCCTTCTTCTCTTATCCTGGTGTGCCAATAAAATGGGTTGGCTAGGATGAGAAGCAGCAGCAGAAGGTGCTGAGGGTGTGCTGGGATATATTGCTGTATACATATGGCAAAAAGGAAATCACAGGCACATATATATAATCAGGCAGGCACACTTCAACAAGTTTATACTATAAATGAGCTGTTTGGAATCACTTACATGTGGCACAAAGATTAAAAAGTGCACTTTATGAATGACCATGATTAAGAACTGGAGGTTGTAAGTTCCTATCCCACTCTGCCACCTTTGGTGGGGAGGTTTAATAAGAAAGCAATATTCTGTACAGATTTATGTAAAGAAAATACATTAACTTTATTCTTTGATCAATTGAATATGAATACTTACATTCCTGGGATAGGAAGCCAGTCTGTTGTACCTCCTGGTGAAGCGCTCCCAGGAGCCACGATATTGGAGGAAAGTCCTCCTGCGGCCTGGCACCTTAAAAAAGTGATGTTCCTTTGGGAGAAACAGTGTTGCTAGGAGGCGGGAGTCCTCCAAGGAGAAGTTGGGGTTCCTCCTGGAAGCCATGTTTTCCAAAATCAATTGCATTGTAAAAATCGGCGATTCTGTGACGTCACAACGCTGAAACGGCATGACGTCACTAGACGCCGCATGGGCGTTCTTATAGGCCCGCAAAACACTAAGGACGCCATTTTTCCGCATACGACGCCTATGCGGGACTAAGTAGGATTTAACAACGCCTAAGTGTCAGACGTTAATTAGACGTGTATAGCATATAGAGGGCTGTAAAACAGCAAATTTTTGTCTCCTTTACACTCCTGTCCGTTCGTGCTTCTGGTGCTTGATCTGTGATATTGTAACTTTGTACTGTGATCTCACTTAAATTAAAAAGATGTGCTGGGTGTAGAACTCACAACGTCTGTATGACTAGCACAGGCTCCTAACCCATAGAGCTACACCAGCTTCTATTGAGATGCATCTCACTGCCCTTTCATATCATACTTGACTGAGCTGCCTCTGTATCATCTCATTAGCTATCATGTCACACTCAGCTCAAAGAAAGCATTTCTGGCTCACCAGGTTAATGTGCCTGATTCAACCTCTCAAGGTCACCTGTTCAACTCCCACTCTCACCATCCCTCTTTTTCACTGCTATCTATTAGCTCTCGAAGGAGTATATATATATATGATGGACTTTGCTGTTTTCAGGGTTAGGTTTAGGGCTCAGTAGCTCAGTGAGTAAAAGCGCTGTACCAATCATCCAGAGGTTGTGAGTTCAACTCCCGGCTTGTCTTTTACTTGTGGCATATCTACCTTCCAGAAGCACCTTGATTATAACATTAGGGTTTTATGCTGCAGGAGTGTGTGTTGGGGTGTTGCAGGGGGTGTCTAGGATGACAGAGAACAGGCTGCTGAGAATTGTTTTACTTTTGCTTCTGTTCATTCTAGTTGTTATTCTCATGGAGCCCACCTTCCCGCACAGCATGGATGGTGGCAGTGCCAGCAATGCCAGGAGTGGGCCAGGTCCAGGACGACTTGAGGTGGGTTGAGGCAGCCGGCGTCGGGCAGACAGCCTCGGAAAGAATCCCTGGAGGTGGATGTTGGCTGCCGCAGCTGTGGGTGGCTGCAGACCGTAGTGCCTGCTGGCTGTGGCAAGCCACGGCGGCAGTTGGATGTGGCCTGGCTGGAGGAGGATGAGGAGGAGCTGCAAGAGCTACACTGAGGTAGGAGGTGAGGAGAGAGAGACAGATGGGAGGATGAGGGAAAGGACAGTCTTCAGCGGCTCGGAGCCCTCCTCCCAGCTGGGCAGAAGGAGGAGGCTTTGGCGGTGGTGGTTTTGGTGGTGAGTGAGGGCGGGAGGGGGGAGTCGCCGGCTGTGCTGTGTGTCTGCGAGTTGCCTGGCTGCCGCATCTGCACTCCTGCTGGCCACAGACCTACTGATCACAGATCAGAGATCACAGAGGCACGCAGGTAAGTGCCCATGCGCGGCTAGGGTTTTATTATATAGGATATAGACCTATCTCATCTTATTTTCATCTCAAACACATTAGCAATACTATACACAATACATTACAAAGTTGAGCTTGGTTTTGATAAAATAAACAGCATAATTTGACTCTTTATTACATTTAGTAAACCATACTTGAGAATATGGGTTTTGCATCCATGACAGCAGTGCTTTACACCATTGAGCTACCAGTCTTTTGCCTCAACTGATTGTGAAATGATAGCTAAGTAGATTATACCTTAGCACATCACTAAGGTATGCTATGACAGGGGAGCCAGAGAAACTGGTGTAAAAGGGCTGTAGCTCAGTGAGTAAAAGCGCTGTATCGATCATCTGGAGGTTGTGAGTTCAACTCCCGGCTTGTCTTTTACTTGTGGCATATCTACCTTCCAGGTGCACCTTGATGATGTCACAATGAGGTCAGCATTGTGCTGCTGGCTACTTCCTCTTCCTGTGAACTAGAAGCCACATTCAGGTCTGATCTGTGTTTTGATTCTGTTTCTAAGTTGGGCCAGTGTAAGTTATGGGATTTACATTTGTTCTGAAGGATGAGCTGATTATAGCAATTTTTTAAGACCAGGAGAGTGTTATTTAGAGCAAGATATCACTTCTAAACTATTCTCTCTCAAATAATGTCGCTGGGAAATCCAGAGAAAGCTTATTGGATGACTTAGGGTGCCTTTCCTGCCAGTCTTTGTGGAACTTAAACTAGGTTTTTCAGAAGTCTATATGGTGTTCAAAGTCCTATCCTTTCCACTTCTAATAGGAGGTGAGTATGACATTACTGTACAGCTTTCTGTGTAGCATATATCTACAGTTTCCCACCTTCCATACTGATAATGTAAGTTCAACACCCACTCGGTACATTTCATCTTCTAGGTCTCCTTTCAAACATAACATATTTTTTTACTTTGTATTAATGGTAAACTCTACAATTCTGATATCATAGAGGAAAAAGATACAACACAGCAGTGTTCTCTGTCTGCCATTCCCTACCTCACTGATATTCCCAGATCAACTCCCACTAAAACTAATATATTACAGAAAATATATAGTTTACAAAATGGTATACTGTGTTTTGATTATCCTTTTCATCATCTTATACTTTAGGTTAATTATGTGAAAGCTTATAATGCTGAATGACTGATAATAAATCAGTAAAGAGTACTTCTTTATATATACTTATATTAAAAACATCGTACAGATGTCTATCTGATGTCTAAGCACGACCATATAGAGACATCTAGATGACATTTCAAAAAGCCGTGTCTATCCTGCGCTCAGCATCTGTACAGACGTCTACCAGACGCCTAAATACCATTGATTGACACTTGCACCTACTGGACATCTAAAGCACGCCTAAGTTTAGACGTACTATAGAGAATTTACCCCTGACTGTTTATTCTGTATTTCAGATATTGACTGTATGTATTTTTTGTTGTGAACCACTTTGAACTTCTGGAATAGCGGTATACAATTATTATTATTATTATTATTAATATGCAGTGGAAGAGGAGACGAAGGTGCCTCATCAAGGGTGGCTGATGTGGAAGAGATGGATAGGGAGGCAGGATGGATAGGGTGGTAGGGACTATCAGTATCTTCTGAAAATACATTATGATTTCAGTCAGGCTCTTCTGCTTCATTTCTTTATATATATTTGTGTACTGTATATAGACATTGCTGCTTCTGCTAACTCCTTCACCTTCAAGGCACATCTCATCCTGTCATAAAAATAGTCCATGACAACAATGAACCAATGCAGTCCCTCTGCAATATTGTCCAATGTAAACTTGTTTTCTGGCACTTCTTCTTCTCCATCCTCTTCTTCATCTGGTATTGCTTCTCCTTTGGGAACAGTGTGTGGCACAGTGGTTAGAGCTACAGCCTCACCACCCTGAGGTTGTGGGTTCAAATCCCATGCTGCTCCTTATGACCCTGAGTAAGTCACTTAATCTCCCATTAACCCAGGTACATTAAATAGAGTGTGAGCCCAGCAGGACAGAGAGGGAAAAATACTTGACTACCTGAATGTAAAACACTTAGAGGGGCATAATTTTAAAAAAACGTCTAAGTTCCCTTTTGGCCTAAGGCCTTAAACGTTGAAAGTAGAAGCAGGGAAAATGTCCATTATCAAAAAAAAGTCCAAAGGAGGTTTTTTTGTGGGATTTTTTTTGTTTATAATGGCCTGCCTCTTATGTTCAGCTGTTTAAACATCCAGACCACCACTACGTATAAACTTACACCATATAATCAACCTAAAAAAAGCCTAAGTGTCAAACGTCCAAAACAAGGGCTTTTATGCGAAGGAGGGGCCAGTCCTTTGCCTAAAAGCTGGATTCTGTAACCAGTGTCTGTTAAAAAGAACACCGGTTACAGAATCCCCCCCACCCCAGCAACAGTCGGGCCAGGAGGGAGCCCAAGCCCAAGTCACTAATGCCTTTAAACCCTTTCAAACATGTAAAACTGATTGACAACCTCTTATAAAGCCAACTTGTTCTTCTCCTATTAGCATAGGAAAATGAATTGCCAGTCTATACGCCAACACCCTTGCAAATATCTTAAGATCTACATTAAGTAATGAAATCAGGCGATACGATTCTACCAACAGAGGATTCTTACCTGGTTTTGGGATCAATGTTATAAGAGCATCAGTAGCTCCTAAAGGAAAGGAGTCCTCTTCTACATAGTGAGTATAATAACGTACTAATGCTCCCAGAATATGATGATGAATAAGTAATTTATAATATTCCCCTGTAAACCCATCAGGCCCAGGTGCCTTATAGATAAAGATTTGATAACTTTTTGGATTTCTATTCCTCTAATAGGTGCATTTAAAGAGGTTAACATTTTGTGGGGTTAAACTAGGCAAAGAGGCATCTTCTAAATAAGCCTGTATAAGAGAAGATTGGGAAGAAGAGTCAGCCATATAAAGACGTGTAAAATAATCACAAAATATTTGGGAAATTTTATTAGTGACATTAGTAATAGTCCCATCCGAAAGGCAAAGCGATTGAACCATCCTGGGCCCACTCCAAGTATTAGTAAGTTTCGCTAAAAAATGACCAGGTCGGTTGCCAAAATGAAAAAACCTAAATTTTCTATAGATAGCACTACGTTGATACCGCTCACGTAAGAGAGTATTAAGAGCCACTTGTGCTGCAAGCATATTTTCTTTATGAGAAACTGTAGAACATCTCAGATAAGTCCGTTTTGCACATTGAAACTGGCGTTTGTAAGAGATAATTTTAGCAGCAATACATCGATTCCGCGAAGCGACATAAGGAATGATATCACCTCTAAGAACTGCTTTAGAAGCTTCCCAATAAAGAATCGGTTCTGTTGCATACTCATCATTGAAGTGAGCATAATCTGCCCATCACTTTACAAGATATTGCTGAAAATGCAGATCCTCGTATAAATATGAAGGAAATCACCATCCACTTCCTCTACAAACCCCTAACTCAATATCTACAAACACTAAAGCATGATCTTAAAGCATTTGCGGTCCAATATGCTGGGAGGAGAGAAGCTGATATGCACGGACGGGGAGAGGGACCTTGGGGTTATAGTGTCCGAAGATCTAAAGGCGAAAAAACAGTGTGACAAGGCAGTGGCTGCTGCCAGAAGGATGCTGGGCTGTATAAAGAGAGGCGTAGTCAGTAGAAGGAAGAAGGTGTTGATGCCCCTGAACAGGTCATTGGTGAGGCCCCACTTGGAGTATTGTGTTCAGTTTTGGAGACCGTATCTGTCGAAAGACGTAAGAAGACTTGTGGTGGTCCAGAGGAGGGCGATGAAAATAATAGGCTTGCGCCAGAAGACGTATGAGGAGAGACTGGAAGCCCTGAATATGTATACCCTAGAGGAAAGGAGAGACAGGGGAGATATGATTCAGACGTTCAAATACTTGAAGGGTATTAACGTAGAACAAAATCTTTTTCAGAGAAAGGAAAATGGTAAAACCAGAGGACATAATTTGAGGTTGAGGGGTGGTAGATTCAGGGGCAATGTTAGGAAATTCTACTTTATGGAGAGGGTAGTGGATGCCTGGAATGCGCTCCCGAGAGAGGTGGTGGAGAGTAAAACTGTGACTGAGTTCAAAGAAGCGTGGGATGAACACAGAAGATTTAGAATCAGAAAATAATATTAAATATTGAACTAGGCCAGTTACTGGGCAGACTTGCACGGTCTGTGTCTGTGTATGGCTGTTTGGTGGAGGATGGGCAGGGGAGGGCTTCAATGGCTGGGAGGGTGTAGATGGGCTGGAGTAAGTCTTAACAGAGATTTCGGCAGTTGGAACCCAAGCACAGTACCAGGTAAAGCTTTGGATTCTTGCCCAGAAATAGCTAAGAAAAAAAAATTTAAAAAAAAAAAATTTAAATTGAATCAGGTTGGGCAGACTGGATTGATCATCCGGGTCTTTATCTGCCGTCATCTACTATGTTACTATGTTACAATAGTAGAAGAAAGAACCTGAGAAAACAATAATTGCGAAACAAGAATATAATCAATATGGGACCAGTAAAATGAGAGCGTGTATAATCTCTTTCAGTAGGATGCAACAATCTCCAGGGATCAACTAAGTTTAAAGCGGAACATAAGAACATAAGAACATAAGAAGTTGCCTCCGCTGAGGCAGACCATAGGTCCATCCTGCTCAGCGGTCCGCACCCGCGGCGGCCCATCAGGCCCATTGCCTGAGCAATGGTCTATACCTATCTATACCCCCCAATCCCTTTTTCTTCTAGGAATCTATCCAAACCTTCTTTGAAACCATTTAATGTTTTCTTGTCTACAACAGCCTCTGGAAGCACGTTCCATGTATCCACCACCCTCTGAGTGAAAAAGAACTTCCTAGCGTTTGTTCTAAACCTGTCCCCTTTCAATTTCTCCGAGTGCCCCCTTGTACTTGTGGCGCCCCTTAATTTGAAAAATCTGCCCCTGTCTATTTTTTCTATGCCCTTTAGGATCTTGAAGGTTTCTATCATGTCTCCTCTAAGTCTTCGCTTCTCCAGGGAGAAAAGTCCCAACTGCTTCAATCTGTCGGTATATGGGAGATTTTCCATTCCCTTTATCAGTTTGGTTGCTCTTCTTTGTACTCCCTCAAGTACCGCCATGTCTTTCTTGAGGTACGGCGACCAGTACTGGACACAGTACTCCAGATGCGACCGTACCATTGCACGATACAGCGGCATGATGACTTCCTTCGTCCTGGTCGTAATACCCTTCTTAATGATACCCAGCATTCTGTTTGCTTTCCTAGAGGCTGTGGCGCATTGCGCCGATGCCTTCAGTGTTGCGTCTACCATCACTCCCAGGTCTCTCTCCAGGTTACTAACCCCTAGTGGTGTTCCCCCCATTTTGTATGTGAACATCGGGTTCTTTTTCCCCACGTGCATGACCTTGCATTTCCCCACGTTGAAGCTCATCTGCCACTTTTCAGCCCACTTTTCCAGCTGCGTTAGATCCTTTTGGAGATCCTCGCAGTCTTCCTTGGTTTGAGCCCTGCTGTATAGTTTGGTGTCATCTGCAAATTTAATGACTTCACACTTAGTTCCCGCCTCTAGATCATTTATGTAGATATTGAACAAGAGCGGTCCCAGCACCGACCCTTGCGGAACTCCGCTCGTGACCCCTTTCCAGTCTGAGTAGTGTCCCTTTACGCCAACCCTCTGCTTCCTGTTTGCCAGCCAGTTTTTGATCCATCGGTGGACCTCCCCTTGTACCCCGTGGTTCCATATCTTTTTAAGCAGTCTCTCGTGTGGCACCTTGTCGAAGGCTTTTTGGAAGTCAAGTTAAATGATGTCTATAGATTCCCCTTTATCCACCTGGCTGTTCACTCCCTCAAAGAAGTACAATAAGTTTGTGAGGCATGACCTACCCTTACAGAAGCCATGTTAACTCGGTTTTAGCTGCCCATTTTTTTCGATGTGTTCACAGATGCTGTCTTTAATCAGTGCCTCCATCATCTTTCCCGGGACTGAGGTCAGGCTCACCGGCCTCTAGTTTCCCGGGTCCCCCCTTGCGCCCTTCTTGAAGATGGGCGTGACATTTGCTATTTTCCAATCCTCCGGGATCTCTCCGGTTTTTAAGGATAGGTTGCATATCTGTCGAAGTGGCTCCGCTATTATGTCTTTTAGTTCCTTGAGTACCCTTGGGTGAATGCCATCCGGACCCGGCGATTTGTCGCTCTTTAGTCTGTCAATCTGCTTGAGTACATCCTCTTGGCTTACCTCTAAACAGACCAGCTTAGCGTCTTGGTCTCCTATTACGATCTCCTCGGGTTCCGGAATGGTGGTTATATTCTCCATCGTGAAGACTGACGTGAAGAACTCATTTAACCTGTCAGCTATCTCTTTCTCTTCTTTTACAACTCCCTTTCTGTCTCCATCGTCCAATGGTCCCACTTCTTCTCTCGCCGGTTGCTTCCCCTTGACGTATCTGAAGAACGACTTGAAGTTTGTTGCTTCCTTTGCCAGTCTCTCTTCGTATTCTCTTTTTGCTTTTCTAATCACTCGGTGACACTCTTTCTGGTGTTCTTTGTGCCCTTTTTGGTTCTCCTCTGTTTGGTCTTTTTTCCATTTTCTGAACGATGCTTTCTTGTCGCTTATCGCCTTCTTCACTGCACTTGTTATCCACATTGGGTTATTTGTTCTATTTTTTTTGCACCCTTTTCTAAACTTGGGGATGCATATGCTTTGTGCTTCGTGCACAGTCTCCTTGAATAAGGTCCAGGCTTTTTCTACGGATTCCTTCTTCCCTATGTTGCCTTTGAGCTTCTTTCCCACCATTTTTCTCATGGCATCATAATTTCCTTTTTTGAAGTTGAGTGCCGTCGTTGTGGTTCTTTTCCCCTTTGATGATCCAATTTCAAGCCTGCACTGGATCATGTTGTGATCGCTGTTACCTAGTGGGGGTAATACCGCCACCTCCTTTGCTGTCCCCCCTAGTCCGTTGAAGATTAGGTCAAGAGTGGCATCGCCCCTTGTTGGTTCCGTGACCAGCTGCTCCATGAAACAGTCCCTCATGACTTCTATGAATTTTGTCTCTTTTGCGCAGTTTGAGTGCCCAATACTCCAGTCTATCCCAGGATGGTTGAAGTCCCCCATCACCACCACATTTCCGCTTCTGCATACCTGCTTCAGTTCAGCCTCCATCTCCTGGTCGATTTCTTCCGGTTGTCCAGGTGGGCGGTAGTACAGACCCAGTTTAATGTCTGCTCCTGCTCCTCCCTGTAGCTTAACCCATAGTGATTCCAGGCCATCCGCCCGTACTGTTGTTTCCGTCTTGGCTGATGGTATGGAGTCTTTTATGTACAGCGCTATTCCTCCACCCTTTTTATGTGTCCTGTCTTTCCTGTATAGTTTGTACCCTGGTATGGCCACATCCCATTGATTGTCCTCGGTCCACCACGTTTCTGTGACTCCAATTATGTCTAGGTCCTTATTGCTGGCTGTGATTTCCAGTTCTCCCATTTTGGCCCTCAGGCTCCTAGCATTTGTGTATAGGCAGTTTAAGACCCAGTTTTTAGTCCTCTCTTTTTGTTTCCCTTGTGCTTTGGTATTCCTGTAGTTTCCCTCATGGTTTGCCAGCTCCTGCGCTTCTTCCTCCTCCTGTTGTGTGTGTGTGACGTCATCTGCCTGTTTCCCTTGCGCCTCCTGCTCTCCTAGTTCCCACTCCGTCCTGGGCTCTTTTTCACAATGACTTTGCCCCTCTGTTTCCTGTTGTTCTGTGTTAGTGCCGCTTACCTGGTCCATTTGTGCCCTCGATCCCTGCAATGCGTCTTTAGGTCCTTTTTCATCCCATACACCCTCAGACCCGAGTCCTCTTTTACACTGTCCCAGTTCAGTACCTTTGTCAGGTACTGATGTCCGATGTGTCGAGGTCAGGTCGACTATCGGCTTTCCCCTTCTTCTCAGTTTAAAGCCAAGTCTATGACGTTCTGGACGTTGCGTGCCAGCATCCTCGTCCCAGCTGTGCTAAGGTGCAGTCCATCTTTTCTGTAGAGCTTGTTCTTCCCCAAGAAGGTAGTCCAGTTCCTAACAAAGTGGAAGCCCTCCTCCTCGCACCATCTCCTCAGCCAAAAGTTAATTGATTGTAGTTCGCTCTGTCTCTTTGTGTCCGCTCTCGGTACTGGCAGGATCTCTGAGAAGGCTATCTTCCTTGTCCTTAGTCTCAGTTTCCTCCCCAGGGTCCTGAACTGGTCAGTTAGTGTAGTCCTGTTGAAGTTTCTCCTGCTGATGTCGTTGGTTCCGATGTGGATCACTACTGCTGTCTCCTCCGTCTCGGCTCCCTCCAGGATCCTCTCGATATTGCTGATGATGTCTTTTGTTCTTGCCCCCGGGAGACATGTTACCAGTCTGTCCTCTCTCCCTCCGGCTATATGACTGTCTACTCCTCTCAGGATTGAGTCCCCGACCACGATAGCCGATCTCCCCTTCTTCAACTGTCTCTCTGGTCTCAGATCTGTGTCATATGTGTAGTCCGTTTGTCCGTCCTCTGGGCTCTGCTGTGTCTCCGCCCCTGGTCTCAGGTCTGTGTCATCTGCGCAGTTCGCTAGTCCTTTCTCCTGGCTCTGATGGATCTCCTCCTCCTCTGCCTGCCCAGGTCCTCCGCAAGGTCCTAGTTCCATGGTGTCTGGTGATTTCTGTCGTCCAACTGCCGGTTCCCTCCTGGTGTGTTGGTGGTCTTGTGCCTCTACCATCTTGCAGGCCTCCTCAATGAATTTCTCGAGCTCCCTAACTTGTTCTGCGATGTGGCTCTCTCTGGCGGTGTCCACGGTTGTTCAACACTGTTCTTCCAGGGTGCACAGTCCCTCCAGTTCTTGTACTCGAACCTGCAGTCTCCCGACCTCCTTCTTCAGGCTATCCAGTTCCTGACATCGATTGCAAATGTATACCTGCCTCCCGGAGGGGAGGTAGTCATACATGGCACTCGATGCAGAAAACTGGGTAGCTCCCCTGGGTTCCTGTAGCCTCCATTCCTGTAGCCTCGGTGATTTGGGAGCGGTGCCTGACGTGCAGTTATCTGAAAAAGTAGAGAGAGAGAAAGAGTGATTAGAGGAGAATAGAAATTTTTTTTTTTTTTTTTTTTTATTAGGTTAGAAGTTATTGAGGTTAGAAGTTAGAAGTTGGGTTAGATTTGCTGCTGGGCTGCCTGGGCTCCTTCACAGGCTTCCTTCGCAAAGGCGCTCTCGCTAAGGCGAGCGCCTTTGCCGCTCGCCTTCGCCGCGCGCCAAACGGCTGGGCGCCGTTGGCTCCCCTCCTTTTAAGGGGGGGAGTCCGGGCACCGACGCTGCTGTGACGCGGCACGGGTGGGCGGAGCTACCTCTCGCCACCCGTTTCGCGCTGTTGTTAGCCCTGCCTCCTCCTCCGACCTGAAAAAAAACAAAAACAAAAAGCAAGCAAAAACGCCTCCTCTCCCTTGTGAGGAACTGTTGTCCTGAATAAGATCTGTCTAAAGAAGGATCAAGAACTTGATTCAAATCTCCCGCCAATATTAAAGGAACAGAATCAGATTTTAAAGCTGTCTTAACCAAATTTTGAAAAAAAACATGGTCATAGATGTTAGGAGCATACACCACCAATAAATTAAAGTAAGTGTACTTAATGCCACTTGTAAGTAAACAAAACAACCATAATCATCTTTGCAAGTAACTTGGTTTCGGATTGAAGATGTTTGCTACTAAGCACTGCCACACTACCTTTTTTACAGTCAGTAGAGGAACAAAAAACCTCACCTACCCATCCAGATTTTAATTTCATATGTTCAATTTCAGATAATTTGGTTTCTTGTAGACATGCAACATCCGCTTTCTGGTGACAGACGTGTAAACAACTTAGCACATTTAACAGGTGAGTTTACCCCAGATATATTTCAAGTGGCCACTCTAAGTGAAGTTAAAGATTTAGCCCCAGTCATCACACAAAGAAAAAAGATTAACAAGGAAAAATACACAGATAAGACATCCAGGTGCCCAGCCTTCACCACAGATGTCAGAGATACCCAGTGTCACAGAAATAGCATCAAAATGGTTTAAGAAATCTTCCATAGTATTATATTGCAACAATTGAACAATTATTAATATAATTATTAACATAAATAAAAAACACTTAATGTTATTCACAGCTCTAGAAAATCTACCCCACCCCAATTCTAACATCCCCTCCCTCTCTTGTAACCAAAACCCTCTAACACCCAATAATCTGTACGTCATTTCTGATTTCCAGTACATGGGAATCAGATAGTCAAGTTCACGTGTTTATGTGATATGACTTCAGGTCCCATCTGTCAAAACATACTTATTTTACATAAGTTTTAAAAAATATGTAAGCAATAAACTTTCTATAAAACTAATTTGTTTCTCTTTATTTTGATTTGTGTATTCACCCTGTTTTCTTTTTGCTCTATTATATTTTAATAAATCAATTATTATAATATATACTACATTGAGCTTGTATAAAAATCAATATTGTACCAACAAGAAAATTAAAGACTAAACCATATTATATAGTTATATATATTCTATATGCATTTTACTATATCTTAAAATCTGTTTTAATAGGATTTTTATTTTCTTTTAATTATGGTAATCCGAACAGACAAAGCAACAAACACTACAGTGAAGCATCTCAACATATTTTTTTAATATTGGCTTCTTTATTATTATCAAATTTTAATTGAAAATATTAAGGTGCATATATATCAAGGTGTATAAATATCAAATCTTTCTGGGGGGAGGTTATTTTTTATTTCTATCATTTTACATCATACCCTGAGTGATTTGCCTCTTATTCTCTTGTGAACTTCGCTTGATTTTCACTAAATAAGTTTTTCACCTTCCTATCACTACTTTTGAATTTCAACCCTTTCCCATTCTTGCCACTCTTTATCATATCCTAAGAGATTTATTTCCTCTTCCTTCATGAACTTCTTCTTATTGGTTTCTCAATTACCAAATGCCATCTCATTTCTATTTCATTCTTCATACAGTTTCCTCCAATTTCTGTTTTTGAACTTTGAATTTTTCATCATTTTCTCATTCTTACCATTCTTTTTCATATCTTAAAATATTTATTTCCTCTTCTTTCATGAACTTTTTCCTAGAAAACTAATCTCCAGACCGACTCTTCTGAGTGGCACTATTACAAATCTGGAAGACATAGTGGCTCATGATGTGCTACGCAGAATGTCATTTGGCATTTAACAGACTAGTACACTAGCAGGTTTGGACTGGATTCTTTCATCTCATTGAAAAGAGAAATCTCTTATGATGGATGTTGGGCTCACCAGCAAGGAGCTGGTTGAGCTGATTAATGAGGAGATGGTTGCAACAAAAGTTGAGCTAGCCTGCAAAGAACCAGTTATGGTGAAAGCTGGACTGCTTGGTGAAGATATAGGGCTCCTTTTACTAAAGCTGTTTTAGCGCACGCTGAGTTGCCGCGCGCACTAGACCTTAATGCCAGCATTGAGCTAGCGTTAGTTCTAGCCACATAGCATGGGTTTAGCATGCGCTAAAAATGCTATTGCAGCTTAGTAAAAGAAGCCCATAATTTCGCTGGAAGCAGGGGTGACCAGTAAGGAGCTAGTTGTAGCAGATACTAAGCTGAGCTGATCATTGATGAACCAGTAGTACTGGAGGTTGATCTAAGAGGTTGTGAGTAGACGGAGATGTGTTTCCTCCTGACATTTCTAGAGCATTTAAATCCTAGGTGTAGATTTATTTGTCTGGCTTTGCAGTGTGCTGGAAAACATGTTCAGTATGAAGAATCTGTCAGAACATCCAGCGAGTAGAGCGATGTCAAAGGGTTAAACTGACTCCAATCTCGCTTCCTTGTCTTTCTGACGAGGATCGTTCACTGTGCTGTCCTTGCCAACGAGTCTCCTGTGTCCCTTTTGAATGCAGTGGACAGTTGCTGCAGGCAGTTAAGTCGCACGTGCAATCCTCTCTTTGCAGGTCAAAAGAAGGTAGCAGAAACAGAGTCAGAAAGCTTGCCCAGCACACAGGGATTTTGTAGACTTTAATCATATCTTTCCTCAACTGTCTCTTTTCCAAGCTGTCTCTTTTCTTTAGTCTTTCCTCATACAAGAGGACTTCCATCCCCTTTATCATCTTGGTCGCTCTTCTTTGAACCTTTTCTAGTGCTGCTATATCTTTTTTAAGATAAGGAGACCAGAACTGAATGCTATTCTCAAGGTGAGGTCGCACCATGGAGTGATTACAGAGGCATTATAACATTCTTAATCATGTCTATTGTTCCTTTTCTAATAAGTTTCAAGTTTATTTAAAAATTTTATAAAATGCCCAATCGGTCTTCTAGACGGTGAACAACATTTGCTAATGATTCCCTCTCTCAAAATTATTAATACAAGACTACAATTTATTTTTTCTGTTACGGCTCCCCAAGCCTGGAGTTCTCTTCCTGTTTACTTGAGGGAAGAATACAATTTGGAGAAATTGAAGATTAAATTGAAGAGCTTTCTTTTTAAAGACGCCTTTGAAAATTAGTTATCTACTCAATTTTAATCTGACTCTATTATTTTATTGAAGCTTTTTAACTTCACCCCCCCCCCATGTTTTTTCTCTGAATGTCTTGCTTTCTGTCAAATAACTTGTAGTTCTTTCCCTTCTCCCTCTGTTTTTAGTTTTGTCAAGTTTGTTAATAGTCCCGAAGGACTTCGTTTTTGTCATGCATTGTTTTGTTTCCCCAACACTGTAATTTTTATTATGTACATTGCTTAGAATCAAGATTAAGCGATTAATCAAAAATTTTATTAAACTTGAAACTTAAACATTATGTTAAAAACATATATGGGGTAACTATACATCCTTTAAAACAATAATCATTATTTAAAACATTTAAGAACAATACAGAAACAAACAGGAACAAAAAAAGGGAAGAAGGATAGAACTACAATTTATCAAGTAAGAAAGAAAACATATAGGGAAAGAACAAAAGGGAGGGTATCTAAAAGTAGACTAAAACTATGTAGCCCTAAAAAGGGCATTTGGGTCTCGAAAGCATCAAGAAAAAGAAATTTTTTAATTTCGTTTTAAAACGGTGAAGAGTTGATTCCTCCCGTAAGTGAACCAGAATATTATTCCAAAGAGATGGAGCGCTGACAGAGAAAATAGTAGACCTCATTGTGTTAATAAACTTCAGAGATGGAACACAAACAGATTTTTAGAAGATCTTAGAGTCTTAGAAGAACTATAGGGAATAAGAAGGTTATTGATAAATTCTGCTTGACTATTTTGTCTAGTTTTAAAGGTTAGTAAAAGAATTTTGTATGTGATTCTATATTCTACCGGCAACCAGTGAGCTTTATAAAGGAGGGGAGTAACATGGTCTAACTTTTTTGTGTTGAATATGATCAACACTGCAGTGTTTTGTATAATTTGGAGTCTTCTTATTTCTTTTTTAGTTATGCCCTTATAGAGTGCATTACAGTAATCAATACAGGAAATCACAAGGGAGTGGATCAAGATATTCAGAGAAGTAGGCTCTAACACTTTGGATATGGATCTAATCATTCATAGCCGGTAAAAACAGCACTGAACAACTGTGCTGATGTGAAGATAATTGAGTTTACTGTCAAATGATTCCAATTTTAAAGAAGACACAACTTGAAGAGATTGAGTTTTAAATGTAATGGGAGACAAAAGGGAAAGTCTTGTTTGCTTTCTTGGCCGCAGCCACACTTTGGGTGGAAGGTTTCAGTGTATTGTCCACGATGATACCCAGATCTTTTTCTTGAGCACTGCCCCCCCCCCCCAAAGGTGGACCTCAGCATCTGGTAACTATGATTTGGATTATTCTTCCCAATGTACATTACTTTGCATTTATCAACATTAAATTTCATCTGCCATTTGGATGCCCAGTCTTCCAATTTCCTAAGGTCTTCCTGCAGTTTTTCACAGTCCACATGCATTTTAACAACTTTGAACAGTTTAGTGTCATCTGCAAATTTAATCACGTAGTTCCACTATCCAGATCATTTATAAATATGTTAAATAACACCAGTCCTAATACAGAGCCCTATGACACACCACAATGTACCCTCTTCCATTGAAAAAAATGACCATTTAACCCTACTCTTTGTTTTCCATCCGATAACCAATTCTTAATCCACAATTGAACATTGCCTTCTATCCCACAACTCTTTAATTTTCTCAGGAACCTCTCATGAGGAATTATGTCAAAAGCTTTCTGGAAATCTAGATGAACTACATTAACTGGTTCACCTTTATCCACATGTTTATTCACACCTTCAAAGATGTCAAAAAATTGATGAGGCAAGACCTCCCTCAGCTGAATCCATGCTGACTTTGACTCATTAAATCATGTTTGTCTACATGTTCCACAATTTTATTTATTTTTTTAATCTTTATTCATTTCATATCTTAAAATCAAGTACAATTTTTTATAATTGTTTCTACTATTTTGCCCGGCCCTAAGGTCAGG
The DNA here is from genome assembly GCF_902459505.1 of Geotrypetes seraphini. NCBI lineage: Eukaryota > Metazoa > Chordata > Amphibia > Gymnophiona > Dermophiidae > Geotrypetes > Geotrypetes seraphini. The sequence continues at coordinate 277,722,439 of NC_047085.1, read as the reverse complement.
CTTACCGTTCTGTAATTCCGTGGATCTCCCCTGGAACACTTTTTTAAAAGTGGTAGAACATTGGCCACCCTCCAGTCTTCAGGTACTACGGACAATTTTAGTGACAGGTTATAGATCACTAACAAACAGATCAGCAATTTCATGTTTGAGTTCTTTCAGTACCCTAGGATGTATACCAGGTGATCTATTACTCTTTAACTTGTTGATTTGGCTTTGTACGTCTTCCAGGTTCACTGAGACTAGATGGGCCATTTGGCCTTTATCTGTCATTATGTTTCTATGTTTCAATTCCAATTCCTCCGCCTCATCACCCTTGAAAACCATTTCCAGTTCAGGAAGATTTCTTATATCTTCCATAAAGACCAAAGCACAGAATTCATTCAATCTCTCTACTATCTTGGATAATATCATAGCCCAATTACAACTTATTGATCCATGGAGACTCTAACATATCGAAGCAGATCAATTTACTTTCTTTTCAGCTCCTCACTCTACCTTCTCCAGGATTGACTACTTCCTCACCAGTTCGTCCCTCTTAGACCACATCACTACAACAGACATCAAATCCATTACCATTTCTGACCATGCTGCCATCACATTATCCTGCAAACATTTCTCTCTTGAACCTCGCATTAAACAATGGCGATTTAACTACTCCCTCCTTGATGAAGTCCAGTTTAAAGATTGCATCAATAATGCTATTGAAGAATTTTTCACATTCAATATCCCCGCTCACACTGATTGGACTATCACCTGGGATGCCTTCAAAGCCTTTATACGAGGCACCATTATTCAGTTCTCCGCCCATCTCCACTCCTCTCAGAAAAAATTACTATGGGACCAGGAACACCGCATTCAAGAGGCGGAATCCCATCACTTATCAAATGTATCCAATATCTCTGCCCTTCTTCACCTATTCAACCTACACCTGCAATACAACTACCTTCTTAGTTCCGCGGCTGCCAAATCTGTCTTCATCCAAGCTTCTACCTATTATGCAGATAATAATAAGCCCGGACATCTTTTAGCGAACTATCTCAAAAAGACCCAGGATAAAATCACCATATCTTCCATAAAAGACGCCTCAGATAAAATGATTATGGGTTCCTCTGCTATTTCCTTGTCCTCCCTTTCTTTTTATAAACATTTATACTCTTCTGAATCACCTTTCTCAGCTTCCCTTGTCAATTCTTTCTTGTCTTTTCCTCATCCCTCTCTCTCACCTGCGGAGACTTTCCCACTTGATGCACCCTTTACTTCACAAAACTCACTGATGCAATCACCTCACTAGCTTCTAACAAATCCCCTGGTCTGGACGGTCTCACTACTGAGTTTTATAAAGCCTTTCTTCCTACGCTACTTCCACATATGTTGCTCTTCTTTCATTCTCTCTGTGCTCAAGGCCAATCTACTGGATCCTTCACGGAAGCTACCCTAGTCATTTTCCCTAAACCGGGCAAGGACCCCCAGGATGTCAAAAATTATAGACCCATATCCTTAATAAATGTTGACGCTAAAATCTTCGTTAAGATCTTGGCAACCCGATTACAGTCTGTCCTTCCCAAACTCATATCCCCAGATCAATCTGGCTTTCTAAATCAACGTTACTCTTCCAATAATACTCGGCTATTATCCCACATCATACATCATACTACCTCTCATGCTGATAGACTTTTGATTATGGCCCTCGACGCCGAAAAAGCCTTCGATCGTATAGAATGGCATTTTCTCTTTCATATCCTGAAATGGTATGGATTCTCAGATTCTTTCTTAAATATGGTTAAAGTTCTTTATTCTCATCCAATGACAAGGATCATGATTAATGGCCACCTTTCACAACCATTCTTCCCGACCTGCGGAACAAGACAGGGATGTCCTTTATCTCTCTTACTCTTTAATCTTGCCCTTGAGCCTCTCTTAACCGCTAGACACTAGAATTCATGACACTAAAATTCATGGATTCCACTCTGGCTCCTTCTCGGTCAAATTCTCAACATATGCTGATGATGTCCTCCTATACATCAATCCTGACTTCCTCATTTATGTCCTTGAACAAATTTGCCTCTATTCCACCATATCAGGCTATAAATTAAACATCAATAAATCCGAACTTCTACCTTTAAACTGTATTGATGTTCAAACTGACTCATCCAATTACGGCTTTCTCTGGTCTCCTACCAAAATTAAGTATCTTGGCTTATATTTCGGACCTTCTCTTGACTCCACCCTACAACTTAACTCCGACTTTATTTTCTCTATTATCCAAACGTGTACAAACAGATGGTCTCCCCTTAAACTTTCCTGGTGGGGCAGACTCTCCACCATTTCTATGATGATTACCCCTAAGATTAATTATATTCTTAGTATGCTACCCTTTCTTTTCCCCACTCTGTTTACTCTCGTATTGAAAAACTTCTTGTAGATTTTCTTATGGAGAGGAAAACAACACCGAATCGCACTACGCAAATTGAAATGTCCTAGAGATCAAGGAGGCGTTAACTTTACCAGCTTTCGTGATTATCATTTAGCTTTCTTGATGTCACAAGGATCTCTTTGGCTGAATATATATTCTCCACCCATACTTCCTACATGGCTACATATGGAACATTCTATTGTGGATTCATTTCTCCTACAATATGCTCCTGCCTTACTTCTTCCTTCATCAGCCAAATTAAACCCTATTATGCTTAGCACCTGGAAAGCAATCAATCATATTGACTCCATATTGGATAAAAAATGGTCAGACTCGATTTCAGTTCCGATATGGAACAATCCCAAAATCAAAATTAATAAAGAATTAGTTGTATGGAAATCTTGGCAACGTCAAGGAATTTGGAACCTTGCATACTTAATACTTGCAGACAAGTGGATTTCTTTCTCTGATATCATGGCCAAATTTCACATCCCTCCATCCCAATACTTTAAATGGATACAACCACACCATTGCGTCCATGCGTCTTTTCCATCTCCCTCTTCTTTACATACATCTCTGGATCTACAGTCCATGACACTATCTTTCTCAGCATCCAAAGGACAAGCTTCCAAATGGTACAAATTTATCCTATCCAAATGCTTTCACCCATTACCAGACTCTATAACCAAATGGGATCCGATGTTACAATCCCCACTCACTACTCATGCCTGGCAGGCCATCTGGTCTAGAACGCTAAAATCTCTTCGTTCTGCTTCCCATATGCAAACGGCACTATTTCTCTTTCACAGAGCTTTTTGGACACCTAATAAAACAGCCAAATGAACAAGGTTCTCTGATAGCTGTTGCTGGTCCTGCAAATCCGGTGATGGCTCTCTGCGTCATATGCTATGTGATTGTCCCGATGTCATGGCCTTTTGGTCTCCTATATGGCCTATGATTACCAAAATTTTCCATATTTCTGATCCCTTTTCATTTGATATTTTAATCATTGGCCCAATGGCTCTTACAACGCCTTTATCCACATATCAAGATCGCCTAATAACAATCTTACTATTTCTCAATATTCAAATTATACTTCAAAATTGGAAAGACTCCATGAAACTTGATTTCAATCACTGGTGGAACTCTGTTTACATATTAAATTTGAACGTTATATTGCGGAACGCCATAACTCGATACCCTCCTATACTAAAACTTGGTCATTGCTGTTGGATCACTGTAAATCAGACCTTTGATACTTCGAATCTACCTGCAATGTTTTATTTTATATCTTGATAGACCTTCCCGATTATGTAAAGACCCTTCTCCCAAATGGTATACACTTCTTAACTCATACTTCTTTCCACTATAGATGTTATTTTACTTATCCGAAATTCTTATTCAATCCTTCTACCATATGTACTTAGATTTGCTGTATTTTCCACTCCCTTCAACCTTCTCTATGTATAACTATTCTTTCTCTGTAATTTGATATACAGTGGTGCCTCGCATAACGGACGCCTCGTACAGCGAACGCTGCGCATAACAAACTTTTTGTCTTGCTCCCTATAACGAACTTCGTTTCACACAACGAAGTCGCCCGAGGGGCCCGGGGGGGGGCGGAACTACTCTCGCCGCTTCCTAATGTGAGCCGGGAACAGCAGCACCCTCCTGTCTGAATGCAGTGTTCCATCATCTCCCTCCACCTTACCTTAGATGCCGAGTTTTCCGGCTTTCTTTTTCGGCCAGCCACACACTTTCAAAGAGCAGCACATGCGCGCATGCTCTGTTGTTCAATCTTCTCCTCTGACGCAACCGGAAACCGGAAGTTGCAGGAGAGGAGAACATTGATCAACTTCAGCAGCTGCGCGTGCACAGCTTTTTGAAAGCGTGCGGCTGGGTGAAAAAGAAAGCTGGCAAACTCTGCATATAAGGTGAGGTGGAGGGAGGGAAATGTAGGGCTGCAGAACGAATTATTTTGTTTTACATGTATTCTTATGGGAAAACAGGGCTGCAGAACAAATTATTTTGTTTTACATGTATTCTTATGGGAAAACGCGTTTCACACAACGAACGTTTCACATAACAAACTTGCTCCTGGAACGGATTAAGTTCGTTGTGTGAGGCACCACTGTACTTGATGAGTGTTATTTCTATTTGTCTTGTGCTTCTCTTGGAAGCCTTTGTTGTATTACTATTTTCATAACCATAAAACCAATAAAATGTTATGAACTGAAAAAAAAATGGTTCCAGAGTTGATCTTGGAAATTTTAGACTGGTGAGTCTGAAGTCCGTGCCAGGCAAAATGGTAGAGACTATTATAAAGAACAAAATGACAGAACATAGATTACCGTATTTTCACGTAGATAACGCGCACCCGTGTAAAACGCGCACACGGGTATAGCGTGCGGAAAACACAAATTTATGTGCAGAAATTTTATATACCGCGCACACCCGTATACCGCGCATGCTGGCCGACTCTCCTTTCGCCCGCCCCGACTCTCCTCTGGCCACCCCAACTCTCCTTTCGCCCGCCCCGACTCTCCTCTCCCCCTTGAAGTCCTGTCCCCACCTTGAAAACCTGATGCCCCCCCCTACGTTCGATTCACCCCCCGCTGACCGCTCGCACCCCCACCCCGAAGGACCGCTCCCACGCACTCCCACCCGCACCCCCACCCTGAAGGACCACTCGCACCCCCACAGCCTCCCGACCCCCCCCCCCATCATGTAGAAGCTCCTACCGGTGTCCTGCTGCTTTCTCTTGGCGGTCCCGGCCCTTCCGTGAGCCCTGCACCTGTGCTGCTTCCTCTTCCAACGGTTCGCCCTTTCTCTAACGTCAATCCCTCTTGCCCCGCCGACTCCCCGACTCCCCGACACAATCGGAGCAAGAGGGAGCTCAAGCCCTCTTGCCCCAGCCAACTGCGGCACCCCCGACACGATCAGGGCAAGAGGGAGCTCAAGCCCTCTTGCCTCCCGACACGATCGGGGCAAAAGGGAGTCCAAGCCCTCTTGCCCCGCCGACTCCCCAACTCCCCGACATGATCGGGGCAAGAGGGAGCTCAAGCCCTCTTGCCCCAGCCAACCGCGGCACCCCCGACATGATCGGGGCAAGAGGGAGCTCAAGACCTCTTGCCCCAGCCAACCGCGGCACCCCCGACAATATCGGGCCAGGAGGGAGCCCAAACCCTCCTGGCCACGGCGACCCCTACCCCACCACATTACGGCAGGAGGGATCCCAGGCCCTCCTGACCTCGACGCAAACCCCCCTCCCCCCAACGACCACCCCCCCAAATAACCTCCGACCGCCCCCCCAGCCGACCCGCGACCCCCCTGGCCGACCCCCACGACACCCCCCCCCCCTTGCCCGTACCTTTGTGTAGTTGGCCGGACAGACGGGAGCCAAACCCGCCTGTCCGGCAGGCAGCCAACGACGGAATGAGGCCGGATTGGCCAATCCGTCCCAAAGCTCCGCCTATTGGTGGGGCCTAAGGCGCCTGGGCCAATCAGAATAGGCCAGGGAGCCTTAGGTCCCTCCTGGGGGGCGGGGCCTGAGGCACATGGGCCCAACCCGACCATGTGCCCAAGGCCCCGCCCCCAGGAGGGACCTAAGGCTCCCGGGCCTATTCTGATTGGCCCAGGCGCCTTAGGCTCCACCAGTAGGCCGAGCTTTGGGACGGATGGGCCAATCCGGCCTCATTCCGTCGTTGGCTGCCTGCCGGACAGGCGGGTTTGGCTCCCGTCTGTCCGGCCAACTACACAAAGGTACGTGGAAGGGGGGTGGGGGTGTCGTGGGGGTCGGCCAGGGGGGTCGCGGGTCGGCTGGGGGGTGCGGTCGGAGGTTCTTTGGGGGGGCGGTCGTTGAGGGGAGGGGGGTTTGCGTCGAGGGCAGGAGGGCCTGGGGTCCCTCCTGCCCGTAATGTAGTGCGGGGTGGGGGTAGGGGGTCGCCGTGGCCAGGAGGGTTTGGGCTCCCTTCTGGCCCAATATTGTTGGGGAGTCGGCGGGGCAAGAGGGCTTGGGCTCCCTTTTGCCCCGATCGTGTCGGGGGGGCAAGAGGGCTTGAGCTCCCTCTTGCCCCGATCGTGTCGGGGAGTCGGCGGGGCAAGAGGGCTTGACGTTAGAGAAAGAGCAAACCGCCGGAAGAGGAAGCAGCAGGACACCGGTAGGAGCTTCTACATGATGGGGGGGGTCGGGAGGCTGTGGGGGTGCGAGCGGTCCTTCAGGGTGGGGGTGCGGGTGCGGGTGGGAGTGCGTGCGAGCGGTCCTTTGGGGTGGGGGTGCGTCGGGGGGGGGAACTATGTAAAAAAATTTTATATAGCGCGCTCACGCATATAACGCGCAAGGCTATGCACGGTTTGTAAAAACACGTATAACGCGCGCGTTATATGCGTGAAAATACGGTAATGAGAGAAAGCCAACATGGTTTTAGTCAAGGAAAATCTTGCTTCACCAATCTACTGCATTTCTTTTGAAGTGGTGAATGAACATGTGGATAAAGGTGGACCAGTTGATATTGTATATTTGGATTTTCAAAATGCATTTGACAAAGTACCTCATATGAAAGACTTCTGAGGAAATTAGAAAGTAAAGGGATAGGAGGTAATGCCCTTTTATGGACTGAGAACTGGTTGAAAGACAGAAAACAGAGAGTGGGTTTAAATGGTCAAGAATCTCAATGGAGAAGGGTAAATAGTGGGGTTCACTCAAAAAATAAGCTGGATTATGGATATAAAGAGTAGAATCAACTGAGACAACACAAAATTGTTCAAGGAGGAAAAGCCTCAGACCCCTTTGGGGAGTCCTTCTTTTAAACTTAAGAGTATTAAATAACGTCACTGGCAAAAACCTCCTTTCCACCTGTGTTACAGCTGCTGAATATTAAAGTTCTAGTTAAAGAGCTGCATACATTAAAGCAGTCAAAAAGTGTTTTTAAAAAAAAATTCTTCTTAAAGTGCTGTTTGCGAGAATGTTTTGCTCGTCTTGCAAAACACTCGTAAACCGGGTTACTCGCAAACCGAGGTTTGACTGTATTCCTAAAAAAAGGAGCAGAGATGACCAAAGTTTCATACACTACCATGCAGTGTTAATATAGCCGAAGAATATTTATTAAAATTAAATTTTACATTCTAATAAAGGACCCAACACAGGCCATGTTTTGGCATGTCTGCCTGCCTCAGGGGTCCAACACTATCTGTAAAAATTAAAACAAGAGGAACATCAAGAAGAAACTCATCATATATACATAATATACATATCTTGCATATAAGTACAGAACTTGGAAATTATAATAAAACATAGCTGAATGTACACACATAATAAAACCTGATCAAATAATCTGAATGACAAACCTATAAAAACAAAAGTATTGGCTAAATTGGTAAAGTTAGAAACCTATCAAAATGATCAACAATGCTTAGACATGCAAAACATTAAATACAATAATAAATAAAAAATACAGCTGTGATTGCATATCAGAATATAGTTGTGTGATGTCATTGACTGTAACAAAAACATAAATGACAAGCTGTGCAAACAAATGACAAAGGAACTGTATAAACTAAATTAATTTTTTTAGAAAGATATCTGTTAGGCACCAGTTGTGCACATAAGTTATAGAATATTAGCCCTTATGCATGTAAATGTAACAGTTACACCAGTAAGTGCTAGGCGCTTCCAGAATGACGAAATTCTATAAATTTGCAATGCAACTGCCTTAATATGTAAATACAAGAGGGCATTCATGTGAGAGGAGCACAGGCACACCACGAGTATATCTCCCACTTATGTGTGTAACTTACTGAATATTGTTTATTGCTTATTTATAACTTTCTATACTGCCTAATTCAAAGAATAAAACAGTGGTTTACAAATAAAAACATTAAAAAAAAAAAAAAGAATTTCCATACTAGGACAGACCAAAGGTCCATCAAGCCCAGTATCCTGTTTCCAACAGTGGCCAATCCAGGTCACAGGTACCTGGCAAGATCCAAAGGAGTAAAATAGATTTTATGCTGATTAACCTAGAAATAAGCAGTGGATTTCTCCAAACCATCTCAATAATGGCCTATGGACTTCTTTTTTAGGAAATTATACAAGTCTTTTTTAAAATACTGCTAAGCTAACTAATTTCACCACATTCTCATGCAACAAATTCCAGAGTTTAATTATACATTGTATGAAAAAATATTTTCTCCATTTTTGTTTTATATCTACTACTTAGTAGCTTCATAGTATGCCTCCTACTCCTAGCATTTTGGAAAGCGTGAACAAGCGGTTCACATCTACCCTTTCCATTCAAATCAGTATTTTATAGACCTCTATCATACCACTCCTGAGCTATCTCTTCTCCAAGCTGAAGAACCCTAGCCGTTTTAGCCTCTCATAGGGAAGTTGTCCCAAAACTTTTATCATTTTTGTCGCCCTTCTCTAATTCTGCTATATCTTTTTTGAGATACAGCAACTAGAATTGCACACAGTATTCAAGTTGCAGTTACAAAGAAACAGAAGCATGATGGCTGATAAAGGCCAAATGGCCTATCCAATCTGCCCATCCGCAGTAACCATTATCTCTTCCTCTCTCTAAGAGATCCCAAGTGTCTATCCCAGGCTTTCTTGAAATCAGTCTCTGTCTCCACCACCTCTCCCGAGCCTATCACCTCTTAACTTCATCCCACCTTTTTGTTCCCTTCCCTTGTTTAAAAGCAGACTGAAAACCTACCTTTTTGATATAACTTTCTTTTTTTTTTTAAATTCTTTATTCCTTTTCAGACTTACAATAAGTGTGACAATATGTCCAAACAAATTAACAATAAATATATCACTTAATAATCATCGATGGTACAAATAATATGCTCTTATCACTCACCCTTCCCACACTTTCCTCTCATATAATCAAATATCTTGTACAATATGTAATAATAAAATTACCCCCCTCCCCCCTCACCATTGAACTTGTAAATTTAAGGGAAACAATGTCATCTAATCAGTACAATACTTTGTTAATGGCTCCCACACATCTTGAAATTTCCTGAAACATCCCCGCTGTATTGCAATAAATCTTTCCATTTTATAAACATGACATAAGGAATTCCACCAGAAATTATAATTTAGTCTACTCCAGTTTTTCCAATTATACATAATTTGTTGAATGGCAACCCCAGTCTTGAGCCGTTCGCCTGCTCCTGCCTTTTGCCTGCTCCCACCGATACCGGCGAATCGCGCCGCAACCGACACCTCCAGGGCTCCCAGGCCACCTCTCTTCCTCCTGGGCTCGGCGTGTGAGCGAGCTCCGCCCCCCAGAAGCAGCCGGGAACCCTCCTGAACTGTGGCAGTTGAGCCGTTCGCCTGCTCCTGCCTTTTGCCGGCTCCCACCAATACCGGCGAATCGCGCCGCAACAGACACCTCCGGTACCAGCAGAGAAACTTTTAACTTTTACAGTTACCGTTCCAGCCGGCTCAAGCTGAACAAACCCTTCGGGCAACCTGATTAGTACTCGCATGGTTATTCATTGCATGGTTAATTCATTGCATGGTTACTCTTTACATGGTCATTCTATTACCTACTGTACCCAAGTCTAACCTTCCTACTCTCAGCAATCTCCATCACGGCAGGATGGCTTCCCTTCACAATCACCTCATCCCATTTCTCATGTTCCACTGGACCTATAGCAAATGCTGGTTAACCGAGGCCCTTCACGCCTCCCGCGTGATTCCACGCCAGATTCCAATCCTCACAAGACCTCGCATCTTAAACCTAGACCCCTTTAGGCCAACCCAACGATTCATTCTTAACTGCTCTGATCATGGCCCGTTCCAAATCCCAGTCATCCCCCCTCAAACAAAACAAAGAAACCTCGCAGTATAAAACACCGGTTGTTAAAGAAAATCTCCCTCCCTTCCCCTATCGACACCCCTCAGCATAAAAAAATACAAGGTTTCTACTTAAACATCCGATCTATCAGGAACAAAACCGAGCTGGTTAAAGATTGGCTAGAAGAGACTAAACCCGACTTTGTCCTCCTAACTGAAACGTGGTTGACCTCCGACACCGATATCTTAATTCGTGAGTGTCTCCCACCCGGGTTTAAAATCACATCACTACCCAGATCCTGGGGAAGAGGAGGAGGATTAGCCATCATAGTAAGAGATCCTTTCAAGACCACCATCCTAGCCTCGAAAACCTCCTCAGACCTCAAAATTCTCTCTTACAAACTCCAATCTGATCAACTTGAAGATGGCCTAATTCTCACCCTATTCTACATTCCCCTCAAGAAATGGCCCACTGCTAAAGACAACTTCTCAGAATTCCTCCTCACCAACTCAATTACAGGTCCCTACAATCTTCTGATCAGGGATCTCAATATCCACCTAGATCAGATTGAACAGAATGACACAAAAGACCTACTATCCCTCATCTCCTCTCTAGACTTTTTCACTCCGACTCCGGTAAAAACCCACCACAAAGGTCACCATCTATATCTAGTAACCTTTTCCTCCAAAGAACAATTTCATCCCAAGATTCTTTGGGAACAAGCCACCTGGACAGATTCACTATGGTCAGACCACAGACTATGCAACTTCCACCTCAACTGGCGCCACCAACCCTACCCTAAGACAGCAAAAAGGCACACCAGGCTCTGAGGGAATTGTGTTTTCTTTCATCTCTAACTGCTGCTCTTCCTGAGGATTCTATCAGCTGGTTTCAACACAGCAGCAAAGAGAGGCCACTCTAACGCTGTCCTCTAGTGCCAAGTCACTTGAGAAGGAGCACGCCAGGCTCTGAGGGAACTGTGTTTTCTTTTCTCTCTCCTAACTACTGCTCTTCCTGAGGATTCTATCAGCTGGTTTCAACACAGTAGCAAAGAGGGGCCACTCTAACGCCACTATCACCATGAAGCCACCCTCGTTGCCCTTTCTCCTCCTACTTTGCTTTTCCCTCAACTCCACCCTCTGCGTAATACCTCCTTCTCCCGATCTTCTCTATTCCGCAAATACCAATAATATCTGCCCTGGCCTCAAAATCCCCAGCTGATTCGCACCAGACCACATCCTCCCCAAAAAAAACCCCGAAGAATCAACCATGCTTCTTTAAAGTCTGTTTCCCCTGCCAATCTCCCCAACCTTGTCTCTGACTCGCTCACCCCAGTCCCAATGCTTTATTGCAATGCAAAATCCGCTTGCAACAAGATTGAAATTCTGAAGGACCTACTTGAAGATCTGACCCTGGTTTCCTATGCATCACGGAATCATGGATTAAAAAAGATGACCTATTTACACAAAATGAACTTTGCTCCCATGGCTACCAAGGTCTCTTTTCACCTAGATCTAACCGTAAAGGAGGTGGCCTGGCAATTCTCTACAAATCCTTTTTCTATGTTCAGCTCCTTGAAAGGGGTTGCCACACCTCACTAGAATACATGCTTGCTTCCGTCAATGATGAACTTCACCCTCACCCACTGGGCATCCTGCTCCTATACCGCCCACCTACCCCTTGGAACAACTCCTCCGAACTCGTCCTTGAGACTATAACAAACGCCTTCCTCAAGTTCCAAAGATTATTGATCATCGGAGACATCAATCTCCACCTAGACGACATCACCAGCAAGGATACGATTGAACTTATTAGCTTCCTCACCTCCCTTGGCCTCACCCCCCCTGCACCATATCCAACCCACGAAAAGGGGCACACACTAGACCTCATTAGCTTCCTCGACCTTACCGCTCACAAGACGTCAATTGACGACACTCGCTGGGAACATGTCCCCTGGTCTGACCACTTCCTAAGGGCTTTCTGTCTCCCCATCTTTATGTCGCACCTTGGGGCTCCACCCCGTCCTTCCAACCCCATTACCTTCCGCAATAAAATCACAAGCGACCTGTTCTGGTCTAAATTTCTCAATCTATTCTCCTCTGCCTCTAAGCCTGCAGATTCAGGTATTAATTGGCATAACTGGGTCACTCTCTCCAAATCCACCTATCTTTCCCTCGCCCCCCTTTCCACTAAATCCATCTCCTATCCCCGCAAGGCCCCTTGGTTCCTCCCATATCACAGAGAGCTAAAACAGAAATGTCGAGCTCTGGAGCGTATATGGAAAAAATCAAAATGTCCTATAGACAGACAGTCCTGGAGAGTCAATATCAAGCTGTACAATACAGCACTAAAAAAAGCAAGAAAGAACTTTTATGGTGACAAAATCTCCAGGTCCAACAATCAAAGCAGTACTCTATTCAACATCTGGCGCTCCCTAACCTCCAAAAGAGACCCCACCTTGCTCCCCTCCTCTCCCTCAGCCGATGTTCTAGCAAAATTCTTCAACGATAAGGTTTCTTCCTTGAGATGCTCTTTCCCTCCTTCACTCTCTTACAACTCCCTAGTGCCCACCGATTCCACTCCCACCCTAATGGTCTCCAACCCTATCCCAGCTGACAGATCCTAGACCACCTTTGAGCGCTTATCTGAATCCCTGGTCCTCAATCTCTGCCTCAAACTGAAATCCTGTAATTGCTCCTTGGACCCATTCCCCTCCTACCTATAAGAGAACATTCCTGCTCAGGCTATTTCTTCTATCACCATTCTCATAAACTCCGCCCTTCAGTCGGGCCATTTCTCCCCAGAAATGGGTCATATCGCCTTGACCCCACTACTGAAAAAATCTGACCTTGACCCTTCCATACCATCCAGCTATCGCCCAATTGCAAATATCCCTCTCCTAACCAAGATGCTAGAGTCCATCATTTCTTCCCAACTCTCATCATACTTAGAGAGATTTTCTATTCTTTTACCCTATCAATATGGCTTTCGTCCTAATTTCAGCACCAAATCCCTACTGTCTTCCCTGATTTCAAGGGTTCAACAACTTCACTCTCGAAACAAGTTCGCCGTCCTCCTACAATTTGACCTTTCCACTGCTTTCGACGTTGTTCACCATGATATTCTTGTTTACTAACTCTCTGAGATAGGTATCAACTCCACAGTCCTAGGTTGGTTCTCTAAATTCCTCCGCTCTCGTTCTTACGTTGTTAACATGAATGGCACCTCATCATCCCCCTGGAAACCGAATTGTGGAGTCCCACAAGGCTCTCCACTATCCCCTATCCTTTTCAACATCTATATGTCATCCCTAAAACTCCTCCACCTATCCCGCCTTGAAACAATTTACACTTATGCAGACGACTTCCTCGTCCTCCTCGAGACCGATTCGAACCTCACCGACCTGTCTAAGAACATATCCTCTTCTATAATGAACCTACAATCCTGGGCCCACACTGTGCAAATGAAATTGAATGAGTCCAAAACAAGACTTCTTTGGCTCGGTCCAAAACTAGATCACCTACCCACCTCCATCCCACTACCCTCTGGCTCCTCTCTGCAGCTTGAGTTTTCGAGCAAGGTCTTGGGCATCATCATTGATTCCACATTGTCCTTCAATGACCACCTCCAATCCTTGGTAAAAAAATGCTTTTTCAGCCTTCACATGCTGAGGAAAGTTAGATCCTGCTTCCATCAAAAACATTTTACCCTCCTTGTCCAATCCATCATCCTCTCCAGATTGGACTATTGCAACTCTATCTACTTAAGCCTAACTAAGAAAAACCTCCACAGATTCCAACAGATTCAGAATGCCGTGGCCAAGCTCATCTTCGCTAAAAGTAAATTTGACCATGTCTCCCCGCTCCTGGCTAAGCTCCACTGGCTTCCGATAATCGCCAGGGTCCACTATAAATGCGCCTGTTTAACTTTCAAAATCCTATATGGTATCCTCCCTCCCTTTATCCCTCTTTCTTGGAATTCCTCAAACCCTAATACCACCAGATCCTCCCACAAATTAAAACTATCCTTCCCCTCGCTAAAAGGCATTTCGCACACAGGAAAGCTAGGGACCTCCCTCCACTTCAAAATCACTGAGCTCTGGAACAACCTTACCTCCCCTCTTCGGAACTTGAGCTATCTCCAAGTTTTCCACAAACATCTGAAAACCTGGCTTTTCTCAAAAAATGTAAGTCTCCCTCCAACTTAGGAATCAAGGAAACTCTTATATCTTGGCATCCCAAGTCCTCTAAATTTTCTTCACACTTCTACCTCTAACCCTCTGTTGTAGTTCCTTCCTATTTCTCCTACTGTAAACCGCGTCGAGCTCTACAAACGTGGAGATGATGTGGTATACAAACCTAAGGATTAGATTAGATTAGATTAGATATCCACAAGAGGCTTAATCAACCCAGTGGAATTCTGGTCCCACTACGACATCTCTTCCAACCCTGACCCTGACTCCTTTACTGTCGACGACTGGACAAACGCTAGCACACAGATCCTAAATACAATGGCCCCCTTGAAAACAAAGAAAATGAGAAACAAAACTCTGGATGGCTGGTTTGATGCCGAACTTGGAGCAGTAAAACGGGAACTTCGAAAATTGGAAAGACTTTGGCTTAAAACCAATGACAACAAAGACAGATCCAACTGGAGAACAAAACTAAAAGACTACAAACATCTGATAACCACCAAACGCACTAACTTCTACGCCCAAAAAATTGGATCCCCTAACCCCAATATCAAAAACCTATTCAAAATAGTCAACCACCTCTACGATACTCAATCTCTTACCCGCCCTTCTTCAGACTCACCCCCACCGGCCAATGACCTGGCCGCGTTCTTCAACAACAAAATATCCAATCTCAGAACCACCCTACCTACTTCCTCCAACAACCATCTGAATTATCTGGACATTCAGTCCCATGATGACGAAACCAGGGCTGATTTTTACTGGAACAACTTCACCACCCCCACCTGGCAACAATTCTGCAAATTCTACTCAAAATACGCCAAATCCTACTGCAAACTAGATAGCTGTCCACCAAATGTAATGCAAGTTGCCCCGATCTCCTTCAAAATCAAATTATATACTTGGCTCTCCTCCCAACTACAATCAGGCTCATTCCCTGTGGACCTAGGCCAGATTCTGATTACGCCTATCGTCAAAAACCCCAAAGATCCCATCTCCCTCATATCCAACTACAGACCCATTGCGAACATACCCTTCTTTACAAAGTTGATGGAAGGTCTGGTCAACCAAGATTTAACAACTTACTTGGATAAATTCAACATCCTAAACGACAACCAGTCAGGTTTCCGCCCTGGACAGAGCACTGAAAACGTCATCGCTTCTTTGGTAGATTACCTTCACAACCTGTTCAGCCAAGGCTCAAGTGCACTAGTCCTACCATTAGATCTTAGTAGCGCCTTTGACTTGGTTGATCATGCCATTCTTCTGGACTGTTTGGAATCTATCGGCCTCTCAGGCAACGTGTTAAAATGGTTCCAGGGTTTCCTAGGTCAACGCTCCTACCAAGTCTACAGCGACAACTCCCATTCTGCCAGCTGGGCCAACACCTACAGAGTCCCACAGGGCTCCCCCCTGTCCCCCACGCTGTTCAATATCTACCTGGTCGCCCTAGGGAATCTACTGCTAAACTTGAAGATCAAATTTTACATCTATTACATCACCTTAGTCTTCCCCCTCTCCAACATAACCCCCGAGACAAACAACCACCTAGCTTCAATCCTAACGCAAATCGAACTATGGATGGCCGACTTCAAACTGAAACTCAACTCAGATAAAACCAAATTCTTCCTGGCAAGTCCAAACGACAAAATCAAAGACACCTCGATCTCCCTGAATGGCCAAGTCTTTCCCTTAACAAACTCCTTATAAATCCTCGGAGTGACTCTCGACCGCAACCTTACCTTCGAAGCTCACACCGACCTTTTAGTCAAAAAAGGATTCGCCACCTTATGGAAGCTAAGATCCATCAGAAAATACTTTGACGCCCCCTCATTCCGCCTACTTGTGCAATCCTCCATCTTAAGTCTAATCGACTACTGCAACATCATCTACCTGGGATCTTTCAAAAAAACTACACAAAGATTGCGAATCAATCAAAACACGGCAATCCGACTGATCTTCAGACTAAAAAAATGGGAACACATAACTCCCTATTACCACAAACTTCACTGGCTACCCCTAGAAGCAAGAGTGCTATTCAAGTTCGCCTGTTTCTGCTACAAATACATCCTTGGCTCGGCCCCCCTTTACTTAGTACCCCATTTTATCCTAGACCGCCCATCCAAACTCACACGTAGAACCCACCTGTTTAGCTACCCTACCCTAAGGACCTGCCGCTACAAAAGATATCTAAATAGAACTCTTGCCTTCCAAGCAGGTCAGCACAATAACTGGCTGGCCCACATCATCTCACGCACTTCATCCTGGCCCCTTCTTTGCTGACTGTACCATCCTTAACCGATTGCACCACTGCTCGCTGATTATTCTATATTCTCTCTGTTTGTACCCTTTTTTTTTGTTTTGTTTTGTTTCTCTGCCACCTATTTTCTCTGATTGTAACATTGTACCATTTTCGCTGATTGTCCAGCCCTTCTTCGTTGTAAACCGCCTCGAACTACTATGGCTTTGGCGGTATATAAGAAATAAAATTATTATTATTATTGTAAGTAATAATTTGTTATTATTTGTAGAAATCTGACTTTTTGCTCTCATTGCCAAACCAAACAGCACAGTATCATATGATAATGCCATTGAGTTGTCCAATAAACAATTAATTTGGTCCCAAATTGATTTCCAAAAATTCATAATAAATAGACAATAGAATAATAAATGATCTATAGTCCCTGCTTCGAGATGACAGTGCCAACATTTATTAGACTTAGAGCTATCCAATTTTTGTAACCGAACAGGGATCCATAATGCTCTATGTAACAGAAAAAACAAGATTGTCTCATAGATGCCGACACTGTACATCTCATCCTCCAAGACCAAACTCATGGCCATTGAGATGCAGTAATTTGATGCTTAATCTCAATGCTCCAAATGTCTCTCAGACCAGTGTTTGATTTCTTTTTAATAACCTTGGAGTTCAGCCATATAGATTGATTTGTAGATTTATGAATTGGAATAGTTGTTAAATTACTTACATAACGCAATGTTTTCCATGCTAATCAGCTAATATTCTGTTATCTTTACTGTAACTAGGCATTTTGATACTGAGCACATGGCAAAGGCGTAATGGATACCAACAAGAGCAAGTGGAATATAGTAAATCACCACAAAAAAATATTCCAAAAAGTACCCACTACTTCAGAGGCGTGAGACAAGAGATAAATATGTATTTATAAATGGAGAAAAGACCTCAGTTTCTTCCAGGGAAAAGAAATTCACCTGGAGGACCTCTATGCCAGCTGTATTCAACTTCAAGCAGCATAGGCAAAAACATCCCTGGTCAAAAACTCCATTATAAAGCAATATTTAGAAAATCTTATAGTATAAAGTCCAAAAATGCACAAAAAACTTATCTCTCAAGTTCACTGTCCTCCATGTGGGATCTGAATCCAAACAGTCCACACAGTTTTCACCACGTTGACCTTCTTTCAAATGTGGGAAAGAAAATTCACTTAAGACTCCCGACAGGCCCTGTTTCGCTAGTAGAATGCTGCATCAGGGGAGGTCTCTAAAACGATATAATATGACCATATAAGCATACTTCAAAGCTTCTTAATATAATGGAAAAAAGTAACAAACAGTTACTTACATTGAAACATTGAGCTACCGCTTCACAGATTCTCTTAGAAGAAATGGTGGCTCGGCGTTCTAGGCAGGGTTTTAGAAGAAGGCATGCAGATCGTTTAACCAATCCTCATCGAGGGGCGTTACCAAATAAAAACCTGACGTTCTGCATGATCAAAATTGTTCAAAAAAAGGCACGCCATTCTATTTTGGCATTTAAACCTGTAGGCATGCATGATTTTAATTTAAACACCCATTTTTGTTCACATTGTCTTAAATATGTTTTAAAATCACCACCTTTCTTTGATGGAAATAACTGTTAAATAATCCAGCATCGCATTTCTATAAAGGAATGATTATGATCTAAACAGTGTTGTACCATTGGTGCCTCTAATTTTCTACAACTCAGGCAGGATCTATGTTCGATTATACGTGTCTTAAACAGACGAGAAGTCTGTCCTATATAGATTTTCTTACAGGGGCATTGAATTGCATAAATAACTCCCCTAGAGACACAAGTTGTAGATGTTTTCAATTTATATGTTTTATTATGTACTTGGTTGATAAAATGATCACAATCTAACGTGATTTGACATATAGTACAATGCCCACACTGGACATGTCCGACCCTCACATCACCATCCATCATCCTGGGGGTGTCTAAAGCCCCTATACTCGTTGGACAAATTGTTTCTTGTAGATTTTTGTTTCTAGAATAAGCAGTCAATACCTTGATTTCCCTGAAACAGGGGTGAACTGATAAACAGTTCCAATATTTCTTAACAACATTCCCAAATTTTCTTGCTTGTTGGGAATGACGTAAAACACAAACCAGTTGATCTTGCTCTGGTTCTGGTTCTGAATATTGCAGTAAATATTCTCTATGGTTGTACAGTGCTCTATTATAGGATGTTCTTATACATCTTTCAGGATAGCCTCGATCCGTTAGTTTCTTGCCTAAAATATGCGCTTGCTCCTTAAATTCATGTTTAGTTGAACACAATCTACGATAGCGCAGGAACTGCGAATTAGGCAGGCTCTCTTTTAAATGTTGGGGATGAGAGCTAGAAAAATCTAGGAAAGTATTCCTATCAGTTTCTTTCCGGTGCACTGAAGTATGAAATATACCCTCTTTGATCTCAATGCGTACATCCAAAAAAGAAATATATTGCATATCAAAAGATAACACAAACTTAATTGTAGGTAGACTAGTATGCAAGAATGCTATGAATCTTTGCAATTCCACAAGAGAGTCTTCCCAGATGATAAAGATGTCATCTATATATCGGCACCAAAGGGATACTTTAGAAAAAAAATGTAGAGTTATACACAAATCTCTCCTCAAAATCAGACATGAAGAGATTTGCCAAAGAGGGAGCACATGTTGCGCCCATCGCTGTTCCATGCAATTGTTGGTAAAAAAACATCTTGAAACATGAAATAGTTCTTTTTGAGAGAAATTGTTAATAACTGAATCAAAAACTCTGTTGGTACTTGATGGGGACGTACTCGATGATTCAAGCGATTTTCAATAATCTGCAGCACTAAATCTTGAGGGATATTCGTATATAAAGATTGAATATCCAATGTTACTAAAATGGTAGTCATGGTAGGGTGGTATTGAGCTAACACATTCAGAAAATGGGTAGTGTCTTGAATAAATGACTTAGTTAAAGGGACCAGCGGCTTAAAAAAATAGTCTATGTACTGATTCACTCGTTCTAATAAAGAGCCGCATGCCGATACTATTGGACGTCCCGGTGGAGACGACATACTCTTATGTATCTTAGGTAATGTATAGAAGAAGGGAATATTGGGATATATTGGGGTTAAAAATTTAGATTCATTTTGAGTTACAAATCCCATTTTCAAACCCTGTGATACTAATTCTGATATTTCCTTCCTTAGAGCTACTGTCGGATCCTCTTGTAATGGAGTATAAACCAGTTTATCTGATAGTTGACTCAAAATTTCAGATATGTATTTATACCGATCTAGAATCACTACCACCCCACCCTTGTCTGCACGTCTGTTTGTTTGATTGTAATGAGAAAATTGCTTCACGCTCACCTCTAGTAGTGTTCTATGTATACACAAATTTTTCTATCTCAATACGTTCTATTTCCCTTAGCACTAAGTCTTTATAAAGTTGTAGAGCGGGATCAGAATGTATCACAATGGAACAGAATTTTAAATCGCTGTTCCTTAGACCTGATGGTCTTGATTATTCGCACTGCTCAAGTTAAAATTAATGAAGAAAAGACCAAAATAGAGTCTTTATTAGTAAATATGAAATCTGAGGCAGATTTTGAATTGCAAAAATCTTTAGTAGATTTGAAATTAGAAAAAGTAAAAGCAGACTTAAAGTTACAAAAAATAAAGAAATTTAAACGAGATGAAAGAGACTACTCAGAGGGTTATGTATATGGTTGGATGAAAATCACTACTGAGGGATCAAAATAACCTAATAAACCTCCAGTACGATTTCACCTCTCGTCCAATTCTTCCTCAGCGAGTGATGGTGGTCATTTTTTAGGAAGAGGACAACAAGGCAGACGCAGAGGCCCAAGAAGAACGAGAGGCCGCTATCAGAGTGGAACTCGACCCAACACAAGATCACAACAATAGAACAATCAGTGGTGGTAAACTTATTCAAATATACTCCCTCTTCTGATGAATTCAATATTTTATCGAAAGGTTTAACTTTTGTCCCGGAGTCTAGATCAGACCCTTTTCAGCTAAGGGTGGACTTAGAAAAATTATTTCGGAAGTTACAATTACGACTGCATTTTGCTCAAGAACAGAATGAATATATAGACTGATCTATTGTGAGGCAGAAGTCTACATGGGTCCCAATTGGTCTCCCTGATCCCGCTCTACAACTTTATAAAGACTTAGTGCTAAGGAAAATAGAACGTATTGTGATAGAAAAATTTGTGTATACGTGGAACACTACTAGAGGTGAGCGTGAAGCAATTTTCTCGTTACAATCAAACAAACAGATTATTGTAAGACGTGCAGACAAGGGTGGGGCGGTAGTGATTCTAGATCGGGATAAATACATATCTGAAATTTTGAGTCAACTATCAGATAAACTGGTTTACATAGAAACATAGAAGATGACGGCAGAAAAGGGCTACAGCCCATCAAGTCTGCCCACTCTGCTTACCCACCCCCTGTCTATGCCCTAATGACCCAATTTCCTTATCTTGACCCTCATAGGGATCCCACATGGGTATCCCATTCTTAAAGTCTGGCACGCTGTCTGCCTCGATCACCTGCACTGGAAGCTTGTTCCAATGATCAACCACTCTCTCTATGAAGAAATACTTTCTGGTGTCGCCATGAAATTTTCCGCCCCTGAGTTTGAGCGGGTGCCCTCTTGTGGCCGAGGGTCCCTTGAGAAAGAAAATATCATCTTCCACTTCGACACGTCCCGTGAGGTACTTAAATGTTTCGATCATGTCTCCCCTCTCCCTACGTTCCTCGAGAGTGTAGAGCTGTAATTTGTTCAGTCTCTCTTCGTACGAGAGACCCTTGAGGCCCGAGATCATCCTGGTGGCCGTCCGCTGAACCGATTCAATTCTGCGCACATCTTTACTGTAATGTGGCCTCCAGAATTGCACACAGTACTCCAGATGAGGTCTCACCATGGCCCTGTACAATGGCATTATGACTTCAGGCTTTCGGCTGACGAAACTTCTATTGATACAACCCAATATCTGCCTTGCCTTAGATGAAGCCTTCTCCACTTGATTGGCAGTTTTCATGTCTGCACTGATGATTACTCCTAAATCTCGTTCTGCTGAAGTCCTAGTTAAAGTTTCTCCGTTCAAGAAGTACGTCCTGCATGGATTTCCGCTTCTGAGGTGCATGACCTTACATTTCTTAGCATTGAAGCCTAGCTGCCAGGTTGAGGACCAACTTTCCAATGTAAGCAGGTCCTGCGCCATATAATTCTGTAAACTGCATTCACTTACTATATTACATAGTTTGGCGTCATCGGCGAATAGTGTTATTTTACCTTGAAGCCCTTGAGTCAGATCCCCTATGAATATGTTGAAAAGGAGTGGACCCAGGACCGAGCCCTGAAGCACTCCACTGGTCACCTCCGATGTTTTAGAGAGGGTACCATTAACCACCACCCTCTGAAGTCTGCCACTCAGCTAATCATTGACCCATGCAGTTAGTGTCTCTCCTAACCCCATTGATTCCATCTTGCTTAGCAGCCTGCGGTGTGGGACACTGTCAAAAGCTTTACTGAAGTCTAGGTACACGACGTCCAAAGACTCTCCCAAGTCCAACTTTCTTGTTAGCCAGTCAAAGAAGCTGATGAGATTGGATTGGCAGGACCTACCCTTGGTGAATCCATGCTGACTGGGATCCCGAAGATTCCCTTCATTCAAGATCGTGTCCAATTTGCTTTTAATTAGTGTTTACATGAGTTTGCACACTATCGATGTGAGACTCACCGGTCTATAATTCGCAGCCTCTGCCCTGCAACCCTTTTTATGCAGAGGAACGACATTAGCTAATTTCCAGTCCAGGGGAACTTTCCCCTTACTTAGGGAGAGATTGAATAGCTCAGCCAACGGTTTCGCCAGGACATCGCTCAATTCTCTGAGCACTCTTGGGTGCAAATTGTCTCTTCCCATGGCTTTGTTCACCTTGAGTCTTGCCAATTCACTGTAAACTTCACCTGGTGTGAACTCAAAATTCTGAAACGGGTCTTCTGTGCTTTGTGTTGCCTTCAACTGCGGACCGTGTCCCGGTGCCTCACAGGTGAAGACTGAGCAGAAGTATTCATTCAGTGGTTCGGCTTTATCGGAATCTGCTTCCACGTAACTTCCGTCCGGTCTTCTAAGGCGTACTATCCCGCCTGTGTTCCTTTTTCTGTCACTAATATACCTGAAGAAGGATTTGTCCCCCTTTTTAATGTTTTTTGCCAGAATTTCTTCCACTCGAAGTTTTGCCTCCCTAACTGCCATTTTGACCGCTGTAGACCTGGTCCTATATTCTACTTTTGCCTCTCTTTTCTCCGTGCGCTTGTAGGAGAGAAACGCTTTTTTCTTCTCCTTAATGAGGTGCGAGATCTCCACAGTGAACCATTGGGGTTTATTGTTTCTTTGTCGTTTATTTACTGATTTTATGAAGCGGCTAGTTGCTTCATGTATGGTTGATTTCAGTGTTAACCACTTAGCTTCTACATCATCGGTCTCCGCTTGGTCCTGCAGCGTCTGATGGACGAAATCTCCCATGCGTGCGAAGTCTCTGCCCCGGAAATTGAGTACCTTTGTTTTCGTGTTTGATCTAGGGAAGCCTTTCCTAAGGTTGAACCATACTATGTTGTGGTCACTGGAGGCTAGCGTATCTCCTACTGAGACGCTTTCCCCATTGGTGAGTACCAGGTCGAGGATCGCCTGGGCCCTAGTGGGCTCCGTTACCATTTGTTTGAGACGTGCTCCCTTTATGGAGGTTAAGAGCCTCCTGCTACCGCTGGTTATCGCTGAAAATGAGTTCCAGTCTGCATCAGGCATATTGAAGTCCCCTAGCAGTACAGCTTCTCCTCGTAGAGTGATATTCTCTATGTCTTCAATTAATTCTGCGTCCATGTCTTCCAGTTGTCTTGGGGGTCTGTATACCACACCTAGATACAGGCATTTTTCTCTGCCTTTTGCCAGGTTTACCCAGAGAGACTCCCCGGTGTACTTGACATCTGTGATCCTGATGGTTTTGATGTCCTATTTAATGTATAGAGCTACCCCACCTCCTAAGCTGCCCTCTCTGTCCTGACGAAGTACATTGTAGCCCGGTATAGCCATATCCCACCCATGTGAGTCCGTGAACCAAGTTTCAGATATTGCCACCACATCTAGGTTGGCATTCCTTATTTCAGCCTCCAATTCTATAATTTTGTTACCTAAACTGTGTGCATTGACATATATGGCCCTCCATATCTTGTGTTTGCTAAGTCCCTGTGAGGCGTATCCTACCTGAGTCGGTGTGACTCCTAAAGAACTGTTTGCAATGTGGGTACTTACCTTGGACATGGAAGCGGAGTTTCGACTCACCTCATCAGGATAATTCCTTTCTGCACTAATATGTGAATGGGTACCCTCCCCCGACTTACCTAGTTTAAAGCCCTGTGAAGCAAGCGGGCTAGTCGGTGTCCGAAGAAGTTCTTACCCCTACTGGTCAGATGAAGTCCGTCTGGTCCCTGAAGTCCTTGTAGCGCTTCCCCATGGTTTAGGAATCCGAAGTTCATATCCTGGCACCATCCCTGTAGCCACTCGTTCGTCCTCTGGATACGTTCATCTCTGGCTCTTCCCTTGCCTCTAACTGGGAGGATCGATGAGAAAACCACCTGCGCTCCTGTCCGCTTCAGCCTCTCACCCAATGCTCCAAAGTCTCTGGTGATGGTCTCCGGTGTGTTCCTGGCAGTGTCGTTGGTTACTATGTGGATAAGAAGCATAGGAAAGTGGTCTCGGGGCATGAGTAGTCTATCCAGACTGGCGGTGACATCTCGTATCCTGGATCCAGGCAGACAGCAGACCTCCCTAGATTGCATATCCGGTCTGCAAATTGGTCCCTCGGTACCCCTCAGCATGGAATCCCCGATGACTATTACTCTGAACTTCTTTGGGGGGAGCCGGTCAGTTGTCCCTGGAGACAGTAGCTCTAAGGAAGGAAATATCAGAATTAGTATCACAGGGTTTGAAAATGGGATTTGTAACTCAAAATGAATCTAAATTTTTAACCCCAATATATCCCAATATTCCCTTCTTCTATACATTACCAAGATACATAAGAGTATGTCGTCTCCACCGGAACGTCCAATAGTATCGGTATGCAGCTCTTTATTAAAACGAGTGAATCAGTACATAGACTATTTTTTTAAGCCGCTGGTCCCTTTAACTAAGTCATTTATTCAAGACACTACCCATTTTCTGAATGTGTTGGCTCAATACCACCCTACCATGACTACCATTTTAGTAACATTGGATATTCAGTCTTTATATACGAATATCCCTCAAGATTTAGTGCTGCAGATTATTGAAAATCGCTTGAATCATCGAGTACGTCCCCATCAAGTACCAACAGAGTTTTTGATTCAGTTATTAACAATTTCTCTCAAAAAGAACTATTTCATGTTTCAAGATGTTTTTTTACCAACAATTGCATGGAACAGCGATGGGCGCAACATGTGCTCCCTCTTTGGCAAATCTCTTCATGTCTGATTTTGAGGAGAGATTTGTGTATAACTCTACATTTTTTTCTAAAGTATCCCTTTGGTGCCGATATATAGATGACATCTTTATCATCTGGGAAGACTCTCTTGTGGAATTGCAAAGATTCATAGCATTCTTGCATACTAGTCTACCTACAATTAAGTTTGTGTTATCTTTTGATATGCAATATATTTCTTTTTTGGATGTACGCATTGAGATCAAAGAGGGTATATTTCATACTTCAGTGCACCGGAAAGAAACTGATAGGAATACTTTCCTAGATTTTTCTAGCTCTCAACCCCAACATTTAAAAGAGAGCCTGCCTAATTCGCAGTTCCTGCGCTACCGTAGATTGTGTTCAACTAAACATGAATTTAAGGAGCAAGTGTATATTTTAGGCAAGAAACTAGCGGATCGAGGCTATCCTGAAAGATGTATAAGAACATCCTATAATAGAGCACTGTACAACCATAGAGAATATTTACTGCAATATTCAGAACCAGAACCAGAGCAAGATCAACTGGTTTGTGTTTTACGTCATTCCCAACAAGCAAGAAAATTTGGGAATGTTGTTAAGAAATATTGGAACTGTTTATCAGTTCACCCCTGTTTCAGGGAAATCAAGGTATTGACTGCTTATTCTAGAAACAAAAATCTACAAGAAACAATTTGTCCAACGAGTATAGGGGCTTTAGACACCCCCAGGATGATGGATGGTGATGTGAGGGTCGGACATGTCCAGTGTGGGCATTGTACTATATGTCAAATCACGTTAGATTGTGATCATTTTATCAACCCAGTACATAATAAAACATATAAATTGAAAACATCTACGACTTGTGTCTCTAGGGGAGTTATTTATGCAATTCAATGCCCCTGTAAGAAAATCTATATAGGACAGACTTCTCGTCTGTTTAAGACACGTATAGTCGAACATAGATCCTGCCTGAGTTGTAGAAAATTAGAAGCACCAATGGTACAACACTGTTTAGATCATAATCATTCCTTTATAGAAATGCAATGCTGGATTATTGAACAGTTATTTCCATCAAAGAAAGATGGTGATTTTAAAACATATTTAAGACAATGTGAACAAAAATGGGTGTTTAAATTAAAATTATGCATGCCTACAGGTTTAAATGCCAAAATAGAATGGCGTGCCTTTTTTTGAACAATTTTGATCATGCAGAACGTCAGGTTTTTATTTGGTAACGCCCCTCGATGAGGTTTGGTTAAACGATCTGCATGGCCTTCTTCTAAAACCCTGCCTAGAACGCCGAGCCACCATTTCTTCTAAGAGAATCTGTGAAGCGGTAGCTCAATGTTTCAATGTAAGTAACTGTTTGTTACTTTTTTCCATTATATTAAGAAGCTTTGAAGTATGCTTATATGGTTATATTAAATCATTTTAGAGACCTCCCCTGATGCAGCGTTCTACTAGCAAAACAGGGCCTGTCGGGAGTCTTAAGTGAATTTTCTTTCCCACATTTGAAAGAAGGTCAACGTGGTGAAAACTGTGTGGACTGTTTGGATTCAGATCCCACCTGGAGGACAGTGAACTTGAGAGATAAGTTTTTTGTGCATTTTTGGACTTTATACTATAAGATTTTCTAAATATTGCTTTATAATGGAGTTTTTGACCAGGGATGTTTTTTCCTATGCTGCTTGAAGTTGAATACAGCTGGCATAGAGGTCCTCCAGGTGAATTTCTTTTCCCTGGAAGAAACTGAGGTCTTTTCTCCATTTATAAATACATATTTATCTCTTGTCTCACGCCTCTGAAGTAGTGGGTACTTTATGGAATATTTTTTTTGTGGTGAAAGGCGTAATGGAGACATGAGTTGCCATTCTAACCACAGCCAATCTGGGAGCTTTTCCATGAGCTCTGGGAGGACCCAATACATACCCTGGTGCAAAATATAGGCTTGATCATACCTATAAAAATTAGGAAAATTTACCCCTCCCTCTGAAATTGGCCTTTGTAAAGATACCAAAGCCACTCTAGGAGTTTTACCCAGCCAAATAAATTTTATAAGAATACTATTTAATTTTTTATAAAAGGACCCTTGAAAATAAATAAAATAAAATAAATATAACTTTCAATCCTTAACCCTACTCCTCTGCCCTCCAACCCAGCCAGCTGATTAACCGTTCCCCTTAACTGTATCCATGACAACTTGTTTGTCAGTCTTGCCTGTTTAGATTGTAAGCTCTTTTGAGCAAGGACTGTTTTCTTACTCTTTGTGACTCTGTATAGCGCTTCGTACATCTGGTAGCGCTATAGAAATGATTAATAGTAGTAGTATACCCTTTCATTCCAGAGCTTCCTTTCAAATGAAAGAGACTCGACTCGTGCACATTTACATTATGTAGGTATTTAAACATTTCTATCATATCTCCCTCCCTCCCACCTTTCCTTAAAAATATACAGATTTAGACCACGCACAATTTTAGTAGCTTCCTCTGGACAAACTTCATCCTTTTTATATCTTTTTTAAGGTGCGGCCTCCAGAATTGTACACAGTATTTTAAATGAGGTCTCACAAGAGTCTTAAACAGGGGCATCAATACCTCCTTTTTCCTACTTACCATATCCCTCCCTATGCAACCTAGCATTCTTCTAGCTTTCGCCATCACTTTTTCAACCTGTTTGGCCACCTTAAGATCATCACATACAATTGCATCCAAGCCCCACTCTTCTGTCTTGCACATAAGTTCTTCACCCCCTAAATTGTACAGTTCCCTCCGGTTTTTGCAGCCCAAATGCATGACCTTGCATTTCTTAGCATTAAATTTTAGCTGCCAAGTTTCAAGCTTCGCCAGGTCTTTCTTCAAGTTATTCACACCATCCGGGGTGTCTGCTCTATTACAGATTTTGGTATCATCCGCAAAGAGGCAAATCTTACCTGACAGCAATATCGTGTATAAAAATGTTAAAAAGAACAGGCCCAAGAACAGAACCTTGAGGCACACCACTGGTAACATCCCTTTCCTCAGAGCGAACTCCATTGATTACTACCCTCTGTCGCCTTCCACTCAACCAGTTCTTGACCTAGCCCGTCACTTTGGGACTCATCCCGAGGGCACTCAGTTTATTTATTAGAAGTCTGTGTGGAACACTGTCAAAGGTCTTTGCAGAAATCTAAATACACCACATCTAGCACACTCCCTCTAGCCAATTCTCTGGTCACCCAGTCAAAGATTTGTCTGACAAGGCTAAAACACTGTTTTGTATTAAACCCTAAAAGAGACTCTAAAGCAGGGGTGTCAAAGTCCCTCCTCGAGGGCCGGAATCCAGTCGGGTTTTCTGGATTTCCCCAATGAATATGCATTGAAAGCAGTGCATGCAAATAGATCTTATGCAGATTCATTGGGGAAATCCTGAAAACCCGACTGGATTCTGGCCCTCGAGGACCGACTTTGACACCTGTGCTCTAAAGGCTACACTATTGCCTAATTGATTTTGCTGAGCTGAAAAAGAAAACTACAATGATATAACCTACTGAAACACAAGTTTACGTCTATCTTAGAACCAGGCTTACTGAGGGTTAGGCACTAGGCCAGCATTCTTCCCCTCAAGGGTCACCTTTCTTTTCCTTATAATTTCTAACATTCTATTTGCTTTTTTAGCCACTGCCACACATTGAGCTGAGTATTTCAACATATCCTTTTCCTGGGCAATGAATCTTAGCATAGAACCCAGCATCATGTAGTTATAGCTCGGGTTTCTCTTTCTCACATGCATCACTTTGTACTTGCTCACATTAAATCTCATCTGCCATTTTGATGCCCAGTCTCCAAGTCTCACAAGGTTCTCTTGCAATTTTTCAACATCATTTTGTGATTTAACAACTTTGTTATCAGCAAATGTAATTATCTCACTAGTTATTCCCATTTCTAGATCATTAATAAATATGTTAAATAGCAGCAGCCCCAGCACAGACCCCTGGGGAACCCCACTATTTATCCTTCATCATTGAGAATATTGAACATATACTCTGTTTTCTGTCTTTCAACCAATTCTTAATCCATAATAGGACATTACCTCCTATCCCATGACTTTCTAATTTCCTTAGAAGTTATTCATGAGATACTTTGTCAAATGCCTTTTGAAAATCCAAATACATGATATCAACTGTTTCACCTTTATCCACAAGTTTATTCACCCCTACATTGCAGATGCCTAAGTTCGTTAGTGAATCATCCTGCCCTTGTAATACAACCTGCTCTTGTAATACAACCTGCTCTTGTAATATAACAGTGCCTAAGTCACTATCTTGTAATATAACCTTCGACTTCCTGGCATATACAGCCAATCACTTGCCTAGTTGACTTCATACTACTTAAAACCAGTGTTAACTGTCATTTCTTTGAAGGTGTGGAACTGGAAAAATTCCACCTTAGAAATATACTTATTAATGTATCTCTAGTGTTAAGCTAGGATTGTTCTGGAACAAGATCATTAACTACATGTACTATGTATGACCTCTTTGCTGAATTTGCATTTCATAAGAACATAAGCAATGCCTCTGCTGGGTGAGACCTGAGGTCCATCGTGACCAGCAGTCTGCTCACACGGTGGCCCAACAGGTCCAGGACCTGTGCAGTAATCCTGCCCTTCTGGAGAGGAAAACCATAATTCCACTAACAGTAATAAGTCCACTAACTAATCAAGCCCACTTAGGTGTAAGGCATCATTAGGCATCCTGCTATTGACGCAACTCCAACAACTATACTGTAGATGCCTCTCGGCACCTATGTTTTTTAAGTTAAAAATCAGTTTTAAACAACTCAATTACCATGCCGATTAAAGCCAATTAAAACAATTAAGTTAGGCAGCAGTAGGGCACCTACTGCTGGCTAACTTACGGTTCCATTTATAGAATGATCCTTTGTGTCTACTTCACACATGCTTGAATTCTACCATAGTTTTGGTTTATAATTTCTCCTATTTCTTTTGAAGTTCCTTCCCATTATTTCAGAATGACAATGGTATGAGATTTTTGCATTGCAACAAGTATTTGTAACAGAAATATAATTTTTCTTTTCACAAATTATGCAATAGTATAATATTACTTAGAATTAAAGGGTTGTATTTAAGGCATCATGCTATTAAAATGTTTGATCTTTATGTAAAATGAACTGTTTCAGGTATTAACCATGGGCCTGTTATAGCTGGAGTAATTGGAGCTCAAAAACCACAGTATGATATCTGGGGCAATACTGTAAATGTAGCAAGCAGGATGGAAAGCACAGGAGTCCTGGGCAAAATACAGGTACTTATATACACATTATTTTGCCTTTATATAATTATGCTTCTCTTTCAGGTTTAAATAAAAAAAATTGTAGGTTTCTTTTTCAAAGGCTTAGGTTGTGCAAACTAGAATTATGCATCCTGGGGTGAATTTTCAGCAGCAGCTTATATGCTTCAAGATGCAAAGATAAGTTATTTGTAGAACATAAGAACATAAGCAATGCCTCTGCTGGGTCAGACCTGAGGTCCATCGTGCCCAGCAGTTTGCTCACACGGCGGCCCAACAGGTCCAGGACCTGTGCAGTAATCCTCTATCTATAACCCTCTATCCCCTTTTCTAGCAGGAAATTGTCCAATCCTTTCTTGAGCCCCAGTACCATACTCTGCCCTATTACGCTCTCTGGAAGCGCATTCCAGGTGTCCACCACACGTTTGGTAAAGAAGAACTTCCTAGCATTCATTTTGAATCTGTCCCCTTTCAACTTTTCTGAATGCCCTCTTGTTCTTTTATTATTCAAAAGTTTGAAGAATCTGTCCCTCTCTACTCTCTCGTCTCTATCATATCCCCTCTAAGTCTCCTCTTCTCTAGGGAAAAGAGACCCAGTTTCTCCAATCTCTCAGCGTATGAAAGGTTTTCCATCCCCTTTATCAGACGCGTCGCTCTCCTCTGAACCCTCTCGAGTAACTCCAAGTCCTTCTTAAGGTACGGCGACCAATATTGGACGCAGTACTCCAGATGCGGACGCACCATCGCCTGATACAATGGCAGGATAACTTCTTTCGTTCTGGTTGTAATACCCTTCTTGATTATGCCTAGCAATATGTTTGCCTTCTTAGCGGCCACTGTGCCGTCGGCTTCATTGTCATGTCCACCATTACCCCCAAGTCCCTTTCTTGGGTACTCTCATTTAATAACATCCCTCCCATCGTATAGTTGTACCTCGGGTTTCTGTTTCCCACATGTAATACTTTACATTTCTCAACGTTGAACTTCATCTGCCATCTCGTCGCTCATTCCCCTAGTTTGCTCAAGTCCCTTTGCAATTCTTCGCAGTCCTCTTTAGTCTGAGCTCCACTAAATAGTTTGGTGTCGTTCGCAAATTTTATTATCTCACACTTCGTCCCTGTTTCTAGATCATTTATGAATATATTAAATAGCAGCGGCCCGAGCACCGAGCCCTGCGGGACCCCACTCGTGACCCTCCTCCAGTCCGAGTAGTGGCCCTTCACTCCTACCCTCTGTTTCCTACCCGCCAACCAGTTTCTGATCCATCTATGTACGTCTCCTTCCACCCCATGGTTCTTCAGTTTCCAGAGTAGGCGTTCATGGGGCACCTTGTCAAAGGCTTTTTGGAAATCTAGATATATGATGTCTATGGGGTCTCCTTTGTCCATCCGTTTGTTAATTCCTTCGTAAAAGTGCAATAAGTTCATTAGGCACGATCGCCCCTTGCAGAAGCCATGTTGGTTGGTTATCAGAAGTTTGTTTCTTTCAAAATGTTCATCGATATTTTCTTTTATCAGTGCTTCCGCCATTTTCCCCAGAACCGAGGTCAGACTCACCGGTCTGTAGTTTCCCGGGTCACCTCTTGATCCCTTCATAAAGATAGGCATAACATTGGCTATCTTCCAGTCCTCCGGGATCATGCCTGTTTTCAGGGATAGATTGCAAATTTGCTGCAGTAGTTCTGCTATCTCCTCCTTTAATTCTTT
The DNA here is from genome assembly GCF_902459505.1 of Geotrypetes seraphini. Classification (NCBI taxonomy): domain Eukaryota; kingdom Metazoa; phylum Chordata; class Amphibia; order Gymnophiona; family Dermophiidae; genus Geotrypetes; species Geotrypetes seraphini. Next base: position 277,690,254 of record NC_047085.1, on the reverse strand, counting down.
CAGAACCCTTGGACAGATTCTGTCCGGACCCGGGGATTTGTCAGTTTTTAGTTTTTCTATCTGCCTGCGTACATCTTCAAGGCTCACTTCCATGGATGTTAATTTTTCTGCTTGATTTCCATTGAAGAATGCTCAGGTTCTGGTATGTTGGATGTGTCTTCGTTTGTAAATACAGACGAAAAGAATATGTTAAGTCTTTCTGTCATTTCTTTCTCCTCCTTCACCACTCCCTTCCTGTATCTGTCGTCCAGCGGTCCCACCTCCTCCGTAGCCGGTTGCTTCCCTTTAACATATCTAAAGAACGGTCTGAAATTTCGTGCTTCCCTGACTAGCCTCTCTTCATACTCTCTTTTGGCTTTTCAAACCACTCGGTGACATTCTTTTTGATACTTCCTGTGCTCTTTCCAGTTCCCCTCAGTTTTGTCCTTTTTCCATTTCCTGAATGAGTTTTTCTTATTGCCTATCACTTCCTTCACTATTTTAGTTATCTATTCCGGGTCTTTTGTTTGACTCTTTTTGCACCCCTTTCTGAATCTGGGGATATACAGATTTGCACCTCACTCACCATGTTCTTGAGAAAAGACCAGGCATGTTCTACCGTTTGCCATTTTTTGGGAAGTGTTCCTAAGTTTCTTCCTTACCATTTCCCTCATTGCTTCGTAGTTTCCTTTCCTGAATTTGAAAGTTGTCACTGTGGTTCTCTTCCCTTTCGGTATTTCTACCTCAACCTTGAACTTGATCATCGCTGTTTCCCAACGGTCCCACTACCTCTTCTTCCTTTGCAGGTCCCCTTAACCCATTTAGGATTAGATCCAGAGTAGCATTTCCTCTCGTTGGTTCTCTAAGAAGCTGCTCCATGAAACAATCTTGTATAGCCTCCAGGAATTCTGTCTCCCTAGTGCATTTTGAGCTTCCAAGACTCCAGTCTATCCAGGGGTAGTTGAAGTCTCCCATAATAACCGTGTTACCGCTTTTGCATTCTCGCTTCATCTCGGCTTCCATTTCTTCATCGATATCTCTGGTTTGCCTGGGTGGACGATAGTATAGGCCCATATTTATTTCAGGCCCTTTCCTTCCCGGTATTTTAACCCATAGTGATTCCAGCTTGTTGGTCGTCTCTGCTGTGTCCATTTTTGTCGATTGTATGCTTTCTTTTATGTATAGGGCTATTCCACCTCCTTTCTGTCCTGGACCTGTCCTGGTGATAGAGCTTGTACCCCGGCAGTGCTGTATCCCATTTGTTTTCTTCATTCCACCACGTTTCAGAGACTCCAATTATATCTATGTCCTCTGCATTGGCCATGGCTTCTAATTCCCCCCTTTTGTTTCTTAGGCTTCTTGCATTAGTATATATGCAATTTAGATCCTGGTATTTTCTTGTCTTCATTTCCTTTCCCAGTGCTTCGGTCTTTAGTTTCTCTTTTGTTACACTCCTTCTAACCTCCTCTTCTGGGTTAGTCCTGTAATTTGTCCATTGTTTCTTCCCAGCCTTTTTTCCCCTCGGTATCTTCACGGGATACCTTCTTCCGAATCGTCGATGCTTGGTCAATTGTCGGCTTTCCCCTTCTTCTTAGTTTAAAGCCTGTTCTATTCCTCTCCTGACATTGTTTGCTAGAAGACTTGTTCCCGCCATGCTCAGATGCAGTCCATCTCTCCTGTAGAGCTTGCTCTTGCCCCAGAACGTTGTCCAGTTCCTCATGAAGTGGAACCCTTCTTCCTCACACCATCTCCTCATCCACGCATTTATTGATTGTAGTTCCTCCTGTCTTTTCACATCTGCCCTCGGTACTGGTAGGATCTCTGAGAATGCTATCTTCTGGGTCCCCATGCTTCAGGTGATGTCAGGGAGTGGGCAGCCCCTCTCGCCTCAGCCCCTCACCCTCTGCCTTCTCTATGCTCCCTCGTGCCTTCTTCGGTGGATTTTCTCCTCTCTCCCTCCTCTGCCCAACTTCACCTGCCTGCCCCAAACTCAGGCAAACTGGCAAGCTGAATCTTCAGAAGCTGTGCAGCGTTGGCTCCTCCCCTTTTAAGGGGGAGCTTTGAGTCTGCTTCGGGTGATGTCAGGGATTGGGCGGAGCTACCTCTCGCCTCAGCCCCTCACCCTCTGCCTTCTCTCAGCTCCCTCGTGCCTTCTTCGGTGGATTTTATCTTCTCTCCTTCCTCTGCCCAACTTCACCTGCCTGCCCCAAACTCAGGCAAGCTGTATATGAGGGTTGATTAATAAGTCATGGTAACTATATTTTTTTCTCTCAAAAATGTGCCAACACATATATATATATATATATATACTAGTTTTTTAGCCCTTTACATTAATGGGTGCTGCCCCCTGTCTGTTTTCCCTTCTCCCTTACTTTTACCTCCCCCATGTCCAGCCGCACCCCTTCCCTGCTTCCCCTGTCCAGAAGCACCCCTTACCTGATCCTCCTGTCCAGTAGTACCCCTTCTCCCTTACCTGCTCACTGTCCAGCATCCGCTAGGCTGGGCAGACTCAGGGAATTTGCTAGGCTGGCCTGCTTTGCCTTATCGAAGTGGGCCAGCCTAGCAAATGCCCCATGGCTGCTGCCGCTGCTTGTTCGGGGGTGAGAAGGAGAGACGTCGTCAGAAACCAGCCGGCGTTGGAGATTGGGGCAGGAACATTGCTGGGGAAACCACCGCACACATCGCAAACTGTCGAAGGCTCCTACTGCGCATGCAGCGACACAGAGCCACAAATCAGCGATCACAGCCACACGAAGTATCAACTGTGCATGCACGCTAAGGGTTTTATTATAGCGGATGCTTGAAAGTGTGTGACATGTACTTCTTAATGATGCCACCAGATGAGAGCAGCGGTCTCTGGTAGGGGAGAAGCAAGAAACAGCAGATGTTTAAAGATATCTGTTTATCTCATCACTGCTTAAATACACAGATAAACATATGCGGATAACTTATTCATATACTTTTATTCCTTCTATTTCTGCATAAAAGATATACAGATAAATTTATCCATATGTGGAGTAATTCTGTAATGAAGGTGTCTACATTTAGGCACGCTGTATGTATGTACATGATTGAAATATGTGAGCATGTGCATATAAATGCTGAAAATCTGCTTAAGCACTATTCTTCAAATACAAGAACATTCTTACGTAGTACATTTGACAGGTAGTCATGCACACGAGTGGAACTCATGTATAACTTATAGACTATTATAACTCCACCATTTAGACATGAACACTCATAACAACTAAATAAGATCCATCTTAGTGCAATCTCTGCTCTAAAATGTTACTATTGCATCTGCAACTAGTTCAAAATGCAATGCTAAGACTCGTATATGGATTATGGCAATTGGAACACCTACAGCCCCACTATATAAAACTACATTGGCTGCTGATAACCACAAGGTTTATATGGACAATATTCTGAATGGAGAAAATAATAGGTTTCCCCAGGGGTCTGTGCTGGGACTGCTGCTTTTTTAACATATTTATCAATGATCTAGAGATAGGAATAACTAGTGAGATAATTAAATTTGCTGTTGACACAAAGTTGTTAAATCGTAAGAGGATTGTGAAAAATTGCAAGAGGACCTTGTGAGACTGGGAAACTAGGTATTAAAATGGCAGATGGCATTTAATGTGAACAAATGAAAAGTGATGCATGTGAGTGAGAAGAATCCGAACTATAGCTACGTGATGCTGGGTTCTATGCTAGGAGTTACTGCCCAGGTAAAGGATCTAGGTGTTATTGGAGGATACGTTGAAACTCACAGTTCAATGTGCGTCAGCAGCTAAGAAAGCAAATAGAATGTTAGGAATTATCAGAAAAGGAATGGAAAGCAAAGATTAAAATGTTATATTATCCTTTTTAACTCTCTATGGGATGGATGCATCTCGAATACTGTGTGCAATTCTGGTCACCACATCTCAAAAAGATATAGCGGAATTAGAAAAGATACAGAAAGGGGCGACGAAAATGATAAAAGGAATGGGATAACTTCCCTAAGAGGAAAGGTTAAAGCGGCTAGGTCTCTTCAGCTTGGAGAAGAGATGGCTCAGGGGTGATATGATAGAGGTCTATAAAACACTGAGTGGAGTGGAAAGGGTAGATGTTAATCACTTCTTAATTTTTTTCCAAAAATATTAGGACTATGGGGCTTGCGATGACTCTAGTAGATTTAAAACAAACCAGAGAAAATATTTCTTCACACAACATGTAGTTAAACTCTGGAATTTGTTGCCGGAGAATATGGTGAAATTGGTTAGCTTAGCAGGGTTTAAAAACAAGTTTGGATAATTTTTGGATAAAGTTTGGATAAAAGAGAAGTCCATGGGCCATTATTGAGATGGTTTGGGAAAATCCCCTGCTTATTCCTAGCATAAACAGCATAAAATATGTTTTACTACTTGGGATCTAGCTAGGTACGTGGGACCTGGGTTGGCCACTGTTTGAAACAGGATAATGGGCTTGATGGACCTTCAATCTATATGGTAATTCTTAAGCTCTTAAGATCCTAAGAGAGAATGCCCCTGCCTATCTAACAGAGTTGGCCATCCTACTCCAGGTGCCTTCAACAGATATTCCACCAGAAACCTTTTCCACTTGAAATTCCTAGCATGCAACAATATAAAGTCTACCAGGCAAATTACCTTACCCATCCATTATCAATTAGCAAAATTCTAGAACCAACTACTCCTTAAAAAGTGATAAATCACCTGGACCAGATGATATACATCCCAGGGTACTAAAAGAATTCAAACATGAACATAAGAATTGCTGCTCCTGGGTCAAACCATAAGAACATAAGAATTGCTGCTGCTCCCTTAGGTCAAAGACCAGTGCCCTAACTGAGACTAGCCTTACCTGCATATGTTCTGGTTCAGCAGGAACTTGTCTAACTTTGTCTTGAATCCCTGGAAGGTGTTTTCCCCTATAACAGCTTCTGGAAGAGCGTTCCAGTTTTCCACCACTCTGGGTGAAGAAGAACTTCTTTACGTTTGCACGGAATCTATCCCCTTTTAACCTTAGAGAGTGCCCTCTCGTTCTCTCTACCTTGGAGAGGTTGAACAACCTGTCTTTATCTACTAAGTCTATTCCCTTCATTATCTTGAATGTTTCGATCAGTCTCCTCCTTTCAAGGGAGAAGAGGACCAGTTTCTCTAATCTCTCACTGTACGGCAACTCCTCCAGCCCCTTAACCATTGTAGTCACTCTTCTCTGGACCCTTTCGAGTAGTACTGTGTCCTTCTTCATGTACAGCAACAAGGTTCAAGGTTTATTAACATTTGATTTATCGCTAAATCTGTTTACAAAGCGATGTACAAAATAAAACATAAAATATCGAGATACAAAATTAAAACTCAATAACATAAGTTTGAGACAGGACAAACTTGAGGTGGAGGGAGAGAGGGGGAAAAGATTACATCTGTCTTAGTTAAGAAAACAAATAGGGAAAAAAACAAGGGAAGGGTTAGATTAAAAATTAAAATGCTAAGAAAAGATTAAATAGTACTAAGAATTAAAAGCGTCTTTAAAAAGTGCTGGACGCAGTATTCCAGGTGGGAGCATACCATGGCCCGCTACAGCGGCATGATAACTGTCTCCGATCTGTTTGTGATCCCCTTTTTAATTATTCTTAGCGTTCTGTTCACCCTTTTCACTGCCACCGCACATTGCGCAGATGGCTTCATTGACTTGTTGACCAGTACTCCCAAGTCTCTTTTCTGGGGGTCTCTCTGAGTACTGCACCGGACATCCTGTATTTGTGTATAAGATTTTTGTTACAGACATGCATCACCTTACACTTATCCATGTTAAACCTCATTTGTCATGAAGCAACCATTTCTCGAGCGTATTTATGACACGTTGCAGGTCTTCGCAATCTTTCTGTGTCTTCACTACTCTGAATAACTTTGTATTGTCTGCAAATTTAATCACCTCGTACCAATTTCCAGGTTGTTTATAAATATGTTGAAGTGCACGGGTCCATGCACCAAACCCTGCGGCACTCCACTCGTGATGCTTTTCCAGTCCAAGTATTGTCCATTTACCCCCACTCTCTGTTTCCTATCCGCCAACCAGTTTTTAATCCACGTATTTCACCCTCAATTCCATGGTTCACAATTTTTTGAAGTAGTCATTCATGTGGGACCTTGTTGAACGCCTTCTGAAAATCCTTCCCTATTTGATCGACAGATTGGTTATTAGTTGAAGCAGTTCAGCTATAACCCCTTTCAGTTCCTTGATTAGCCTCGGATGGATGCCAGCTGGTCCAGGGGATTTATCATTTTTAAGCCTATCAATCTGCCTGTGTACCTCTTCTAGACTGACCATCAACCCAGTTAGTTTGGCCACCCTCCAGTCTTCAGGTACTACAGACCATTTTAGCGACAGGTTACAGATCACTAAAACAAGTCAGCACTAGAAGCACTTCGAGCAGTTGAAAAAGAGGACATAGAGGCAGCAAACTTCATGACAGAGGAAACCGTAGAGGAAGAAGTCAAGAGGTTAGAGAAGTTCATCTAGCAGGCATTCAGGGAGGCCGTGGAAAATCACCAACAACAGTGGAGCTGCCAAGATACATCCACAGTGAGCGAGGATCTAGATGCACCTACAGTGAGTGAGGACCAACTGGATGACAACCACAAGGAAGACGAGTCCGGTGCAAGCCAACGTCAGGATGAGGGAAGATGGAAGTACACAAAGGACACGGAACTACGGCTGGAGAGATGGTCATACACCAGGGACACGGTGAGGCAAGAGAAGATAGAGAGGACAGCAATCGTCGTGTGGGACTCCATCATCATCCAGCCGCATAACGGGTGGAAGACAGGATTAGCAGGTGACCTGCCTACTGGGAGCCAAGGTAGAAGATATAGTGAGCTGCATCGACAAGATCATCGACAGCATGGAAGAGGAAGATACGGCAGTGATCCACGTGGGATCAAACAAAGTGAGCAACAGGAATTAAAGCAAGGAAGGACTGAAGGACCACTTCCGGATGTTAGGAGGGAAGCTGAAGACCAGAACACTGAGGGTAGTATTCTCAGAGATCCTGCCGGTACCCAGGGCCGATGAGAAGAGGCAGACTGAGTTGCAAGCAGTCAACACATGGATGAGGTGCTGGTATGAGGAAGGATTCCACTTCATGCGCAACTGGATGACGTTCTGGGGGAAGAGCAAGCTATTCAGGAAAAATGGACTCCACCTCAGCGGAGATGGAACGAGGCTACTTGCAAGCAACATCAAGAGAGAAATTTGAGAAGTTTTTAAACTAGGAAGAAGGAGAAAGCTGACAGTTGACCAGGAGTCGATGGTTCAGGAACCAGTATGAAGGGAAACACATATATCTTATAAGTTGTTCTGAGACAAGGTCATTTAATTTTGTTAATGAAGTTAGCTGCTTGGGACAATGGAGGTTCGACCCCCCCCCCCCCCCACAGCTATGCTCTGGTTGAGAGAGATAAAGGAAGCTTTAGATAAGACACTGTTGCTAAGACAGCACCTTTAGATGTTAGACAATGAAGCACATATGCTGTTTACCCATCCTACCCCCCTTTCTTGTGTTGATTACTTCTTTGAAGTTTATGTATCCTGTCACCAGATATGGTTTGTACTCACGTCATCTGATGATACCACTGACCCATGTAAAAAAGGTATAAAACTGGATGTAAGTCTAATAATAAACAGGCAATTTCTTTAGGACACTGTCTGAGTATCCTTCCTTCCTAAGGGGACTGCCTCCAGATATCTGAAAAGGCGACAGGGTGTGTGCAGGGCAGTTTTGGGACCAAGAAATGGACCCCGTTCGTTTCAATTTGGGCGCGTCGTCCGGGATGGGATCACCAGCACCTTGTGAGTATTTTTGAATTTTGAATTCTGTTCTTTAATGCTCACTGGGTGTTGTCGTCCTGTTCCAAACCTTTATTTATTAAGTAAAGACTTTTGGGAAGTCTCTATTTCTATTGCGGAGTTTTGGGGAAACTCCCGTGGAGTTTTTGGGAAACTCCCGCCGCAAAAATAAGCGGCTGCCGTTCTTTCAGGAAGAACGAGATTATTTATAGAAACGCCTGCCCACTCTGTCGTCTGTACCACTCTTTGCATGTGCTTTTCCTCTTCTATCGCTTAGAGATAAGATTTTATAGAGTATAAGATTATATTGTATATTACTGTACTGTATCTCGCTTATAGGTAAGGTAAGCGAGCACTGCACATTGCTATATTGGTTTTGTAATGGGTCAGAAAGGTAGTAAGGTTCCCCCCCTCCTAAAAAAAATGAGACTTGTAAGGCTTATGTTGCCCGTGTGTGTGACACTGGATATTATCTTATTAACCCCTGGGTAGATAATATAGCTGGTTGGGCTGAAGGACGTCGTAGTTTGAGTCCGTTTCCCCGAGATGGGGCAAATGATAAGTTCCATATGGATATGGTAAAGGGTTTGTGTTTGGGGGATCATGAAGCATGGTCATACTATTTAGGGGACCCGCACTGGGACAAAGAATACATGAGAAGGGGAGGCATTAACTGGCTTACATATGCTCCTTATTGGTCAGCCACTACCAAAGACAAAACTTCCAAGCTGTCCATTCTCTCCCCTGCTAAATTACATGCAGCAGAAAAATTTATCTGTACTGCTAGTCCTCCTCCTTATCATTTACAAATTCCATCACCCAGTGCTCCTCTTAAACTTTATCCCTCCTTATCTAAGGATGATATTGATCTCCTTGTCGGTAGTACTCTTGTTGTACCCCCTCCTCCTCCTCTTCCACCTCCCGTCCTGTCTGGCGCAGCTGCATCGGGACAGGTTAATGATACTTTGCCCCAAACCCTACCTTCATCTGCTGTATCCACCACCAGCCCCGCCGTCAGGGGACCGGTAATCTCCTTTTCGCCCCTCCACACTCGCAGCGGCACTCAAAGGGTTGCAGAAGTACAAGAGCTGATGCAAGAACAGATGCCCTTTCTCACAGTGGGGGATATCCTCTTAAAGAAACCCATTGAATTAGAAGACATTAACAAGATTATTAAACACTGCCCCAAGCCTCTTGTCTCTGCTAGAGCCACTTTTCACTATCTAAAGCGGGCACGCAAGGGTCAAAATTATACACAGGAAGATATGCGCCTTATTATAGATGGACACAGTTCCCCCTGGGACTGGTCTAACGTCCCTAGTGTCAGCGTTTTAGAGCCTGCTACTGTCACTGCTACAGCTTATAAGCTTAATACTGAAGCAGGAAATGCAGTTATGTGGAATGAATTGCAGACAGAGCTTGATAGGTGTTTTAAATCTAGGTCTTCCCTTCCCACTGCAGTAGCTTACAAACAGAAATCCGGTGAAATTGTTGTGGATTTCTGGAAGAGGTTTAATGAAACCTGGACCCAAGAGGCAGGTCTCAGTGCCCATGCAAATATGGATTCCCTACTTATTCATACTTTCCTTTCTAACCTCCATTCTCCCTTGCAAATTCTGGTCAAACAAATGATTTCAGAATGGTCCACTAGTTCTCGTGCCGAATTTCAGAATAAATTAATGGAAAAAGAAGCCGCAGATTGCTTTGAGATCTCTAAACCTCAGGAAATCCTGCATTATCAGGGCCAGCCACCCACCTGGGGACTGCGTCTGTCCGCTCCTCGCGAAAGAGGGGGTCGCGGGTTTTGCAGGGGGCGGGCCCCTGCCTCCGGTTGAGGTGGTAATAATCCATCCAGAAGTACTGGATGTTTCAATTGTGGGGACCCTGGTCACTGGCTTAATCAATGCACACACCCCAGCCCCCCCGCATTGCTAGTTCATTCCACCCCATCTGTGGTGCCTACCCCTCCCTCCACTATGAGACCATCTGCCACTCCTCCTCGTTTTCCCATCTCTTGGCACAACCCCCCCCCCCCCCCACTTCCCAATGAAGGGACCCAGAGGTTTATACCCCAGCATTCACTTTGGTCTCTGCCTCTGCCAAGGATTCCCCTTTGATATCTCTTAATGTCCAGGGAAGTCCAGTGCCTTTCCTTGTAGATTTGGGTGCCACTTGTAGCACCATCAGTGAGGATTACTATCAGGGTCCGCGCATGAATGCTGAAACTTCCATGGGAATTAATGGAGCTTTGACTAAATCCTATCGTACTACACCCCTGTCTGTAGCCCATCCAGATACAGGCTTCACTCTATTCCAGCACTCCTTTCTTATTATTCCCCATTGCCCTGGCAGCCTTCTTGGTCGTGATCTTTTCTTCCCTCTTCTCATCCAGCTCACTACAGATGATACAGGAGGTTTGCATGTCATTCCCATTCGCCCTCCATCCACCCTTTACCTTTCCACTTACCCTGACATGCTTTTGCCCCTTCCCCCAGATTCCCCGGTTTGGGCTTCCACTGACAATGATATAGGCTCTATTTCATGCACCCCCCTATCGTGCTTCTCTGAAATCACTCACTCCCGTTTTCATTAAGCAGTACCCAATCTCCCGGGAAAAGGAGAGTCATGATTCCACTGATTGCTTCTTTTCTTTCCACCATCTCTTCCTACAATACGCCCATCAATCCTGTTGTCAAAGCTGATGGCACCCCCCGTTTCATCCAAGACCTTAGGGCTGTTAATGCTTTGGTGATTCCCCTGATGTTCCTTCCCTCCTCTCTTCCATTCCACCTGCAGCCACTGTTTTTTCTGTCATTGACCTGAAGAATGCTTTTTTTCTGTCCCTGTTGATGAGGCTACTCAGCCCCTTTTTGCCTTCACATTTAAGCAACAGGAGTATACTTGGTGTAGAATGCCCCAGGGCTATGTTGACTCCCCTGTGGTGTTCTCCATTGTCCTCCAGGCTACTCTGCAGCCATGGACCGCCCCTCATGGTTCTGTTCTCATCCAGTATGTGGATGACCTCCTTCTATGTTCTATAACTCAGGAGACCTGTCAGGCTGATAGTTTAGACCTTTTACAATGGTTGTCTGTGTGTGGTCACAAGGTGTCACGAAAGAAACTGCAATGGTGTAAATCTGAGGTGGAATACCTAGGTTTTGTCCTGTCTCATGGTCAGAGGAAAATTAGCATCTCCCGCATTGCTGCTGTTCTGGGTCTTCCCCGCCCAGCTACCAAGAAGGACATGCTTACTTTTCTTGGTATGATTGGTTACTGCCGCCAATGGATCCCTGATTGTTCTTTCTATGACCAAATTCTGAGATAGACCCTGGGTTCTGAAATGACTGATCTTATCAGATGGACTAAAGAAATGTTGGATGCTTTTGGACATTTGAAATGTGCTTTGGTTTCTAGCCCAGGCCTGGGTCTTCCTGATTATGACCAAATGTTTCATCTCTTTGCTCGAGATAATTGTAAAACCATGGCGGGTATCCTGGCACAGGATCATGGCAGTAAATTACGCCCTGTTGCCTTTTTTTCTAAAGTTACCCCTGTTCAAGTTCAAGGCATGCCTGCCTGCTTGAGAGCCCTGGCTGCATGTGCTATGGTGGTAGAGATGGCTACTCCTCTGACCCTTGGTCACCCCACTACCCTTCACACTTCTCACGATGTCCAAGCCCTCCTTTGCAACATTCATACCCAGCATATGTCTGCTCAGCGCCTTAGTGGTTATGAGGTTATCCTTCTTTCTAATCCTAATCTCACCATCAGATATTCTGCCCCGATTTACGGCCCCGCCCTCCTTTTAAATGGGCTTCTGGGTCTCAAGGGCGAACAGGATTCCCTTCCTCCTGATCATTCCTGTGTCTCTCTGATACACCAAAACACTTCCCCCCGCCCTGACTTGTCCTTTACCCCTCTCCCTGATGCTTCCTCTATTTTTGTTGATAGTTCCTGCTCATGCCCTAATAACAACACCTTCCACACAGGATATGCTGTAGTTGAACTCCCTGACATTATCCATGAGGCCTCTTCCCTCCCCTATCCCTCAGCCCAGGCTGCTGAACTCATTGCCCTTACTCGTGCCTGCCACCTTTTCTCTGGTGAACGCGTTAACATTTACACTGACTCCAAATATGCCTTTGGTGTTGTACACGACCACGATGTTATCTGGCAACGTCGTGGCTTTGTGGCAGCCGATGGTAAACCCATTTCCCATTCTTCCCTTGTTTCGGACCTTCTCTCTGCCTTGCTCCTGCTTGCTGCAGTTGCTATCCTTCATTGTCATGCACACACTGGCCTCCAGACTGAAGCTGCCAGAGGTAATGCTCTGGCCGACCGCGCTGCTAAACAAGCTGCTTTAGACCCCCCACCCTCCTCTGTTCTTTTTCCTCTTCTTTCCTCTTCTGCTTTTCCCCCTTCCTCTCTTTTTTCTCAGCTTCAGTCCTTTGTTACCGCCTCTGAACTTGATACCTGGCGTCTGGCAGGCACCCAAAGCCGCTCTTTGGACGGACTTTGGTGCAGAGGGGAAACCCTATATACCAGCCGCTAGCTCCCCCTTATTCATTGCCCAATATCATGGCATTGGTCACCACAGTCCTCGCTCGACATTTCAACTTCTTGCCAGTGATTTTTTCATTCTTGACCTTCGCTCCCTGATACAGACATATATAGCTCGATGTCTAACCTGTCTCCGCGCTAATCCTAACATACCCCATAAAGCACCACACCAGCACCTTACTTACCCCACTTCTCCTTTTACACACTTACAGATTGACTTTACTCATATTCCTCATGCCACCGGGACCCGCCAGGATTACGCCCTTGTTATTGTTGATATGTTCTCCCGATGGCCTGAAGTATTTCCCACTACAAATGAAACTGCTCAGACTGTGGTGAACATTTTACTTCGTGAAATCATCCCTAGGTGGGGATGTCCCACACACATCAACTCAGATAATGGTCCTGCTTTCACTTCCAGAGTATGCAAAGATTTAGATACCGCACTCTGCATTGAGTGGAAATTTCATCTCCCATATCACCCACAGAGTTCCGGTATTGTCGAACGCATGAACAGGACTATTAAAGACAAAATCAGGAAAGCCACAGCTGGCACGTTTGTGAATTGGAAAAAATTACTTCATATTGTTTTAGCTGAAAATAGGATGTAGCCTCACTGCACCATTGGCTACTCTCCCTTTGAAATTCTCAGGGGACAACCTTTCCCCGCCCCGTGGGTAGACAAACCCTCAATAGTTGAGAGTAGTGATCTCCCCTTGATACAGGAAGAATACGTCCGAAAGCTCATTGAAACATTAGGGCATGTTGAAAGAAATGTGTCTTGCACCTCTCCTTTCTCTCCACAAATTCCTACCCATTCCTTTCAGCCTAGTGACGAAGTCATCATCCAGAAGCTTTCCAAGGATAGGAAGCAGACGGATTTCCCCTTTGGCCCTCCCACCACTGTGATCGCTGCGACTAGGACTGCTGTACTCACTGAGGAGTCTCCTGTTTGGATCCACGCAAGTCGCTTGAAGAGGGTTAACCTAAAACCCCAGAAGCAAGTCGTCCCTGCGCAGATTTCACCTCCTCTAGTGGAACAGCATGATGATCTCATCACAGCATTCCACCAACTTTATCATTCTCCTACTGGCAGCGTTGCTGCTAGTTTTTCTTCCTGTATGGATCTTTTCCAACTGTGTCTACAGGGATGATGTGTCCTGGGTCCACGACACTTTCTGCCCATACCCATCTGTAAATGACACACCTGCTGTAAACCACACCCCAGGCACCTCTTTGCGAACACGACGTCAAGTTGGACTTCCTCCCAAGGGCTGCCCTTCAATTGGAATCCAGAAAGATAGACAGCATACTACCCTTTGGTATAATTCCAGCAGTGTGCACGTGGCCACCTTCACTTTTGAGTATTGTGACATTGTGGACTGTTCATCAATTGATGTCACATGGCTGTGCCATTGGTCCTCTGAGATTCCTAAAACTAAAGACATATACATATGTGTTACTGACTCACGTTGGGGGGATAAGTGTGCATCCTGGGGAGCGGTAGGGTGGAACACTGGCACTGACTGGGCTTATAAACCAGAAAGTGCTCAGAAAAGAGTGGACCAAAATTGTAAATCTCTGCTTAGCCGTATGACCCTTCGTAAGATCGGAAACTGTTATAGGAAAGGTGCTCCTGAACAAATTATTAAGCTTTCTCTTACCATTGAAAACCCTAGACCTACTGATGAAGGTATGTACGTTATGGGCATGTGGTTTAAGGGTGGATCTAGCTATCTGCCCCGCCAGTTTTTCTTACGGGATCTATCTACCTCCACTCATCCTCTCCCGCCATTTTGTGGGGCCCCCAAAAATACTAATCCACTAGCCCTCAAATTAAATAAACTTACTGACATGATGGCTATTGCCAACCCCACCTTTGAAGATACTATGGCTGTTGAGATAGGTTTTTCAGAACGTAACCTTTGGTTTGAATGGATGAAATTCACTGCTGATCAACATAATAAGAGTAATTGTTACATATGTGCTCAAGCTAGACCACATTTAGGAACTGTACCTCTGGTCCTCCCTCCTGGTATCCAACCATGCTTTTTTGGGTTATTTACCAATACCTCCTCTAATTTTACCGATCCCCTTTGTGCGCTGTGGCGTTCCAAATACCCTTTGCTGCCTGGACAGAAAAAGCTTGACATAACCGTTACCATCTATAAGAGTAATTACACATGTCTTGTTTCTAATCTGACACAGGGTAGTTTTTTAGGCAATTTTCCCCCTGGTTATTGTTCTGTCTTGGATAATAGGTATGCCTCACTGTTACAGCTCCTAAACCCCCTCCTCAAGAAACATATCTAGAATATCTCTCCTTCCACACTCATGCTGTGCCTTTATGATGTCATTTTTATGACCTAAGAGGGGATTGAAGGGACACACATATAAGTTGTTCTGAGACAAGGTCATTTAATTTTGTTAATGAAGTTAGCTGCTTGGGACAATGGAGGTTCGACCCCCCCCCCCCAGCTATGCTCTGGTTGAGAGAGATAAAGGAAGCTTTAGATAAGACATTGTTGCTAAGACAGCACCTTTAGATGTTAGACAATGAAGCACATATGCTGTTTACTCACCCTACCCCCTTTCTTGTGTTGATTACTTCTTTGAAGTTTATATATCCTGTAACCAGATATGGTTTGTACTCACGTCATCTGATGATACCACTGACCCATGTAAAAAAGGTATAAAACTGGATGTAAGTCTAATAATAAACAGGCAATTCCTTTAGGACACTGTCTGAGTATCCTTCCTTCCTAAGGGGACTGCCTCCAGATATCTGAAAAGGCGACAGGGTGTGTGCAGGGCGGTTTCGGGACAAAGAAACGAACCCCGTTCATTTCACGGTATACCCAGAGCATACCATGCAGGAAGATAGCAGGAAAGACTCACTGGATGTATGTGGGATCTCTAGCTGGGTGAAGTCTGGGGGTGGGTCATTAGCGTGGGCAGACTTGATGGGCTACAGCCCTTTTCTGCTGTCATATTCTATGTTTCTATGGATCATAGGCAAGACAGAAATCCTGACGGATCGAAAGGGACACAAGAGGGAAGGAAATACAAGAAAGTAACAGGCTACAAACTCAAGAGTACGTATACGAACGCAAGGAGCCTAAGGAATAAGATGGGGGAATTGGAAGCTATGGCACAAAAAGATAACTTTGACATCATCGGCATCACGGAAACATGGTGGAACGAGGAAAACGTCTGGAACACTGTGCTACTGGGACTCAAGCTATACCTTAGAGACAGAGTAGGTCAAAAAGGTAAGGGTATTGCCCTATATGTCAAAGAGGGAATTGATTCTACCGGAGAGAACACGCTGGAAATGAAAAATAAGGTAGAGTATGGGCCAAAATTCCGGGAACAAATGGAACGGAACGAAGATCGGTATCTACTACTGACCCCCAGGACAGTCCGAAGAAACGGAAGGAGAAATAATGGATGAGATTAAACGCAACTGCAAGGGAGGCAATGCATTTATAATGGGCAACTTCAATTATCCAGAGATTGACTGGATCCTAGGCACCTCCGGTTGTGGTAGGGAGACCAAGTTCCTGGATGCTGTAGGCGATTGCTTCCTGGAACAACTTATCAAGGAAAATACGAGAGGAAATGCAATTCTGGACTTAATTCTAAATGGTAGAAGTAGAAGGGACGCTGGTAAGCAGTGATCACAATATGATCCACTTCATCCTGGACACGGGGGCGAAACATCAATCCAAAACGATGGCGCTGAACTTCTGAAAAGGGAATTACGAAGGGCGGAGACTCATGGTGGGGAAGAAAATTTATAAGATAAGCACTAAAAAAACGCTTTTTAAGGACACAGTCACCGATGCACAAAATCTATATATACAGCGTATCAACAAGGGATCCAAGAGGAAAAAGAACAAGGAACTGGCGTGGTTCACTGTAGCGGTGAAAGAAGCGATCAGAGACAAGAAGACTTCGTTTAAGGAATGGAAAAGGTCAAAAATGAACGAAAACTGTAAAAAGCACAAACATAAAAGCATTACATTACATTATATTACATTAGTGACTTTTTTATTCCGCCATTACCTTTCGGAAAGGGGTTATAGCTGAACTGCTTCAACAAATAACCAATCTGTCGATCAAATCGGGAAGGATCCCGAAAGACTGGAAAGTGGCGAATTGTTACGCCGATCTTCAAGAAAGGTTCGAGGGGAGATCCGGGAAACTACAGACTGGTGAGTCTGACCTCGGTATCGGGAAAGATGGTAGAGGCACTGATAAAGGACCGCATCGTTGGCTATCTTGATGGACACAATCTGATGAGAACCAACCAGCACGGCTTCAGCAAAGGAAGATCTTGCTTGAGAAACTTGCTGCACTTTTTCAATGGAGTTAACAGGCAGATAGACAAAGGTGTCCTGGTCAACATTGTATATCTGGAGTTTCAGAAAGCGTTTGACAAAGTCCCGCATGAACGACTACTTCAAAAAATTGCGAGCCCTGGGATTGAGGGTGAAGTACACACATGGATCAAAAACTGGTTGGCGGATAGAAAACAGAGTAGGGGTAAATGAACAATACTCGGACTGGAAAAGCATCACCAGTGGAGTGCTTCAGGGTTTGGTGCATGGGCCTGTGCTCTTCAACATATTTATAACCAACCTGGAAATTGGAACGACAAGTGAAGTGATTAAATTTGCAGACAATACGAAGTTAATCAGAGTAGTGAAGACACAGAAGGATTGCGAAGACCTGCAACAGTACATAAATACGCTCAAGAAATGGGATGCGACATGGCAAATGAAGTTTAACGTGGACAAGTATAAGGTGATGCATGTTGGTAACAAAAATCTTGTACACAAATACAGGATATCTGGTGCAGTACTTGGAGAGATCCCCCAGGAAAGAGACTTGGGAGTACTGGTCAACAAGTCAATGAAGCCCTCCGTGCAATGCGTGGTGGCTGCAAAAAAGGCGAACAGAATGCATGTAATGATTAAGAAGGGGATCACGAACAGATCAGAAAAGGTTTTCATGCCGCTGTACCGGGCCTTGGTGCGACCCCACCTGGAATACTACATCCAGCACTGGTCATTTACTTGAAGAAGGACACGGTACCACTCCAAAAAGGTCCAGAGAAGAGCAACTAAAATGGTTAAGGGGCTGGAGGAGTTGTATTACAGCGAGAGATTAGAGAAACTGGGCCTCTTCTCCCTTGAAAAGAGGAGACTGAGAGGGGACATGATTGAAACATTCAAGATAATGAAGGGAATAGATTTAGTAGATTAAGGTAGGGAGAACGAGAGGGCTCTCTAAAATTAAAGGGGGATAGATTCCATACAAACGTAAAGAAGTTCTTTTTCACCCAGAGAGTGGTAGAAAACTGGAACGCTCTTCTGGAGGCTGTCGTAGGGGAAAATACCCTCCAGGAATCCAAGACAAAGTTAGCCAAGTTCCTGCTGAACTGGAGCGTATGCAGGTAGGGCTGGTCTCATTTGGGGCACTGGTCTTTGACCTAGGGGTCGCCGCGGGAGCAGACTGCTGGGCACAATGGACCACTGGTCTGACCCAGCAGCGGCAATTCTTATGTTCTTATGATTACATTAGAGGTTATCTGGACAATTCCAGAAGAGATTACATAGTTGAGCAGGTTACTTTGGGGGATTGAGATACTTCCTGTGAAGTTAGTTTGTCTTGATGGATTTCTTGAATAGCAGGGTTTTAATTTCTTTTCTGAAGGTTTTGTAGTCTGATGTCGTCATCAGTAGATTGGATAATTGGTGGTCAAGTTTCGCTGCCTACGTGGCCAGTAGGCCATCATATTTTTTTGCTTTTGACGCCTCTGATTGGGGGTTGCGTGAATGGTGTTTGGGTTCTCCTTTGCCTGGTTGTGTCAGTTTGGATAATGCGGTTGTTAAGTAGGCTGGGCTGTCTCCATTGATTGCTTTAAATGGTAGACAGTAAAATTTGAATTGTATTCTTGCTTGTATTGGGAGCCAGTGTGAGTTAAGAAATGCGGCAGTGATGTGGTCGTATTTCTTCAGCAAAAAAATCAGTCTCAGGGCTGTGTTTTATACTGTTTGTAGTTGTTTTATCATGACTGCAGGGCAGGGGAGATAGAGGATGCTGCAGTAGCCTAGAAGTCCTAGGACTAGGGATTGGACCACGAGCTGGAATTGTTTTCTGTCAAATAATTTTTGGATTTGCCTTAGGTTTCTCATGACCTATTAAAAACTTGTTCAACAAATCTCTGGAGACAGGAGTGATTCCTGGGGATTGGAGGAGAGCGAATGTGGTCCCTATTCATAAAAGTGGTCACAGGGATGAAGCAGGAAACTACAGGCCGGTGAGCCTCACTTCAGTTGTTGGAAAAATGAATCTAATGGGTTACAGGATCCGAGGCAACATGGCTTTACAAAAGGTAAATCATGCCAAACGAACCTGATTGAATTTTTTGATTGGGTGACCAGAGAGTTGGATCGAGGACATATGCTAGATGTAATTTACTTGAATTTCAGCAAAGCCTTTGATCCAGTTCCTCATAGGAGGCTGTTGAACAAACTTGAAGGGCTGAAGTTAGGACCCAAAGTGGTGAACTGGGTCAGAAACTGGCTGTCGGACAGACGTCAAAGGGTGGTGGTTAATGGAAGTCGTTCGAAGGAAGGAAAGGTGAGTAGTGGAGTCCCTCAGGGATCAGTGCTGGGGCCAATCCTGTGGGATAGAAGGAAAAGTGTGCCTTTTTGCAGATGATACCAAGATTTGTAACAGAGTAGACACCGAAGAGGGAGTGGAAAAGATGAAAGAGGATCTGCAAAAGTTAGAGGAATGGTCTAATGTCTGGCAACTATAATTCAATGCAAAGAAATGCAGAGTAATGCATTTGGGGATTAATAATAGGAAGGAATCGTATATGCTGGGAGGAGAGAAGCTGATATGCATGGACGGGGAGAGGGACCTTGGGGTGATAGTGTCCGAAGATCTAAAGGTGAAAAAACAGTGTGACAAGGCAGTGGCTGCTGCCAGAAGGATGCTGGGCTGTATAAAGAGAGGCGTAGTCAGTAGAAGGAAGAAGGTGTTGATGCCCCTGTACAGGTCATTGGTAAGGCCCCACTTGGAATATTGTGTTCAATTTTGGAGACCGTATCTGGCGAAGGACGTAAGAAGACTTGAGGCGGTCCAGAGGAGGGCGACGAAAATGATAGGAGGCTTGCTCCAGAAGACGTATGAGGAGAGACTGGAAGCCCTGAATATGTATACCCTAGAGGAAAGGAGAGACAGGGGAGATATGATTCAGACGTTCAAATACTTGAAGGGTATTAACGTAGAACAAAATCTTTTTCAGAGAAAGGAAAATGGTAAAACCAGAGGACATAATTTGAGGTTGAGGGGTGGTAGATTCAAGAACAATGTTAGGAAATTCTACTTTACGGAGAGGGTGGTGGATGCCTGGAATGCGCTCCCGAGAGAGGTGGTGGAGAGTAAAACTGTGACTGAGTTCAAAGAAGCGTGGGATGAACACAGAGAGTCTAGAATCAAAAAATAAGATTAAATATTGAACTAAGGCCAGTACTGGGCAGACTTGAACAGTTTGTGTCTGTATATGGCCGTTTGGTGGAGGATGGGCTGGGGAGGGCTTCAATGGCTGGGAGGGTATAGATGGGCTGGAGTAAGTCTTAACAGAGATTTCAGCAATTGGAACCCAAGCACAGTACCGGGTAAAGCTTTGGATTCTTGCCCAGAAATAGCTAAGAAGAAAAAATTTAAATTGAATCAGGTTGGGCAGACTGGATGGACCATTCGGGTCTTTATCTGCCATCATCTACTATGTTACTATGTTACCGCAAATGATTTCTGTATTGTTTTGTGGTTGCATGGTGCAGCTTCTGTCTATCATCACTCCCAGAAGTCTTAGGGTGGGTTGAGTGGGGTATGTGAATGAGTTTATTACTATGTTTGTTATGGTTGGGGTTTTGTCTGTTTCAAGAAGTATAAATTTTGTTTTGTCTGGTTCAGTTTTTGTTTGTGTTCTTTCATCCATGTAGCCACCTTTTCTAGTGTTCTGTGTAGTTTGTCTGTCATGGAGTGTGTAGGTTGATCAAAAGGAAGGAGGATGGTGATATCGTCTGCATAGCTATAGGAAGTTAAGCCTAATTTGTCTAGGCAGGTGCCAAGGGATGCAGTGTAGAGGTTGAAGAGAGTTGGGGATAAAGGCGGTTGGACCATGGTTCTGATTTTTCTTTGTTTTTACTCTGTAGGTCCTGGATTGTAGGAATCCTCGAAACCAAGTGTGCACCTTTCCTGTGATTCCTATTGTTTCTAGTATTTGTAGTAGGATGTCATAGTCTACCAGGTCAAATGCTGCAGTGAGATCTAGTTGTATAACTAGCATTTTTTTTGCGTGTGCTGAGGTGTTGTCTAGCTGTGTACAGGAGGGATCCTAGTAGTGTCTCTGTGCTGAAGTTGGTTCTGAAACCAGACTGTGTTGGGTGGAGTAAGTTGTGGTTTTCTAGGTAGTTGGTGAGGTGTTTAGCTATGAGGCCTTCCATTAGTTTGACATATAATGGTATTGATGCTATGGGTCTGTAATTGGATGGTAGATCTGTTGCTACTTTTGGGTATTTTATGATCGGGGTGATGATGCTTTCACTGAGGTAAGAGGGGCCAAAAGAGACTATGAGGAAAAAATAGCCAAGGAGGCAAAAAACTTCAAGCCATTCTTTCGATATATTAAGGGGAAACAACCCGTAAAGGAAGCAGTGGGGCCGTTGGATGACCAGGGAATAAAGGGAGTGCTAAAGGAGGACAAAGCCATCACCGACAAACTGAACATATTTTTTTGCATCTGTATTTACCAAAGAGGATATACACAACATACCGGAAACCGACAGGCTATACGCAGGAAACGAAGATATGATTAAAGTCTACAAAATCCTGAGTGGAGTAGAACGGGTACAAGTGGATCAATTTTTTACTCCGTGAAAAATTACAAAGATTAGAGGATGCTCAATGAAGTTATAGGGAAATACTTTTAAAACCAATAGGAGGAAAAAAAAATTCACTAAGAGAATAGTTAAGTTCTGGAATGCATTGCCAGAGGTTGTGGTAAGTGCAGATTAGCATAGCTGGTTTTAAGAGAGGTTTGGACAATTTCCTGGAGGAAAAGTCCATGGTCTGTTGTTGAGAAAGACATGGGGGAAGCCACTGCTTGCCCTGAATTGGTAGCATGGAATATTTCTACTCCTTGGGTTTTGGCCAGGTATTAGTGACCTGAATTGGCCACAGTGAGAACGGGCTAATGGACTTGATGGACTATTGGTCTGTTCTTACACTACGAATCTTTTGACCACTATCTCAGGTTCAGAAAACTTTTTAAAATCATTTCTGTACCAAGACACGGAGCCAACCCTGAAGCAACTGAATGGCAATTGTAAAAGCTCATTTCTAAACTGTCTAATGCAACTCCTGGGACAAAACAAAGAGCGAACGATGACCTACCTGTACTTGTAACTATGTATTTGTAACTACATTGTATTAATAGTTGTACCGATCTACTTTTACTAGCAACCATATTGAATGTCCATGTCAAACTGTCCTGTGTAACTTCTTGGGTAACTGGCCCAATCTTTTGTAATGTAATCTGACCTTTAAATGTATAGGTAAAGGTGAAATAGAAAACCTGATTAACATAACATGTAGTGACATATTGAGGCAATTTTCCTGGAAAGCCCTGGACCCTTCAAAAGGTATGATAAACGTTAGCCATATAGCAATTTATACAACTGAGCTGTTTTTATATACCAGCCCTGCATTTTTAATAAGAACTAGGGCTGCATGTTAATCACGATTAATGCCATGATTAATGTGTTTATTATTAATTGTGATTAAAATATTTATTGATGATTAATAATTACATGTAGCCCACTTTCTGCTTCCTTCTCCCTCCTCCTCCTGGTACAGTCCATTATAACTCTCTACCCTCCTGGACCCAACCCAATTCCATCATCCCACATACCTTCAAAGTGTGAAGACAGTCTTGGCCCTGCAACACCAGCAGCAGCCATATAGAAAGGCTGTCTGTGGCCTTCACTGGGCCTTTCCCTCTGACTCGGCCTGCCTCTTCTGATGTAACTTTCTGTTCTTAGGAAGGGTGGGCTGAGTCAGAGGGAAACTCCCAGTGCAGGCCACAGGCAGCCTTACTGTACAGCTTCCACTGGTGCTGCAGGCCAAGACTGTCTTCAAACTTTGAAGGCAGGATTCAAGATAGAGACAGCCACAATTGGATGTGGAAGTTGGGGGAGAGATTCCAAACTGTTTGGGTGAGGGAGAAAGGGAGGGAGTTAAGAGAGAACTGGTACAAAGAGGGAGTTGGACCTGTAGGTAGAGGGAGGGAGAGAGTTGGTCCTAGGACTGGGGTTGGGGGTGGAGAGAGAGAGAGAGAGAGAATTGGACCTGGGGTGAAAGGAAGAGGCGGAGAGATAGAGTTGGAGGGAGGAAGGAGTTGAACCTGGAGCTGTGGGTGAGAGAAAGAGTGCCTGGGGAGAGAGGGAGAGAGAGAGGGTTAGTTGGGCCTGGAGATGGGGGTGGGAGAGAGAGATGGACCTAAGGATAGAGAGAAAGTGAATTGGTCCTGAGGGAAAGGAGAAGGAGGTAGAAAGTTGGACCTAGAGGAGGGAGATAGAGAGAGAGTTTGGACTGGGGGAAGAGGGAGAGAAGAATTGAACCTGGGGTAAAGAGAGGGGGAGAAAGGGAGAGAGAGAGAGCTGGACCACTTAGAAAAAGGCTCCAACATTTCTTCGGGTCCCTTCCACAACATCAGAATGTCATCTATAAATCTCCTCCAGGTATGGATATATTCTACAAAAGGGGAGCTCTTGATCCATACTTCTTCAAACTTGGCCATGTATAGGTTCGTTAAAATAGGAAGCTGCATCCTGTCCTCTAATACTTGTCTGATCTCTATAGCCTCATGCGAAATGGGTCCTGTTGGGCCTTGGCTGCCTGCATCTGTTAAGATAAGTGAATTCAGTGAATTGAATATGGGATATTTATCGAATTATGTAAGACTGATTTTTATAAAAGAATGAATAAAAGATTTTCAAAAAATTAAAAGGGAGAGGGAAGTTTTTAGGATCAATGAATGAAATGTGGAATCATATCAGACTTGGCTGAGGTTTATTCCTGATCACCAAGCAAGTTTCTGAGATCCTTTTCCACTTATTCATAACCTATATGTTAAGTGGTGGGATTATCTCTGTATTTTTGGATTGTTTCCATTTGATTCCCCCTTACCATCTTTTTTGGATATCAGTGTGTTACTGTTTTTGAAGATGGCCCCTTCCTTTGGGCTCAGACCCCAGGTCTCTTTCAAATGTGCAGTACCTGTTCAATGGCTGCTGGGCAGCTGTAGCCCCATCAGCCTAAGAAAGCTGCTGCCTGAGTCGCTCCCTTCATCCTCATATAGCCCCAAGAACAAAGAAGTCGGTGGTATGCCTCCAGCCACCAACTCTTGCATTCCCCAAGCAAGCTCAGTTAATGTAAGAACTGAGCATACTTGGGGAGTGCCAGCATCAGCAGCTGGAGGTACTCCATTGACTTGCTCTTGAGATAGCACAGTGAGAAAGAAAGCAGCTTTGGCAGTGAATTTCTTCAAATGGTGAGGTTTTGGCATCCCCACCAGCAAAGCTATGATACCTAATGTGGGGAGGAGGGAGAGGAAATATCTGGCCCTCCCAATGGACTCCTGGCAATGCCCTATTTTTTAGTTACATGATTAATCACGTGATCAAAATTGTTAACTGCATACTAAATTAGAAATTTTAATTGAAATGCAGCCCTAATAAGAATATAAGAATAGCCATTCTGGATCAGACCAATGATCCATCTAGTCCAGTATCCTGTTTCCAATAGTGGCCAATCCAGGTCACAAGTACCTGGCAGAAACCCAAATAGTAACAACATTCCTTGCTACCAATCGCAGTGCAAGCAATGGCTTCCCCTATGTCTGTCTATCTCAACAGCATGTTTTAATTTATCTTTTTATGATATAAAGCATTGGTATACCTAATATATTTGACACTTGGAGTAGATCATTTTTTTAACACTCCCCTTAGAACAGGGGTGTCAAACTCAAATACACAGTGGGTCAAAATTAAAAACTTGGACAAAGTCGCAGGCCAACAAATGATAATTGTACAGCTCCAAAAGGAAATTGTAGGCAATATGTTTAAAAAACAATATATTTTTAAAAACGATATGTTTAAAAAACAGTGTTGCAAGGTACAACTAGCCCATGATTGATGTAAAATAGCTAAGCCAAACTTAAAACTGAAAAACTACTAATGAATTAAAACTAAAAAGGGACGAAATAAAATACCATGTGAATTAGCAACATATGTTTGAAAAAGCGTAAAAATATAATTATAATAAAAACCATTACGTGAAGGAGAGAAAACGAATAGGAATATGGAAAAACACTAGCACTGGAAAAGAATGAGTACCAGAAAACAAAACACCAACATGATCCATTGCAAGCTAGAAATAGGAACACCAAAAGTGAAGAAAACCACAACGACAGCACTCAATTACAGAAAAGGGAACTACGAGGCCATGAGGAAAATGGTAGGAAAGAAACTCAGCAACAGCTCAGGAAAGATGGAGACCGCAGAAAAAGCTTGGTCCCTGCTCAAGGGCACGGTACACGAAGCACAGAACCTGTACGTCCCCAGGTTTAGGAAAGGGTGCAAGAAGAATCAAGCAAAAAACCCGGTGTGGATAACAGATGCAGTAAGAAAGGCGATAAGTGACAAGAAAACATCATTCAGAAAATGGAAAAAGGACCAAACCAAGGACAAACAAGATGAACACAAAAGGCACCAAAAGGAATGTCACCGAATGGTAAGGAAAGCAAAAAGAGAATATGAGGAGAGACTAGCAGAGAAAGCAGGAAACTTCAAACCATTCTTCAAGTATGTGAAAGGGAGACAACCGGCCAGGGAGGAAGTTGGATCATTGGATGATGGAGACAGGAAGGGAGTGGTAAAGGAAGAAACAGAGATAGCTGAAAGGTTAAACAAGTTCTTCTCGTCAGTCTTCACAAAAGAGGACACATCCAATATTCCAGAACCTGAGGAGATCTTACATGGAGACCAGGATGGAAAACTGGTCAAACTAGAAGTAAGCCGGGAGGAAGTCCTCCGTCAGATAGACAGACTAAAGAGCGACAAATCACCAGGTCCGGACGGCATCCACCTAGGGTACTAAAAGAGCTGAGAAATGAAATAGCAGAAACTTTTCGCAAAATATGTAACCTTTCCTTAGAAACAGGGGAGATCCCAGAGGACTGGAAAATAGCAAATGTCACACCCATCTTCAAGAAAGGATCAAGGGGTGACCCGGGAAACTACAGGCCGGTGAGTTTGACCTCGGTTCCGGGAAAGATGATGGAAGCACTGATTAAGGACACCATCTGCGGCCACATAGAAAACAATGGGCAGCTGAAGGCAAGCCAGCACGGCTTCTGCAAGGGAAGGTCATGCCTCACGAACTTGCTGTACTTCTTTGAGGGAATAAACAGACAGATGGATAAAGGGGAATCCATTGACATCATTTACCTTGACTTCCAAAAAGCCTTCGACAAGGTACCCCACGAACGGCTGCTTAAGAAGCTGTGGAACCACGGGGTGCAAGGGGATATCCACCGATGGATCAAACACTGGCTGGCAGGCAGGAAACAAAGGGTTGGAGTAAAGGGCCATTACTCATAATGGCAATGGGTCACAAGTGGAGTCCCACAGGGGTCGGTGCTGGGACCGCTCCTGTTCAATATATTTATAAACGACTTGGAGACAGGAACGAACTGTGAGGTCATTAAATTTGCGGATGACACCAAACTCTACAGCAGGGTTAGAACCAAGGAAGACTGTGAAAACCTGCAAAGGGACTTAACGAGATTGGAAGACTGGGCAAGAAAATGGCAAATGAGTTTTAACACTGAGAAATGCAAAGTCATGCATGTAGGGAAAAAGAACCCGATGTTCAACTATAAAATGGGGGGATCGTTGCTGGGGGTGAACAAACTTGAAAGAGACCTGGGGGTGATGGTGGACACAACATTGAAAGCATCAGCACAGTGTGCGACAGCCTCAAAGAAAATGAACAGAATGTTGGGTATCATCAAAAAGGGTATCACGACCAGGACGAAGGAAGTCATTTTGCCGCAATATCGGGCGATGGTGCGCCCACATCTGGAGTACTGTGTCCAGTACTGGTCGCCGTACCTCATAAAGGACATGGCAGTACTTGAGGGAGTCCAGAGAAGAGCGACAAAGTTGATTAAGGGTATGGAAACTTCTCATATGCTGACAGATTGGAAATGCTGGGGCTATTCTCCCTGGAAAAGCGGAGACTTAGGGGAGACATGATAGAAACCTTCAAAATCATGAAGGGTATAGAGAAGGTAGACAGGGACAAATTCTTCAGGCTGTGGGGAGCCACAAGCACAAGGAGGCACTCAGAGAAATTGAAAAAGGACAGGTTTAGAACAAATGCTAGGAGGTTCTTTTTCACTCAGAGGGTGGTGGACACATGGAACGCGCTCCCGGAGGCTGTAATAGGCCAGAGCACGCTACAGGGGTTCAAGGAGGGTCTAGATAGGTTCCTAAAAGAAAAGGGGATTGAAGGGTACAGATAGAAGTAGAGGTAGGTTATAAGATTAGACAGAAACCACTTCACAGGTCATGGACCTGATGGGCCGCCGCGGGAGCAGACCGCTGGGCGCGATGGACCTCTGGTCTGACCCAGTGGAGGCAACTTCTTATGTTCTTATAGTGCTGAAAGGCATACGCAGCACTGTATATTTAATATGTCCCTTATCAAAAGAGCTTACAATCTAATTTGGACAGTAAGCAGGGTAACTTACCAAACCCTGCCCTTAGTTGCCCGGGAATAATGACAAGTGCACACATCTTTTCCAATCGGTTATTTTTTATTCGTTTTGGCATAAACAACTTTCGGTAGGTAATGTGTACAGGACATCATATAAAGTCAGGCATGTCAAAGTACATCTCTCCTGGCAAATATGATCTCAAAGAAGTCTATACTTGCGCGTTCCTTTATACCTTCACACTGACCAGTATGACATCACTCCTCATCAACCAATCAGCCAACAGAGAGGCCGTCCTTAGATATGAACAAAGAAAATTCCTTCTAACATAGTTGTCAGACTTGAAAAAAGTTTTACAACTTATATATCTGTTCACAAAACTTTCTGCATATGTATAAACATTATACTATAATAATAATAACAGCTTATATAGAAACATAGAAACATAGAAATAGACGGCAGATAAGGGCCCACGGCCCATCTAGTCTGCCCACCTTAATGTCCCTCCCCTACCTTTGCCCTGTGAATAGATCCCATGTGCCGATCCCATTTGGCCTTAAAATCAGGCACGCTGCTGGCCTCAATCACCTGTAGTGGAAGACTATTCCAGCGATCAACCACTCTTTCAGTGAAAAAGAATTTCCTGGTGTCACCTCGTAGTTTCCCGCCCCTGATTTTCAACGGATGCCCTCTTGTTGTCGTGGGACCCTTGAAAAAGAAGATATCTTCCTCCGCCTCGATGCGGCCCGTAAGATACTTGAACGTCTCGATCATGTCCCCCCTCTCTCTGCGCTCCTCGAGCGAGTATAGCTGTAATTTGTCAAGCCATTTTTCGTATGGTAGATCCTTGAGTCCCGAGACCATCCGGATGGCCATTCTTTGCACCGACTCCAGTCTCAGCACATCCTTGCGATAATGCGGCCTCCAGAATTGCACACAGTATTCCAGGTGGGGCCTCACCATGGATCTATACAATGGCATAATGACTTCCGCCTTATGACCGCAATATATACGACCGCAATATACCGCAATACTGTGAAGTTCTATGCGGTTTACAAAAGATTAAGCAAAGGTACAAATTGACTGACTTCAAGAGGGGAAGAAGAAAGAGAAGTAATTAGACAGGAAATTCATTGTTGAGGAGAAAAGTGATCAAAAGGACAGTAGGTCGCTATTGGGAGGAAAGAGATAAGTGGATCAGTTGTCAAGATGTTTTAAGAACAGGTGTGTTTTTAGACGTTTCCTAAATACCTCATAAGTAGAGGGCGAAAGTAACTGTTCTAGGTCTTTACCCCATGATGCTGCTTGGTGTGAGAGAAGGAATTCATGGTGTTTTTTCAGTTTGCAACCTCTCACTGGGGGGGAACTTTCTGTGTCAGACGATAACTTGCTTTGGAAAAACTGACAGTTTCAAGTTTCACTGACACACAAGAACAGAAAAAACTCCAGACCCCCCTTTACTGAGAATTCCTATGTAGGCTAGCTTAAAGGTCAGATAGGTCAAACTACAGATGTGGTCTTCTCAGAATTTCTCCTTAAAATTTTTTGAATCTTACATATGTAAAACATTTGAAATTAAATACAAATCATTCTATCACACATCTTATTTGCAACCCCACTTTTGGTACCTTTTTGCTCCATGGGTCACATTTATTGAAGTCCAAATAATGTAACCTGTTTCACAGCTTTTGAGTATTTTATTCCTGATTTAAAAAGTGTATACAAACCATTTTCTACTTTTACTTCTGTTTTATCTAAAATAAATGCATATAAAAATGTATTTCTACCTTTTTTACAGGTGACAGAGGAAACCAGCAATGTCTTGCAAATGCTAGGATATGCATGCACTTGCAGAGGAATAATTAATGTGAAAGGAAAAGGAGAATTGAAGACATATTTTGTACATAATGAGATGATTAGATCTCTATCACAGGGGAACGTGGCATCCTCTTGAGCAGCAGTTTTGATGTACCACCAGTGGTTTTCAACGTCATCAATAGCCTAACATTACAAACATTTCAACATTTACAAACATTTGTAAAACGATTCAGCCTGTCCTTCTATCATGCCCAGTTTGAATGTTTTCACCAGTTGTGTGTCATAGCCCATGACACATTGAGAGTACCTTGTTAGCATCTTTCTCTTCCAGAGACTGTTCTCGCTGAACTAGATTTGTATAAATGTTTTGATGCCATTGTCTTTTTTGTAAAGTTAATTCATTAAAAGTTTTTGTGTACTTTGTTTTATAGATTCTGCCTCTTCTTTCATTCGTGGAAAAATGGTTTAATTAGTTTCAACCTTTTGACAACTAAAGCTACTACTACTAAGTTTGAAACTTGCGTTAATTCAATCATATTTCTAAATATTCCAGTTCATGTTTTGCTCTTTTCTATTTAATTTTTCTTAACTTGCTTAGTAGTTTTTTCTTGTTTGTTGGGTTTGTTTGATTTGTTCTTTTACTGATTCGTACTAAGACAATGATTACTGGTTTTTTTTCTGGGAACAAACAGGACATGCCATTCTCGCACATGGGATGATGTTATCTGGTAGAGAGCTTGAAGTGCGCTTTTCAGAGCAGTGTACAATAGGCATCCTATTGCCTAACTTAATTGGTTTAATTGGTGATACATGTTGCGATAATTGACAGCGTCATTTAAAAGCAATTAAAAAGAAAAATAAACTAGGCCTACAGACACCTAATAAAAGTTGCACCGCTTGTCTCCCATGCTTGTGTCATCACACGGGGCAACCTCAGTTCTTTTTTTTCTGTGGAGCACAGTCCAGATGTGATTATTTTATTCTGTAGTGCTCACTGACAATTTTTTGCTTCATATGTTTTCTTTTCATATTGTAACCTTGAGGTTGATATTCAGACCACAGGAGGCAGCCTACAGTTGGCACTGAGCCTGGATATTCACTGCCAGGCAGTTTCCAGCAACCAGCATTGAATGTCCGGTTTCACTTTTGATTGCAGCAACTTAGCCAGTTAAGCCAATATTCAGCACTAAGGCCCGGATTCTGCAAGTGGCGCCATTAGGTACAGCTGCCTGCAAAAGCAGTGCCGTTCGCGTGTCTAGCATGCAATGGCGCCATTTTCAGAATCACAGCCACATCTAAAGTAGGCGCCAGAAATGTAGGCCAGAGTTTTACAGACCTTCATTTCCAGCATCTACTTTACACAAGAATCGTGTCCGTGGAGGCACCAAAGGATACCTACATCAATTTCCAGCTTAAACCATGCCTACTTTAGATGTAGGTGCCCTTTGGCGCCTCTATGGACGTGGTTTGGTGGAACTTATAGTAGGCATCTGTAGGCCTACATTTTTTAAATTGGTTTAAAAATGACACTGTAAATTACTGTGACATGTATCACCAATTAAACCAATTAAGTTAAACGTTAGAACACCTACCACCACCTAACTTGGTGCAGTTTTTAGAATCAGGCTCTAACTGACGAAGTGCTTAGCAGTCAAAGATAGGCCTGCTATTTAGGTGCCTATTTTGACTGTTAAACTTAGGTAGTTAGGGCCAGATTCTGTAACCAGTGTCTGTCGGTGACGCCTTAAAAGCAGCTGCAGATCATGTGTCAATCACTTGACAGCACCAGTTACAGAATCATGCCTAAATTCAGCCAAGATAGGCAAATGAAATGTAGGCCTGGAAATTCCAGGTCTACATATCAGCTGCCGTGGGATCCTAAAGTCAGACCGCATCAGCCATAAGCTGATTGCAGCAGGGTAAGTTATTCCCGATCCGCTGAGCCGGCAGTGCTCCACAAAGCCACGGCTTCAGGGAGTCCTACCGGCTCAGCTGATCGGGGAGGGAAATACCCCTGCTGCAATCCGGTGAGTGGCTGTAGCAGGGGACCCCGACATTGGCAAGAGGGATACCCACTCCCTCCTGCCGGAACCCCTGAAGCACCCCCTCAATCACCTGCAGCTCCCACCAAACCCATGAACTCCCCCAACCACGATACTCCTGAACTACCCACCCTAACGCCCTCCCAATCCCCAACACCCCCCCATACCTTTCATATTAAGGCAGGCTGGAGGGATGCCTATAACTTCCAGCTGGCATGCCCACCTCTTCACAATAGTGGGCTTTCCCCTTCCTAGGATGCACAGGGGAGAGGCCTAAGGCTCTGATTGGCCCAGGTGCCTAAGGCCCCTCCCAAAGGGTGCTTTGTGGATTCCACTCTCAAATTATGGATCAATTATTTACCAATCCACCTCAGAGAGGAAACTATACAGTATTAGAGAAATTCAAAGGTTCGCTCAAAAGTTTTCTCTATATAGATGCTTTTGAAAAATAATGAGTTTATCCCATAGGACCTTCGCTTCTTTTCACATTTATTGCTCGGCTACATTTAGTTAAAACCCATTTCTATAGGCAGTTCTCAATTCCCTCCCTAATGTTTTCCCTTTTTATATGCTTTGCTTGTTAAGTTGTAGTTCTACCTTTTTTCCTCACCGTCAAGTATGTCTAAGTGTGTATCTGTCATTTAAATGTCTTAAATGTATATTTTATATTGTAAATCGTTTTGAAATTTTTTATATAAGCATTTTATCAAATTTTAAATGAAACTTAAAAACTTGACTTTCTGAAACTTTGGGGGAGCACTGCCGGCTCAGCTGATTGCGGATAACTTCCCCTGCCACAATCAGCTTATGGCTGCTTTAGGATTCTGTGGTGCCCTAGATAGGCAGCTGAAATGTAGGCCAGGGTTTTCCGGGCCTACACTTCAGCTTCCTATCTTGCCATGAATTGCGGCTAGGTAGCCACTTTAGCCCACCTAATGCCACTTCCAGTGTTAACCATGCCTACTTTGGCATTTTGTGGCCTAAAGTGGCTACCTAGCCACGATGCCAGCTGCATTTTATTTAGGTGTCAGTAGGCACTTTAACTCTGCCGTTTCTGATGACATTTTTCAATTAGGCATCGGAAGAGCGTCTACCGATGCCTAAGTTTGGGTGCTGGTTATAGGCGCTGAATGTGCATGCTTAACTGGCTAGGTCATGTGACATAGCCGGTTAGCTGCTAGCCACTAAGCACTATTATTCAGATAACCAGCTATCTCAGACTGAATATTAGCACTTAGTTGGCTAAGCGCTATTTAACCTGCCAGCTTCTGGCCAGTTAAATAGTGCTGAATATCAATGAGCTTGATTTCATTCCTCTGCTCCTTGGAAAACTTTTGGGTCATTTTTGAAGTTTTCTTGATTTTTGGTATAGCCATAATCTTCACTGGCATCAGTACCTAGAGCAGTAATTGTCCGTTTTTTAATGATTGTGGCCAAATACAATTGTGTAACCCCCCTGGAACTGCAGAATAATGATGCACCTAGTTCAGGGCCCTACAGGTAAGTTTTGTGACCCCATTTGGGATTCTGACCAAAGCTTTGGTAAGCTCTAGCTTAGAAGGACGTTGGTCAAGGTGTTTACCATCAAGCTGTTTGATATTGCATTGGTTCAAATCAAAATATAACATAAAACTCAATTTCTAGACCGTATAACCATAAAGTTCCGGCATAAAGAACCATAAAGAACCGGCATGGCTTACCAGACAGGTGAAGGAAGCAATAAAAGATACGAAGGACTCTTTCAATAAATGGAAACGCACGAAAACGACCGAAGCTTGGAACAAACAAAAAGATGCTCAAAAGAAATGCCACAAGGCGGTGAGGGATGCCAAAAAGGACTATGAGGAGAAAATAGCGCAAGAGGCCAAAAACCTCAAGCCATTCTTTAGATATGTAAAAGGGAAAAAACCCGCAAAAGAGGCGGTGGGACCACTGGACGACCAGGGAAGAAAAGGGTACATCAAGGAAGACAAACAAATTGCAGACAGACTAAATTCCTTCTTTGTGTCCGTCTTTACAAAGGAGGACACCGCAACAATACCAGATGCAGTGGAAGTGTTCAATGGAGTAATAGAGGACAGCCTCACCACAGTAGAAGTGGACTTCGACCAGGTATACTACCAGATCGACGAACTTAAAAGTGACAAATCCCCTGGACCGGATGGAATTCACCCGAGAGTCTTAAAAGAATTGAAGGTTGAAATAGGAGAGTTGTTGCAAAAACTTGCCAACCTGACAATTAGAACTGGACAGATACCGGACGACTGGAAGATAGCGAACGGCACGCCAATTTTCAAAAAAGGATCGAGAGGGGAACCGGGCAACTATAGACCTGTGAGCCTTACGTCTGTCCCTGGAAAGATGGTTGAAGCACTGATTAAAGATAGCATAGTCCAGCATTTAGATACACACAACCTGATAAAAGCAAGTCAACATGGCTTCAGGAAAGGGAAATCATGTTTAACGAATTTACTTCAATTTTTTGAGACCGTGAATGAACAAATTGATAGTGGAGAACCGGTGGACATAATATACTTAGACTTTCAGAAAGCGTTCGACAAAGTTCCACACAAAAGACCTCTCAGGAAACTACAAAGCCATGGAATAGAGGAGGATATACAAAGATGGATAGGCAAATGGCTGGAGAACAGGAAACAGAGAGTGGGCATAAATGGAAAGTTCTCCGACTGGGAGAAAGTGACTAGCGGTGTACCCCAGGGCTCGGTACTTGGGCCGATCTTATTTAATATCTATATAAATGACCTAGAAGGAACATCCAGCGAGATCATCAAGTTTGCAGACGACACAAAGCTATGCCGGGCAATCAGATCGCAAAAGGATAGCGAGGAACTCCAAAGAGATTTGGGTCAGTTAGAGAAATGGGCGGAGAAATGGCAGATGAAGTTTAACATGGAGAAATGCAAAGTGATGCATTTAGGCAGTAAGAATAAGGAACACGAGTATAGAATGTCAGGTGCAACTCTAGGTAAGAGCGAACAAGAAAAGGACCTGGGTGTACTGATAGATAGGACCCTGAAACCATCAGCACAAAGTGTGGCGGCGGCAAAGAAAGCAAATAGAATGTTGGGCATGATAAAGAAGGGAATCACGAGTAGATCGGAGAAGGTCATAATGCCGCTTTATAGATCAATGGTGAGACCCCACTTGGAATACTGTGTCCAACATTGGTTTCCCAACCTAGAGAAGGATATAAAACTGCTGGAGAGGGTGCAGAGACGAGCAACAAAACTAGTAAAAGGTATGGAGAAAATGGAATACGAGGATCGACTTAAGAGACTATGGCTGACTTGCATATTTTTTCTTTTAATGTGAATGGATTAAATCATCCCATTAAGAGGAAAAAGATAACTAACTATATTTTAATAAGCACCCTGATGTGGTTTTTTTACAAGAGACTCACCTGCCACTCGCTGCTGCCTTAAAATTCCAATTAAAGGGATACTCCTCTCACTTTTATTCTCCTGCGACTCAACGTAAGAAAAATGGAGTCTCAATATTTTTTCATGATAAACTCTCTCCTGTAATTCACTCTTCTGCGACGGACAAGGATGGAAGATGGTGTTTGGTGCACGTTGCGTTGCACTCAGTGAACTTTGTGTTCCTTAACATTTATGCTCCAGTCCTAGACCAGCCAGAATTTTTCCAAGACCTTCAGGTGGCGTTAGTAGAATACAGTTCTTGCTCTTTAGTACTTGGAGGCGATTTCAATCAAATTCAAGATATTTATATTGAAAGATCATCTTCTTGCAAACCCTCCAAATCCAAGTCATTCACAGCCTTACATGCCCTCAAAGATGCCTTCTCCCTTGTAGATCCATGGCGTTTGTTTAATCCAAAGGGTAGAGAATACTCTCACTTCTCACCACCTCATAATACCTACTCAAGAATAGACTTCTTTCTTATATCCTCCTCTCTCATTCAGGACCTGGCAAACAATGTTATTCACCCAATTTCTCTTACAGATCATGCGGCCACCTCCCTACACCTACTTATTTCTGCCCCTCGCAAAGAATCTTCTTCTTGGAGACTAAACAATGCTTTACTCTTAGACTCAGAAATAGCTGACAAAATTCAATCTTTCACCGCTGAATTCTTCGAACTTAACTCCAAAGATCCAGAAATTTGCCCATCCATTGTCTGGGAGGCTTATAAAGTCTCCCTTAGGGGTGAACTTATCAATCTTGCCTCTTGGAAAAAGAAACAATCCATGAAAAAAGAGAAAGACTTAGAATCTTCTATCAAAGAGTTAGAACTACAACACATGTCTGCTCATTTACATGATCCATCCACTTTTCAACGTATACAAAATCTTAAATACGAATTTAACACTTTAGTTTCCAGTACTGCTAGACGAGATATTTTTATCTCAACCTCTGGACATTATATGGGAGACAACCTTATGGGACGCCCTTTGGCTAGATATCTTAAAACCAAATCCAAACGTCTACATATCACAGCCATTCAAAACCCATTGGGGCAGATGGTTAAAACCCGGTCTCTGATCTCTTCTCAGT
The DNA here is from genome assembly GCF_902459505.1 of Geotrypetes seraphini. NCBI lineage: Eukaryota > Metazoa > Chordata > Amphibia > Gymnophiona > Dermophiidae > Geotrypetes > Geotrypetes seraphini. Next base: position 277,654,603 of record NC_047085.1, on the reverse strand, counting down.
TTGAAAACTTCTATACTACTTTATATAAATCCAATTTTTCTGCTTCAGAATCAGGGATAGACTCTTTTCTTGCTTCTTTGGTTCATCCGACCTTATCGGACTCTATGAAATTGAAACTGGACTCTCCCATTACTGTATCTGAGATAGAAGCCGCAATATCATCTATGCCTACCGGCAAAGCCCCAGGTCCTGACGGGTTTACCAATGAATTTTTTAAGCAGTTTCGTAATCTTCTGGCTCCTCATCTTCTTTCTTACTATGAATTCCTCCATTCTGATCCAGACAAACAATTCAACTTCACTGAGGCCACTATAGTAGTCATTCCCAAACCTGACAGAGACCCTACCTTGGTTAAAAACTTTCGCCCCATTTCTCTTCTTAATTTAGATTACAAGATCATGGCAAAACTTCTTGCATTGAGACTCAACAAAGTGATCCCCTCTCTTATTCACAAAGATCAAACGGGGTTTATTAAACAAAGGTTTATAGGAGACAATATACGCCTCTTTCATCAGATTAATGCCCATGCTAAAACACTCCCAGATCCCGTAATCGGCTTGGCCATAGATGCCGAAAAGGCCTTTGACCGTGTTGAATGGCCTTTTCTATTCCAAATTTTAAAGTGGTACAACTTTGGCCCATTCTATACAGATTGGATTAAAACTTTATATCGTCAACCCACAGCTCGCATTTTAATTAATAACTCTCTCTCCAACAAATTCTCCCTACATAGAGGTACTCGCCAGGGCTGCCCTCTGTCGCCGCTGCTATTTAACTTAGCATTGGAACCTCTCCTCTCTGCTATCCGACAATGCCCAACAATAACAGGAATTGAAACCACTTATTGTCATATCAAATTAGCAGCATACGCTGATGATGTCCTTCTCTTTATCCGAGATCCTGTTGCTTCCCTTCCCTCTCTCGTTAATATTGTCTCTCATTACTCCAAGCTTTCTGGATACTCAGTTAACTGGGAAAAATCAGAAATTTTCCCTCTTAATGATCTCATTTACCCCTCAGATCTCGCCCATTTTCCCTTCACGTGGTCACACGGAGCTGTAAAATACTTGGGAGTGTTAATACATAAAGATCTGACTCAAACTCAAGATCTGAACATATCTAAAATTAAAAGCTTAGTTCTGAACACCCTGTCTTGTTGGTCTCCACTCTTCCTTTCATGGTGGGGCAGAATAGCTTCCATCAAAATGACCCTTACTCCTCAGATAAACTATACCCTCTCAATGCTTCCCTCCTTATGCAAGAAGAAATTTTTTCACTGGTTGAATAAGAAAATATCTGACTTTGTGTGGAATAACAAAAAACCTCGTATTGCTCTCGACAAGCTGAAAGCCTCTAAAATTAATGGGGGTTTGAATGTACCAGATTTTCATTTTTATTATATCGCATCATTGGCCAAATATGGAGCCTATTGGATTACTAACCCTAATACCCAAGACTCACCAACCTGGTTTGACCTGGAACGGTTTTTATGTGCACCACTACATGTTTCATGCTTGTTGACGGTGCCAGTGCCCAAACTTTTGAGAAAATATTCCTTATTGAGTGCAATGCAGCATGCCCTTCATATACTAGATGCAATCGCAGAGATTTCAATTAAAGACAGTCCACTCTTGTCCATTTGGAATAACCCCAAAATCCAAATCAATAGTAAATCTCTTTCATGGAAGAGGTGGCAGCGGGCTGGTTTGTGGTTTCTCTATCAGATAACCACTCTCACTTCGTTTGTTCCCTTTGTTACAATTTGCTCTACTTACTCGTTGTCTCCTGCTTACTCACAGTGGCTTTCTCTTACTGAGATGTTATCTTCTATATGACATCCATTCACACTTTGTATCACTGGTCCACATTGGCTATATCAAAAGGTAAAGCGATATCTCTCTTTTATAATATTCTAAGAGATCACTCTTTTACATTTTCCTCTCATTCCATGAAACATTGGGAATCTATGCTGACAACCTCACTTTCTGATGTTGACTGGGAACTCTTTTGGTCCTCGACAAACCGACCTCTTTTATCATCCAGAGTCTCACAATCAATGTTCTTCATTATGTGGAATGCGGTATGGACACCCTTTCGGATGTGGAAAGCTAACCTAAAACAAGACTCTATATGTTGGAATTGTATGAAAGAAGCTGGGACTCTTGATCACATGCTTTTCCACTGTGCTCAAGTTCGTTCCTTTTGGACGTGCATTTGGGACACCATAAAGTCTATTACCAATTGTTCAGAAGAAATTTCCTTTGACATTATAATTCTACGATCTCAACATCCTTGTTTTACACAGTCAAACTGTCCTCCTAAACTCATTGATGCAATGTTTGTGACTGCCCTTATGCACATCTTGAAAAATTGGAAGTCCTCTTCACTACTAAACTACACCTTTTGGTGGAATTCTTTGAGCATGTATCATAAATTTGAATCATATGCTTATGAAAAGAAAAATATAATTCGACTTTCCAAAAGTTTGATACAATGTAAATCACCCTGGAAATTCCTGGACTCATACACTCCTGTCTCCTTCTTCTTCTTCTTCCTCTTCTTTTTCTTTACCTTCATCTTTTTCCTCATTTTATTCTTTTTCTTTCTTCCTTCAATTTCTCTTTCCTCTTATCTTTTCTTTTATTATTTTTTCATGAACAGTCCTAGTACTTTGGATCTTTTAAAACGATTCAATTCTACATTGCACACTGTAACTGAATATTTGTTATACTAAATGTTTTGTTTTATTTTTTGATATCTTGTACTTGAACTGTTTCTTATATTTTTTCAAAAAACTCAATAAAAAATATTGAACTAAAAAAAAAAAAAGAGACTGGGATTGTTCTCCCTTGAGAAAAGGAGACTGCGAGAGGATATGATCGAGACCTTCAAAATACTGAAAGGAATTGACAAAATAGAGCAGAAAAAACTATTTACGTTGTCCAATTTGACACGGACAAGAGGACACGAAATGAAGCTAAGGGGGGACAAGTTCAGGACTAATATCAGGAAGTTCTGCTTCACTCAGAGAGTGGTTGACACCTGGAATGCTCTCCCAGAGGAGATTATTGCGTAATCGACTGTCCTAGGATTCAAAAGCAAACTAGATGCACATCTCCTTACGAGAGGCATAGAAGGATATGGGTGACTAAAAATTACGCCAGGTGTACACCTGACAGGGCCTCCGCGTGTGCAGATCACATGACTTGATGGATCGAAGGTCTGTTCCGGGGATGGCGCTTCTTATGTTCTTATGTTCTTATGCTGAAACAAGGCTGCCCAGTGAACTTCTAAAAGCTAAGTTACTCAGCATTTCATATTCTGCTCCTTTCATTGGTTCTCAGCACTATATCTGCTTAATTTCTCTTCTCCTCCCTGTTTCTTACTAAAAAAATATAAAAATGCACAAAAAAAATAAATCCTTCTCTTTCCTCTGTTAAATCTTATTTCCTCTTCCTGCATTTTTGTTTAAAATATTGTGTTTTAGGTGGTATAGAGCCTATATTTCTGGTGCCTGTGGCTCAGGGTGACTAAAGTAGGGAAGATCCTGTTATAAATCCTGTGTTTTAGGGTAGCACTGATAGAACCTGCATTTTTGTTTAAAATACTGTGTTTTAGGTGGTATAGAGCCTATATTTCTGTCTTACTAGCATTCAGCCATTGTTTTCTGCTGATTAGGTGGAGAAGGGAGGGGCTCTGTTTTACTTCTAAGGTTAATTGCATTATCTTTGGGACATCGCTGAAACAAGGCTGCCCTGTGAACTTCTAAAAGCTAAGTTACTCAGCATTTCATATTCTGCTCTTTTCACTGGTTTTCAGCATTATATCTGCTTAATTTCTCTTCCTCCTCCCTGTTTCTTACTAAAAAAAAAAATAAAAAAGCACAAAAAATAAATCCTTCTCTTTCCTCTGTTAAATCTTTTTTCCTCTTCCTGCATTTTTGTTTAAAATACTGTGTTTTAGGTGGTATAGAGCCTATATTTCTGGTGCCTGTGGCTCAGGGTGACTAAAGTAGGGAAGATCCTGTTATAAATCCTGTGTTTTAGGGTAGCACTGATAGAACCTGCATTTTTGTTTAAAATACTGTGTTTTAGGTGGTATAGAGCCTATATTTCTGTCTTACTAGCATTCAGCCATTGTTTTCTGCTGATTAGGTGGAGAAGGGAGGGGCTCTGTTTTACTTCTAAGGTTAATTGCATTATCTTTGGGACATCGCTGAAACAAGGCTGCCCTGTGAACTTCTAAAAGCTAAGTTACTCAGCATTTCATATTCTGCTCTTTTCACTGGTTTTCAGCATTATATCTGCTTAATTTCTCTTCTCCTCCCTGTTTCTTACTAAAAAAAAAAAATAAAAAAGCACAAAAAATAAATCCTTCTCTTTCCTCTGTTAAATCTTTTTTCCTCTTCCTGCATTTTTGTTTAAAATACTGTGTTTTAGGTGGTATAGAGCCTATATTTCTGGTGCCTGTGGCTCAGGGTGACTAAAGTAGGGAAAATCCTGTTATAAATCCTGTGTTTCAGGGTAGCACTGATAGAACCTGCATTTTTGTTTAAAATACCGTGTTTTAGGTGGTATAGAGCCTATATTTCTGCCTTACTTATAGTCCCACCAACCCCAGGGACCACTATTCATATATAGAGACCCATATAATCAGGACAACTCAAATCAAGTCACTTCACAACCAATCAAGATGACCTTTATTCTATGCAATCACTGTGGTGCTTTAATTCCAAGACATACTATTTGGAGGCTTAAGGCTTGCCCCATCTGTCTTCAACTTGCCAGTATTAAGGAGGAGCTCTGCAAACTTAAACAGGAATTGAATACAATTAAAGCAGCTTCCATCACTCCACAAAATCATACCAACTTACCACCTCTACCTCAAAGAATAAAACAGCCCAGGAATAAATGGGTCACAGTAGGCTCAGGAAGACTGCGACATGTAACACAGAAACATCCACCGTCACTAATATTACCTCTACAGAATTCCTTCGCTCCACTAGTGCACTGCGATACTCAGGAAAACAGAAGGGAGGTGGGACTGGAACCAATGAAGGTAACTCAAGAGAACAAGCGCACCCTAAGTACAAATAAAAAAGCCAAAAACAGAAAACTATTACTGTTGGGGGATTCCATCATCAGAGGCATTAACCTTGGAACACAGGGCGAGGAGACCAAAATAGTGAAATGTCTTCCAGGATCCTCAGCTACCAGGAGTTCCAGGCAAATACTGACTATAATTAAGGAAGAAACTAAGGATTTTAACACTGATGTTGTTATCCATCTGGGAACAAATGACCTGGTCAACAACTCCACACTTGCAGCACAGAAAGCTTTTTGGGAGCTTGGTGAGGGCGTGAAACCTTTTGTAAAGACTTTAGCTTTTTCTGAAATACTTCCTGCATATGTGATAGTAGTAAAGGCTGCAACATAAGCAATATCAGAAACTCATTTCTTAGTATTGCAACGGAAAGTGAAACGACACAAAAATCCATACGAAAAAGGAGATTATCGCTGAAAAATAGCTGGAAAGCGATGACCACAAATGCTCGCAGTCTAAGCAACAAAGTTCATGATCTGCAAGCCCTGATATTAGAGGCAGATCTAGATATTGTTGCTATCACAGAGACATGGTTCAGTGAATCACATGGATGGGATGCTAACATACCGGGATATAATCTTTTTAGGAAGGACAGAGATGGTCATAAAGGTGGAGGAATAGCTCTCTATGTAAAGATCAATATCCAAGCGACCAAAATGCAAGGGACCTGGGGAGAGGAAGAAGCGATATGGATTGCTCTGAAAAGAGAAGATGGAACTTCTATCTACGTGGATGTAGTCTACAGACCTCCGACTCAATCGCAGCAAATTGATAAGGATCTGATTGTGGATATCCAAAAGTTTGGAAGGAAAGAAGAGGTTCTGCTGTTCGGAGATTTCAACCTGCCGGATGCGGACTGGAATGTTCCGTCTGTGGAATCGGAAAGAAGTAGGGAGATTGTGGATGCCTTTCAAGAGGCTCTGCTCAGACAAATGGTGACGGAACCCACAAGGGAAAAAGCAATATTGGATCTGGTCCTCACAAATGGAGAGAGTATCTCTAATGTTTGAGTAGGTGCTCACCTGGGTAGTAGCGATCATCAAACGGTTTGGTTTGATATAACGGCTAAAGTGGAGAGCGGCCGCACGATATTTAAAGTCCTAGATTTCAAACGTACGGACTTTAATGCAATGGGAAAGTACCTGAAGAATGAGCTGTTAGGATGGGAGGACATAAGAGAAGTGGAAAGACAGTGGTCTAAGCTGAAAGGAGTGATAAAAATGGCTACGGACCTTTATGTGAAGAAAATCAATAAAAACAAGAGAAAAAGGAAGCCGATATGGTTCTCCAACCTAGTGGCTGAGAAAATAAAGGCGAAAGAGTTGGCGTTCATGAAATATAAAAAAACCCAAGAAGAGGAGAGCAGAAAGGACTACAGGGTGAAACTGAAAGAAGCCAAGAAAGAGATACGTTTGGCGAAGGCACAGGCGGAAGAACAAATGGCTAAAAATGTAAAAAAGGGAGATAAAAATTTTTTCAGATATATTAGTGAAAGGAGGAAGATAAAAAATGGAATTGCTACGCTAAAAGATGCTGGGAACAAATATGTGGAGAGTGATGAGGAGAAAGCAAATGTGCTAAACAAATACTTCTGTTCTGTGTTCACAGAAGAAAATCCTGGAGAAGGACCGAGATTGTCTGGCAAAGTTATACGAGAAAATGGAGTAGATTCTGCGCCGTTCACGGAGGAGGGTGTTTATGAGCAACTTGAAAAACTGAAGGTGGACAAAGCGATGGGACCAGACGGGATCCATCCCAGGATACTAAGGGAGCTCAGAGAGGTTCTGGCGAGTCCTATTAAAGACTTGTTCAACAAATCTCTGGAGACGGGAGTGATTCCTGGGGATTGGAGGAGAGCGAATGTGGTCCCTATTCATAAAAGTGGTCACAGGGATGAAGCAGGAAAGTACAGGCCGGTGAGCCTCACTTCAGTTGTTGGAAAAATAATGGAAGTGTTGCTGAAAGAAAGGATAGTGTATTTCCTTGAATCTAATGGGTTACAGGATCCGAGGCAACATGGCTTTACAAAAGGTAAATCGTGCCAAACGAACCTGATTGAATTTTTTGATTGGGTGACCAGAGAGCTAGATCAAGGACATATGCTAGATATAATTTACTTGGATTTCAGCAAAGCCTTTGATACAGTTCCTCATAGGAGGCTGTTGAACAAACTTGAAGGGCTGAAGTTAGGACCCAAAGTGGTGAACTGGGTCAGAAACTGGCTGTCGGACAGACGCCAGAGGGTGGTGGTTAATGGAAGTCGCTCGAAGGAAGGAAAGGTGACTAGTGGAGTCCCTCAGGGTTCGGTGCTGGGGCCAATCCTGTTCAATATGTATGTAAGTGACATTGCTGAAGGGTTAGAAGGAAAAGTGTGCCTTTTTGCAGATGATACCAAGATTTGTAACAGAGTAGACACCGAAGAGGGAGTGGAAAATATGAAAAAGGATCTGCAAAAGTTAGAGGAATGGTCTAATGCCTGGCAACTAAAATTCAATGCAAAGAAATGCAGAGTAATGCATTTGGGGATTAATAATAGGAAGGAACCGTATATTCTGGGAGGAGAGAAGCTGATATGCACGGACGGGGAGAGGGACCTTGGGGTGATAGTGTCCGAAGATCTAAAGGCGAAAAAACAGTGTGACAAGGCAGTGGCTGCTGCCAGAAGGATTCTGGGCTGTATAAAGAGAGGCGTAGTCAATAGAAGGAAGAAGGTGTTGATGCCCCTGTACAGGTCATTGGTGAGGCCCCACTTGGAGTATTGTGTTCAGTTTTGGAGACCGTATCTGGCAAAAGACGTAAGAAGACTTGAGGCGGTCCAGAGGAGGGCGATGAAAATGATAGGAGGCTTGCGCCAGAAGACGTATGAGGAGAGACTGGAAGCCCTGAATATGTATACCCTAGAGGAAAGGAGAGACAGGGGATATATGATTCATACATTCAAATACTTAAAGGGTATTAACGTAGAACAAAATCTTTTCCAGGGAAAGGAAAATGGTAAAACCAGAGGATATAATTTGAGGTTGAGGGGTGGTAGATTCAGGGGCAATGTTAGGAAGTTCTACTTTACGGAGAGGGTGGTGGATGCCTGGAATGCACTCCCGAGAGAGGTGGTGGAGAGTAAAACTGTGACTGAGTTCAAAGAAGTGTGGGATGAACACAGAAGATTTAGAATCAGAAAATAATATTAAATATTGAACTAGGCCAGTTACTGGGCAGACTTGTACGGTCTGTGTCTGTATATGGCCGTTTGGTGGAGGATGGGCAGGGGAGGGCTTCAATGGCTGGGAGGGTGTAGATGGGCTGGAGTAAGTCTTAACAGAGATTTCGGCAGTTGGAACCCAAGCATAGTACCGGGTAAAGCTTTGGATTCTCGCCCAGAAATAGCTAAGAAGAAAAAAATAAAAAATAAAAAAAATTTAAATTGAATCAGGTTGGGCAGACTGGATGGACCATTCGGGTCTTTATCTGCCGTCATCTACTATGTTACTATGTTACTATTCTTTGCGATTAACAAAAGATTAAGTAATAAACTACAACTGAATATAGAAATAAGAACAACAACAAATATAGAATGTTAATTACCCCAAAATCTAGAGAATAGCCAAGTTTAAAATTGTCTTCTAAAATGTAAATACAAAATGGAAGTCAATAGTAAATGGTTAAAATCTTTGGCTCAAGTTGTTGCCTGATAAGAAAGAGAACGTTCATGATACTTTTTGAATTTATAGCCCCAACGGGTGGAAAGACAAAATAAAGCATGATATCTCCTAGAATGTCTTTTTGTTGAACCAAGAAAAGAATTGGCTAGGTAAGATGGTGCTTGACCTATAGAAACTTTATAATAAACACAACACAACTTAAAGATAATGCGTGCTTCAATAGGCAACCAGTGCAATTCTCAATAAAAAGGAGTGATGTGATCAAACTTTCCCAGGCCAAATATGAGTCTAACTGTGGCATTCTGAATAATCTCCAATCTAGAAACATTTCTCTTTATGCCTGCTAGATAAACAATGTTGCAATAGTCCAGATACTCAGTACCAGAAATTGAACCAGTAATTTGAATGATGAAACGTCAAAATAAGCTCAAAGAGTACCCAATTTCCATAGCATGTGAAAACCCTTCCATACAACAGTCTACTTGGTTTTTCATGGTTAAGTGTTTTTTGGGGTTTTTTAAAAAAAATCTTTATTCATTTTAAAACCAGCAAAAAGCCAGATCGTCCAAGTACCGATAATCAAAGTTGGGTTTAGATATATCTAAAACCAGCTTAGGCCTTTACCCTGCCTCTAAATGCCTAGAGCGAAAAGAGGCATTTTTAGAGGAGGGGAAAGGGCGGGAGATGGGCCAACGTAGACTTAGTTGTACAGCAAGTATAACCAAAAACTGTAACAGGTTGCCCAGTTGGAACTTATACGTTTTAACTTAGACCAAATCAAAATAGATATAAGTTCCGAATAGGGTCCGCTGAGCTGATCGCAGCTGCCATGATCAGCTCAGCAACCCTGGCAACCTGCCCACCCCCCACCGCAACGATCGCTGCAAGAGAGATGGCTCAGCTCCTCTGCTTCGATTGCGATCCCCACCAAACTGCCGCAAAACGTGGCAGAAGAGATGCCTAATCTCTCCTGCCGCGGTTCACGGCAGTTCGGGGGGGGATCGCGATCGCAGCAGGAGAGATGCCCAGTCTCTCCTGCCATGATCATAATCTACCCCCCACCCCTGACAATACTGGCAGGAGGAAGCCCAACCCCTCCTGCCGAAGCGACCCCGTGACCCCCCCTCCCCCCAGACAATACCGGCAGGAGTGAACCCAACCCTTTCTGCTTAGGCAACCCTGCAATCCCCCCTAAAATACAGGCAGGAGGGATCCCAGGCCCTCCTGCCCACAGTGCACCCCCCCAGGACCGCCTCCCCATACCCCCGGTTGCCCCCAAACGGTCCCCCCGACACTCCTCCCTCACCCCTGACACCCCGCCTGAACTTACATAACAGTGGCCAGATGGATAGGTCCCATACCTGTCCGGCTGGCCCGCCATCCTCCGAATGACGGGCCTAGGGCATGATTGTGCCAGGCACCTAAGGCCCCACCCTTAGGAACGGCCTTAGGCACCTGGGCCAATACCGGTGGTCCCAGGTGCCTAAGGCCCTTCCTATGGGTGGGGCCTTAGGAGCCTGGCCCAACCGGTATTGGCCCAGTTGCCTTAGGCACATGGGCTGGGATTAGGCACATGGGCGGGGCCTTAGGCACATGGGCTGGGATTAGGCATCTCCTGCCACGATTGTTGCGGGGGGGGGGGGGATTCTGTAACTAGTGTTGTTTTTGACAGACGCCGGTTACAGAATCCATCCTTTAGGTGAAGGACTGGCCCCTTCTTTGCCTAAAAGGTCTTGTTTTGGGTGTTTGGGACTTGGGCAATTTTTTGGTTGATCTAAGGTTAGACGTAGTGGTGGTCTGGATGATTAAACTGCTGAATGTAGAGGTAGGCCATTCTCAAAAAAAAACCTCATTTTGGATTTTTTTTTTTTTTTTGGAGAATGGACATTTTCCTTGCTGCTACTTTCAGCGTTTAGGGCCTTTGGCCAAAATGGGACTTAGACTTTTTTTTTTATTATGCTCTTCTAAACGGAATTCAAAGCATTGTGAGCTGGTGCATTGTCATGATGCAAGAGCCATGAGTTGGAGAAATGTTCAGGTTGTTTTTGTCTAACTTTTTCACGCAGCCTTTTCAGCACTTCCAAATTGTAAACTTGGTTAACTGTCCAGTTGGTACAAATTCATAATAAACAATCTCTCTGATATCAAAAAAAGTTAGCAACATCGTTTTGACTCTTGATTTGAACTGGTGGAAATTTTTTGGGTGTGGAGAATTAGCTGATTTCCACTGTGCACTTTGACACTTTGTTTCAGGGTCATATTGGTAAACCCATGTTTCATCACCAGTGATAACAGGGCCCAAAACATCATCTTGTCTCTCCAAGAGGTCATGGCAAACTTCAGCTCTTCTTTGCTTTTTTTCATCTGTGAACTTCTTTGGGACCATTTTTTGCACACACCTTTCTCATGGCAAGATTTTCAGTTAAGATTTTCCTGTTTCTCTAAATGCTTCTCACAGTCAGCCGATGATTTTGACACACTATTTGACAATTTTTGCAATGTTTTTATCAGTTCTGCTCATTACTGGCTGCCCTGACCTTTCTTCATCAGTGACACTTTCTCTCCCCTCAGACAAACGTTTGTACACTGTTGTTTTCTTCATGGCATTATCCCCATAAATTTGAACTAACATGTCCCTGATTTCACTTCCACTCTTGCTAAGTTTAACAAGAAATTTAATATTTGTTCATTGCTCTAATTCAGGGGTGTCAAAGTCCCTCCTCGAGGGCCATAATCCAGTCGGGTTTTCAGGATTTCCCCAATGAATATGCATTGAAAGCAGTGCATGCACATAGATCTCATGCATATTCATTGGGGAAATCCTGAAAACCCGACTGGATTCCAGCCCTCGAGGACCGACTTTGACACCTGTGCTCTAATTCAAGCACCAACATTCTTGCGATGGCACACAAAAACACACAACAATAATGAACATTACTCAGCTAGACACTGCCACGTGTCGACACAAACACAGCTGTGAGACACTGATATACCAAGGTTATGAAACCTTTTCGAATTGTTTGTACAGTGCTGCCAATGTAAGTGCACAGAGGCAAGTTTGCAAACTTAATTATCAGACCTTGTACGTCCCTTGCAAGTTGACCATTTTTTACACACCTAAATGGCATGGACATCGGCAGCCGTTTGTTTCAAAAACATGTAAATGTGGGGCGTGGCTTGGAGCGCGCACAATATGGCAGCTTAACCACGGCGCTCCTCGCGTCCAGGCAACAAACTGGGAAAAACTAACTGTTTTGCTTTGCTCACCCGAGCTAAAATATATAAAATATAACGTCGGAAATGGCTGCGATGAGACAGGGAAAGCCTGAAAAGCCGTGTACATCGGCGAAGAGGTCAAAGGTCACTCCCATGTCACCGTCGAGTGTGCCGATCCCAATAGAAGCTGAAGAATTTACTGAAACATCAGATATCATGGCGGATCTATTTAAAATCAAACTTATGTTGACGGATAATGCCTGCAAACTTTCAGAAGTTAAGGAGGAACTGCTTAGTCTGAAACAGGAATTTCAAACTGACAGGCAAAGAATCTCTGTGATAGAGGATAGAATCGGGCAGTTGGAAACTTTCACACAAAAGTGTGAAGAAGAAAAAAAAGATGTAACAGCTTTAAAAAATCAACTGATAGATATGGAGAACCGAGGGAAAAGAAAGAACATTAGAATACTTGGTATGGCTGAAAATCTGGAAGGGACAGATCCTGTACAGTTTTTGGAAAACCTTTTACCTAAACTGCTACAACTAAATTCTAAATGGCCGTTAGAGATAGAACGTGCCCACAGAATCCCTACAAGAAAACCAGTAAACCAGACTGCTCCTAGACCCTTAATCTTCAAAGTATTAAGATACCAACAAGCTTTGGAAATCTTAAAAGTCGCAAAAGCAAATAAAAACCTAAATTATAAAGGGTCTAAATTGATCTTGGTTCCAGATTTTGCTAAATACACTGCAAATATAAGGAAACAATTTCTCACATTCAGACAGCAATTAAAAGAAAAGGGCTACATGTATGGTCTATATTATCCGTCGACAATGAGAGTGTCCATTGGGAATAAATCCATGTATTTTCAAGATCCTGGAAAACTGAAAGAATTTTTGGCACAAGAGGAACCAATGTCTACATAAAAACAGAATAAAAGGGAAGTTTCATCTGAAGAAAGGAGATAGAAAATGCAAGATAAAATAAGAAAAAAGAAGATGGTTAAAAAGAAAGAAGAAGACAATGATTACTAACAGAGTGAATTATTTTTAAAACGATTGACAATCTTTGATTTAACTATTATTATAATATATTGGATGTTATGATTTAAATTATTTATAGATTTTATTCCATCCATTTATAAAAAAAAAAAAAAAAAAATTTTATAATTTTTGATTCAATATTATTAATATATTGGATGTTATGATATAATTATATTATAATAGAAATCAAACTATTTATAGAATTATTGCATCCATATTTATTACTGCTAATTTTAATTGGGGAAAAAAAAAAAAAAAAGAAGGAAATACGGAATTGATTAACTGAGTGGGAAATTATTATAACATAGGTATTAATTATAAATCTTATTGATATAAATATATATTTTATTTAATTACCTATTCATATTAGCTTATTATGAATGAAGATATTTAAAAATGTTTAAAATGATTTTATTAAAATTTTTAATACTGTCTTTATAGGAATAGATATATCAAATTTATATATATGAATATTTGATATATGGGAACTATAGCTATATTTGAAATATGATGAATTTATTGTAGAGGTAATATATTAGTTGTATCTAAGACTTGAAAATATTAATATGATTTATCCAATTATAATTAATATGAATTATAATATACAATGGGATTTTTAATGAAAGGATAAATGAATAATAGGGTAGGTAAAGAAATATGGAATGTATTGAATTTAGAGGTTATTTTTAAAATAATTTATGAGTGATTAGTTGCCTGGGGGAGGGGATTTAGGTTTTGCATGACCAATGTGTGTTCCAGGTCAGACATTGATAGTGGGAGGATGGGGAGGGAAAATAGAGGGTGGGAAAGGGGGTCAATATATATTAATTGTGCTAAGATCTAATCATGTATATTATCATAGAATATTGGTTAAAATTTGAATATAAACAAAATGGATATAAAAATTTATTCTATGAATGTCAATGGTTTAAATCATCCTATTAAGAAGAAGAAAATATTATCGTTCCTTAAAAATCAAAATGCGGACATCTACTTCATCCAAGAGACGCATCTTTCTGAAATTGAATCTAAAAAATTATCTGGGGGTTGGATTTCTAAATGTTTATTTGCACCGGCTTTAAAGAAAAAAGCTGGAGTGGCTATTCTGATAAACAAAAAATGTAATGCGAATTTCAAATTAATAAATTATGACCCCTTAGGTAGATGGGTGCATATCAAAATGGTTCTGGGAAATACAACCATGGATTTATTCAATTTATATGCTCCTAATACGAATCAAATGGAGTTTTTCAAACAAATTCAGCAATTACTTTTACCACTGGCTACATCTAATTTAATAGTAGCAGGGGATTTCAATGCTGTAATGGATCCGATTTTGGATAAAAGACCAAGTAGAATTATGAAATCATTAGGCTTAGATAATTTGATTCAATCTTGTGATTTAGTAGATATATGGCGTATTCTTCATTTTAATGATCAGGAATTTTCTTTTTGTTCTCAGGTCCATAAATCCTTTTCACGAATTGATTATATATTTGTTTCCAATAACCTAGCGCAGCGTGTGTTAAAAGCAGTAATAGATCCTATTATAATTTCGGATCATGCTGGTGTGTGGATTAACCTTCAAAATTATGATATTGAACATTTCAATTCAATTTGGAGATTTAATAATGCTTTTTTAGCGGATTCAAATTTTCTGGAAGAATTTAAATTAAAAATACAAGAATTCTTTCAAATTAATGATTCGGATAATATTAATGCTGAGATCTTATGGGACGCTTTTAAAGCAACAATGAGAGGGAATATTATTTCATATTCAGCATATATTAATAAACAACATAAAAAACATTTTCTTGAATTGGGAAAACAAATTAAGTTATTAGAAAATAAATTAATTGAAAAATGGGAAAATAAAACATTACAAGATTTATTAAAACTAAAAGTTAAATATAATGAGATTTCTTCTCAATTTGTGAGGAAAGATTTATTTAATAGACAAGTTCAATTTTACGGAAATTCAAATAAAGCTGGGAAATTATTAGCAAATTTTCTTAAAGCAAAAAAAAGAAAGTCCAAGATTATTGCAATAAAAGATATACAAGGTAATACACACACTAACAATAAAGACATTTTAATACAGTTTCTTGATTTTTATAAAGATTTATATTCTTCTGAATCTTATGAAAATAAAGAACGAGATGGACTAAATTTTTTAAATTCATTTATTGGACCAAATGTTCCAGATCATATAAAAAGAAGTTTAGAAGAACCTATATCTTTAAAAGAAATAGAATCAGCATTGAAGTCTCTTAGAGTTGGATCCGCTCCGGGTGGTGATGGTTATACGGTTGAATTTTATAAATCATTTCAAAACATTATTTTACCATATCTATTAAAGTTGTATCAATATCAAATGAATAATGGAAATATATCAGGTACTATGGCTGATTCACTAATTATTGTCTTACCAAAACCAAACAAAGATCCTACCTTGGTTTCAAATTACAGGCCTATTTCCTTATTAAATGTAGATGGTAAATTAATTTCTAAAGTACTAGCAATAAGATTGGCAAAAGCTCTTCCTTTCATTATTGATGTACATCAAACAGGATTTATTGCTAAAAGACATTCATCACACAACACTAGATTAGCATTTCACTCTTTAAATTTAGCAAAAACTATGAATGATCCAGCTTTTATGCTATCTTTAGATGCAGAAAAAGCATTTGATAGAGTAGAATGGAAATTTATGTATCAAGCTCTAGAATGGTTTGGATTAGGTCCCGGTTTTATTAAAATGATTCAGACTTTGTATAGCTCTCCTGGTGCAAGATTATATATAAATAACAATTTATCAGATAGATTTAACTTGCAAAGGGGAGTTAGACAAGGATGTCCTTTGTCCCCCTTACTTTTTGATATTGTTTTAGAACCCTTGTTAATTGCAATTAATCAAACTAAGGAGATAAAGGGAATCCCATTTTCTTACTGGGAATATAAACTTTCTGCATATGCAGATGATATCTTATTATATTTGAGAGAACCGGGGAATACTATTCCAAGTTTACTTAATCTTCTAGAGGAATTTGGAAAATTTTCTGGATATAAAATTAATTGGAGTAAATCAGAAATTCTTCCAATTAATGTTCACTGTACCAAAGGATTATTTGATTCATATTCATTTATTTGGAAAGAGGAAGGATTAAAATATTTAGGAATTATGATCAAAAATACAATTGATGATACAGTCAAAGAAAATGAAAAACTTTTATTGAAAAAAATTACAGAAATGTGTGAACAATGGAATCCTTTACATCTTTCATGGTGGGGAAGAGTTCAAACAATTAAAATGATGATATTGCCTGTGGTTTGTTATCAAATGAGTATGATACCAATATTTTTTCAGGGGTCCTTTTACAAAAAATTAAACAATATTATTACAAAATTTGTTTGGTTTGGGAAAAGACCCAGAATTGCTTTAGTATCTTTACAAAGACCAATTATGGAGGGAGGAGTAAATTTTCCAAATTTTTATAGGTACCATCAAGCCTATATTCTAAGACAGGGTATGTATTGGATCCTCCCAGATCTCATGGAGAATGTACCAGATTGGCTATATTTAGAATGGCGGCTCCTGTTCCCATTACATTTAGATCATTTAATTAGTATAACAATGCCTAGAAGATACAAAGATAACAGAATATTATTAGACACTTGGAAAACATTAAGATATATAAGTAACCTATCACCAGATCCAATTTGTAAATCACTAAATCAATCTATTTGGGTAAACTCCAGGATCAAAATTGGCGGATTTAAGATCGTCTGGAAACAATGGATAAGTGCAGGTATACGAACATTAAATGATGTCATTTCAGAAGGTTCACTGCTTAGTTTTTCACAATTGCAAAATAAATTTGGCTTAAATAAATCACAATATTTTAAATGGATGCAATTGAAGCAGGCCATTCAGGTAGGGTTCCCTGAATGGAAAAATCTTAATACTCAATATAGTCTGCAGGTTTTATGTTTCCAGGCGGATTTCTTGGGTCACCAAGCCGCAAAATGGTACAAGTTGATATATGAATTTTTAAATAAAAAAAAGAAAACTGGTCTTAGGGATATTTGGAGTATTGAGATTGGACAGACAATTTCTGTGTCTCAATGGCCACGATTTTGGTCCTGGAGATTAAGATCTACAAAGTCAGCATCTATGAGTCAAACATGGATGTTTTTATTACATAGAGTGTTATGGACCCCTACGCGCCTGCAAAAGATAGATAATACTAGATCCAATAGATGCTGGCATTGTAAAATAGAAATAGGGACGTTAGATCACTTAATTTTTTTTTGTCCCTGTGTAAATGCCTTTTGGAATCTGAATTGACCCCAAATTAACAAATTATTAGAAAATCATGTAGGACTCTCATATGATACCATACTATTTGGCACTGCAATGAGAACTCAGAGTCCGATTTCAGCAAATAATAACAAGCTGCTATTAATATTGACAGGAGTCGCCATGCAACAAATCACTCAAAATTGGAAAGACTATACCAAATTAAATTATACGTTCTGGTGGAACTCTGTCTGTCATATCTACAAAATGGAAAAAGTATTAGCAATACAACATGGGAATCTTCATAATTTCAAGAAAATTTGGCAACCATTGACTAATTATTCTAATGATTAGACTTCTTAGCACATTCGCAATACTTATATAGGAATGGGGTGGGTTATGCATAATTTTTGGAATCATTAATTGTAAAAATGGGGAGGGATTTATAACTTTTGATTATATATAATTTATAATATATACTGCTTATAAATTAAATTGTATTAATGATAGATACAATGATATATAGTAAATAATTATATTACTTGTGATTCAATTGTTGTAAAAATTGGAAATTTAATAAATAAAAATTTAAAAACAAAAAAAAACAAAAACAAAAACATGTAAATGTGATTCTAATGGACCAACTTCTTTTTTCCACCTTTCGAGATAACTGAATTCATAGTTAATCTAATCTAATTGCAGTGGATGATGACTGATTTGCTATGATGCTAAACCTCTTTATATAGGTTTTTAGACAATGGCATATACAGTAGTCCTTCCTGTGATCAAAGCAGCCTTCCCTTTGGACAAATAAGGGATTAGGCAAGCAATGGGTGCTGGTTAGAGAATTGCACCTGCCCCAATTAGCTCAGCCAGCAGAATTCCTGTTCGTGAACTCACCCTGAAACTGTGGCTTCGGGGAGTCCTGCTGTTTTAGTTAATCAGGGGAAAATTCCACTTCCACGATCAGCTCAGCCGGCTGTGGCAGGCAGAGGCCCCCTAACACCCACCCCTTCAGATCAGCAGGAGGGATGCCCACTCCCTCCTGCCACCAGGCCTCCTCAAACCACTGACTCACCCCTTGATCCCCCGACATCCCCCAAACCCCCAACACCTCATCCTGACATTCCCCATACCTGTAGAGGAAGACTGGCAAGAGGGATGCCCAGTCCCTCCTGCCAGCAGGCCTGCATTTTCAAAATGGTGGGCCTTCCCCTTCCCGGTGCATGGGAGTGGCCTTTGGTATCTGAACCAATTGTAGTCTTAAGCCCTTCCCAGAGCATCCCAGAATGCACCAGGAAGGGGGCATAAGGCTTTGAATAGCCCAAGTGCCTAAGGCCCCTCCTATGAAAGAGGTCTTAGGTATTTTGGCCAAATAGGGTTTTAGGCCCCTCCCCAGTACATCCTAGGATGCACCAGGAAGGGGAAGGCCCACCATTTTGAAGAAGTGGGTCTGCCAGCAAGAGGGATTTTGCATCCATCTTACCAATCTTCTACATGTATGGGAGGTCAGAATGATGTGTTGGGGTGGCGGAGGTGTTGGGGTTGGGTGTTGGTGGTGTTAGGGTGATGGGCCTAATGGGAACTAGGTGAGGATTAGGGGCCCTTCTGAAAATATAGATATGAAAGTTTTGCATATCCTGTGAAATGTTGGTCATTACAGCAGAGTTTTGCTGTGGAATCAAATGTTTGGGAATGTTATGTTGATTAAATTACTTGTAGCCAGATGTAATATGGAAGAGGCAGGGAGAAGACATACAGTGGATGAAAGGAAGAGAAAATGAGGAAAGCAGAAACCAGACAACAAAGGTAGAAAAAAAATTTATATTTGTTTTATTTATTTATTTTTACTTTAGGATACAGTATTATTGTAGTTGTGTTGATAATTGTTTATTAATAGAAAATGGAAATAAAGTAATCTTTTTTATTGGATTCATTTTAATACATTTTTTACTAATTCAGAGATCAAAACTCCCTTCCTTGGGTCAGGACAGGGATACTGTAACAGCAGTATAGTATACTGACCTGGAAAAAGGTTTTAATCTCTAAAAGCTAATTACATAGAAACATGATGGCAGATAAAGGCCAAATAGCTCATCTAAGTCTGCCCATTCTATATTTGAAACTCTCTATTCTAGTTATAGCAAATTGTAGCAATTTTAATAATTTATAATAGCAGCTCAAGTTTTTGATAGCAGCTCAAAACATTTAAAAAAACTTATTAAATTTCATTAGTTATGTTCACCAGATAAATAAATTAATTAAACTTAGCTTTAGTAAATACAGCCCGGGAAGACTTGACCCAACATGTTTCGCACTAATGTGCTTTATCAAGGGTCCCCCATGGCTGCTAATGTCATCAGATTCCTATGCAGTTCAAATTAAGTGCCTTTGGTAGAGACACAGTAGGATTAGAAACAAGTCATCTGCGAATGCTAAGTTTTAACTTCTGCATCACAGACACGCAGGCCACTCATCTGGTCAAAAAGTCGCAAAGTAAAAAGTAGAGGCTCCAAGGAGAGGAGAAATAATAAAGGGGATAAGGGACACTCCTGTCTAGTGCCCTGCAATATCAGAAAGGAATCAGAATGGGTACCATATACTAACAAAGAATCTTGGGGATTAGCATAAAGAGTTTGAACATCCAAATAGAAGACCCCAAGGCCTACATGGGTCAATATGGGAAAAAGAAAAGACCAATGAACACTAAGCTAATAAAAATAGTAGGAATGTGACGACAACAGTGAGCCATGGCAAAAAGCACCTTGTGGACATTAGACACTGGCTGACGTCCATGGACAAAACCAACTTGGTTGTCATGGACCAAAGATGGGAGGTAGGTAGCAAGGCGGTCCACCAACATGAGAGAAAAAAGCTTAAGATCCACATAGTGAAATGGGACAGTAAGACCTGGGATCATCTGCCGTCTTGCTAGGTTTCAAAAGGAGTGTGATAAGGGCTTCATTGGCAAAACAGGGGAAAGAACCCCATGCAATAGCCTCGTTATAATAAGAAAGTAAAGGACCACAAAGCTGGGGAGTCAACTCTTCCAAAAATCCATCAGGGCCCAGGGCTCTCCTTGCTTTTTGGGCCTTAATGGCTCTCTGCAATTCTAATGCCAGAAAAGGTTGGTTCAAACAATCCACTGCCTCCTCAAGTAGGCACGGCATCCCTGACGACTGTAAATAATCTGTAATAAGATCCGGAGAAGCATCGGGCGGCGAATCATACAATTTAGCAAAAAACTCATACAAGATCTGTGCCACCTCAGTTGTCCAGGAGACCACTCCACCACCAGGAGTGCGGAGGGCAAGAATAGGCTTACGGCCACCATGGGTATCAATCAAGTGAGCCAGCAAACGCCAGCAAAAAGGCTTATTACTAAAACGCTGAAAACGATATTTATAAGTGGCCCACTTCTGAGAATGAGAATGAAGCAGGGAATTAAGAGATGTGTGAATTGCCAGATACTGTTCCTGGGTCTCAGCGGATGAATGAGCAAGATAAGCTCACTTAGCCACTCTCAGGGCCTTTTCCAGAATAACTATACCCAGATTCAACTGACGAGCCCTGGAAGAAGTATAGGAGAGAATATAGCCCTGTAAAACCGATTTAGCAGTTTCCCAAAATAGTATTGGGTCATCCTGATGGGAATTGTGTTGTAGAATCCTGAGCCAGTTACTGAGGGAACCTCCAAGACATAGCCTTAGTGTATGAGAAATCAAAGTAAATGTCAAATCAGATGGGAGCGTGATCTGAAATGCTCAGCAGACCAATCTGAGCCTGAGCCACATGAGGAAACAGCTCAGGGGAGAGAAACAAGTAATCAATCCTGGACCAAGTATTGTGAGCTCTAGAAAGGTGGGTGTAATCTCTAACTTCTGGATGGAGACGATGCCAAGGATCTACCACTGGAAAAGATATACAAAAGTCAGAAAGAAGTTGCCCCCTCGCACCCAGAGGAGTGGCCGGCCTAAAAGATTTATCAACATCTGGATCAAAAACTAAATTGAAGTTACCCAATAACAACATGGGGGTCCGTCGGATTGCAAGTACGAAGTTGAAGGAGCCTCTGGAGAAAGGAACATTCTGCTATATTAGGGCCATAGACAACCATTAACAAGTATGCTTTCTCCCCCAAAGTAAGTCTTAATAGCAAGTGACAGCCATCAGAAGCTTTCTCTAGTACCTGTACTCCCAAAGGTGAAGCTTTCCTAATTAAGACAGCAATGCCCCCATGATGACCAGGAGAAGAAGCAAAATGTACCTCACCTACTCAAGAATGAGCCAACTTTTAAATGTTCATCAGCCATGAGGCAGGTCTCCTTGAGGCTTGCTATATCAATTTTGTATCTCTGTAAGGCCACCAAGATTTTTGGTAGTTCAATCTTTATTAAATTTTAACATCTTACAGAGAAATGCAATGCACAAATATATTATAAACATATTTTAGAAAATTCTTAATAACGTGTCATTATCTACCCATCCCTCCCTCCTTAACCCAAACCCCACCCTACCTCCCTCCCATTTCTCTGGCAGGTCAATCATTCCTTCATTCATACTGCTTAACAAAACCCTCTAAGGCAGGGGTCTCAAAGTCCTTCCTTGAGGGCCGCAATCCAGTCGGGTTTTCAGGATTTCCCCAATGAATATGCATGAGATCTATGTGCATGCACTGCTTTCAATGCACAGCCCCCACATACCTAAACAATCGCCTAAACTGGAACAATACAACTAGACAAAGGAGAACTCAGACCCCATTTACCTACCCCCCCAGTCAAAGGTACACAGTGCAAGAAGATGTATGACAACCTACTAGCAACGCAAGCAGCTAAACTTGACCACCCCATCTCCAACTTGCTGACAACAATGACCGACTTCAAATCATTTTGAAAAGAAATCAAAACCCTGCTATTCAAAAAAATTATCTAGATATCATAACACCTCCCCATGTCTATCCCCTCTCTTGTAAATTTCCCTTCAAAGGCTCTACCACTCTTGTAATTTTCCCATCAAAGCCTCAATTATGTAAACAGCACCCAAAATTGTAATTTCCTGTAAATGTCCAGTTATCTTCCTTTGTAATCCACCTAGAACTGCAAGGTACTGGCGGAATATAAGTCACTAATGTAATGTAATGTAATATTCATTGGGGAAATCCTGAAAACCCAACTGGATTGCGGTCCTAATGGAGAGATTTTGAGATCCCTGCTTTAAGAGGCTCCAAACATCCTTAAATGAGGTCAAATTCCCTGATCTTACAGCCAAGTTAGCTTCATACCTATAGAAGAGACATACAGTTTCCCACCAAAAGTGAAAATTCAACAGTGTGGACTCCTTCCAGTTTTTAACTATTGACTGTATTGACATTCCAGACAGAATCAAGAAAAATTTGTTTTTGTTTATTGGCAATAGTGTTGCTGAAATAGCACATGTTGTGTTTTGTTGCCACCTATCACCATGCCATATGATAAAGGTATACGAACTTCCAATATGCTTTGTATTTTATTCCACATATCATGCCAGAATGTTTGAACCAATGGGCAGTAAAACAAAAGATGGTATGGTCATCAAGGCAGTGAGCCTATTTTTGAAAACCAGGGAGTGATAAAGGACCAAAGCCCTTCTAACTATAAACCTCCCTGACAACCCTTAATTGACAGGTTAGCAAAGGTGTAAAAACATTGTCTAATATATATTTATCATCTAAAACTCATTTAAAACTAAAACCTTACAATCATGGGATAATGAGTTACTTATGTGAACAACACTCTGGCCCTGATTCTACAAAGTGCGTCCCGATTTTAGGCAGCTGTAGTCGTCCTACAGCTGTCTAATCAGCCAATCGGGATTCACGTTTTTAAAAAAATGCTCCCCAGGCAGGCCGCCTATATTGAAGGCGCCTCCGGGAGCCAGGGAGGCCCGCAAGACGCCTAAGCTCGCCTAAGGGCCTTAGGCGAACCTAGGCGGCCCTACGCGTCTCCCTAGTTGAGGAAGAGACGCTTACAATGTAGGCCAACAAAATGCTGACGTGGCCGCTATACTTATTGCGGCAAGGGATCTCTCTGCCGCTGTAAGTATAGCAGGCCAAAGCCGCCTGTCCAATTGCCGGCAGAAGGGTGCCCAAACCTTCCTGCCAGAAGATGCCCCCCCCGACACGACCGCCCCCCCCAACACTACCGATCGCTGGCAGGAAGGTGCCCAAACCCTCCTGCTGCTCCCCCCCCCCCCCCCCGACACTACCGATCACCGGCAGAAGGGTGCCCAATCCCTCCTGCCGGAAGACGCACCCCCCTCTGCACCCCCCACGCTAACAGCCCCCAAACCTGGGGCTCTAGGCACCTGGGCCAATCAGGCCTTGGACTTAGTGGGGATGGGCAGACCCGCTATGCCTAAGGCCTGATTGGTCCAGGCTTCTAGATCCTGGGCCAATCAGGCCTTAGGCTTCGGAGGGATGGGCCGGGAAGGGGCGGGCCCGTCTCATTTCAACAAGGCGAGCCTGCCGGCTGGACGGGCAAGACCCGTCTGGCCAACAAGAAAAGGTTAGTTTGGTGGGGGGGAGGTTTGGGGGCTGTTAGCGCGGAGGGGGTGAGTCTTCCGGCAGGAGGGATTGGGCACCCTCCTGCCGGTGATCGGTAGTGTTGGGGGGGGCGGTCGGTAGTGTCGGGGGGCACCCTCCTGCCGGCAATCAGATAGGCGGCTGCAGCCCGCTATACATATAGCGGCAGAGAGATCCCTTGCCGCGATAAGTGTAGCGGGCCGTGTCTAATCTAACCCGATTCTCTAACCAGCGTCTATACCATGGACGCCGGTTACAGAATCGGAGTTTAGTGTAGGCCCGATTCTGAATAGGACACCTCTCCCAGGCGTCCTATACAGAATCAGGGCCTCTGTGTCTACAATAAGATTATAGTCTACATCATTGGCAAGCTGCTTAGTAGGAACAGAGTATAAATGGGATAGCATAAATTGGCTGGTTATAATCTCAGTCATAGATTTAAGAGGCTTAAAACAACAGGGCAGACAACATGGAATTAAGAGAACAATAATACAAATAACAGCTAGAAACTGTAAGAATGGTCTAATGGTACCTATGTTAGGAAACCAGGAACCAAACCATCTGGCTACATCAAGACTATTCCAGGTTTTGGCAGGGACATACTCAATTTTGCAAATTTCAGTCTGTAATTTCTTCAATTTCCTTTCCAGTATCATCAGTATCAAGACAACAATTGGACAGATTAAACTTCCCACAAACACCACCTTCTGCAGCTAGCAAATAATCAAAGACCAATCAGATTTGATATATAGCTGTACGCATTTTAGTATTTTGTTGAGCTAATAGGTTCAGGGCTAGTACAGTATCATTGGTAATAATCTACAATCGCTTGTAGCCTTATGAGGTGGTTGAGCATTTAAATAGGAGTACAGTACTCCCATGAGCAAGGCCATAGTACTGAATTATTTGTTCTGGGGGACATTCATTATCTTTCCAGTTACCAATTTGTAGATCATGTTTGAAACTTTTTATTTTACCAAATACTGAGATACCTAGGTGTTCACCCATGTGTATCAGGAAGAAACTAGGGCAGATAATTTCTAAGGTACAAGATCTAGACCATGAACTTATAAGGGCTCTCCATGCCGACGGGCCGCATAGCCAATAGAAACCATCAGGAGCATACCATCGGCGTGTCATTGGACCAGATGTCAGAAGAGAATCATAACGTGGATGTAAAAGTAAAAAATGAATTGTATGGTTAAACGAGGGGCTATTTGGTGGCCAAGCATCTCATTGGGATGGAACTGTATTACATCATAAGTGGTTTGGCAAGCAGAAAGTCCAACTGGTTTGGAGGATTCAAGGGCAGGATGATAAATACAATACTTAGGGATTATAGCAGTTTTTAAAGCCTAAGGGGCAGCTATTTCCTTAACAAGGTTGGTAAAATTTAAAACAATGGGCATATCAGCTCCTAGATAAAGCTCCTTGCTTTCCCATAGCTACCGTTCACCCATGTTGGTACCTCCACAAACATAACAGTTAGATACACTGAGGGTGTTTGCTATTATTTCAACAAGACTAATAAAGAGATTACGTGTGACAGAGCTTGTTCAATGGTAGTGGAGATATCCTTAAAGAACTTATGAAACACTAGAGACTGGATTGCAGACTTCTGAGGAATAGGTACTAAATGAATATGAATAGGAACTCCAGGTTCCAAACCTAATCCCTGAGTCCTTGGGACTCCCTGAGTCCTTGGGAGTAAAGAACTGACCAGGGGTATGAATGGTAAGATTCACTAGCGTGCATTGGTCACGTTCACACAAATAGGGGGTAGGCATTGAATGAAAAGGGAGAGGCAGTGAGCCCTGTGGGCCCTCCAGCCAAGTGGTGGTTATCAGAGAACCCCCAAAACATTCCCCTTTGTAAGAAGAGTGGGTATACCTTGCACACATATATTTATGATCTTTTGAATAGGTATGTTCCCATGATAAGCTATCACATTGGACTGACCATATCTCTTTTAATGAGAAACCTACAAACATCAAAAACAAAGGACACAGGTTGAGTGGTATCAGAAATGATTACTGATTTATATACGTGTGCTACTGAAGAGCGATCGTGATAATATTCCAGACATAACTCCCAGTGAGGGTTGGGACTAACTGGATCAAAGCATATGATGGAATCACCCTCCTTACATAGTGAGAGCTGGGTTGTCTTATAAACACAAACACCTTTTGTATGAGAGCAGGGATATTCAGAATGGTACCAAAGGGTAATGGTTATCACTGAGCCCTGTTGAACCTGTGTAAGACATGGGGCGCAGCCAGGAAGTGGGCCAGAATAACAAAAAGGAAATAGAAAGGACAAAATGAACCACCATTGCCAGAGGGACATGGATCCAGTTGGACTGTAACAAGATAATCCTAAAAATAAAACTAAAATGAACAAAGCTATGCAACGATAGACCTATAATAAAACAGGTACTAAATTAGTATCTTTACAACACAGTCTCTTAATGATGCAAAATATAGTAATTAAAATAGCAAACAAAATCACTGAAATACACCAGTACTACTGTGGATTAATCATGTGTCTGCATTTCCTGTAAAGTGCTTGGTGCAGGTTTAAGGTCCCTAGTATGAACTAGAACTGTGTGTCCTTGAAGTTTGACAGCAAATGGAAACACTGCTTCAATGATGTAAGGTCCTGAAAATGGTTGCTGCTTCCAAGTCTTTTTATGGAAATTTCTCCTATAAACAATTTGTCCTTCAATAAACTTGTATGTCCAAGAGGTAGGAGCGGTATTGGTGGGGCCCTTGCGAGTGTCCTGCAGTTGTTGAATTGCAGTCTGAAAGGAAACAACATAATCTTGTAAAATGACCAAAAGAGACTTATTTCCTGGAGCTTGAAACCAAGGCTCATAGGGCAGCTGTCTCGTGAACAATTGAAAAGGGGAAGTGGTCAATTTATATAATTTCAAGGTCCTATTCCGAACAGCATAGGGAGCTGCAGATAGGTAATTTAGCCAATTAGAATCATTTGGTAGCATAAGTTTGCGGAAATTGGAAAAATCATGTGATCAAGAATATGTGAAAGCTGCAGGTGCAGTTCTTGGTACAGATGAGTACAGAATAACAAGCCTGCATACAAAAATGGGTGTCAGGTCTTAGGAATGTCTTGAACATCAATCTGGGACTGAACCTGACAGAATAACAAAGAAAATCAACTGGCCATCCTGCCAACAACCTGCCAAATAAAGGAAGTAAGAACAACAGGAAACTGGCCATTTATGGATAACAGCTTTGAGAACCAGGAGATGATAGGACAGGACAGATAGTAGCATATTTGCAATATGACAATATGAGCCTTGATTGGCACAAAAGTGGAAGATGTAATCACGAGTAAAGATTATAAAAATTGATGAACTATTGCTCCATACAGTTAGATATATTTTTGCCTGGGCATCTACCTGTATGATCTCTCCAATGTATTCCCATTGAGACAATATATTTTGTTAACATGCTTTTGCTGTTATACTTTTATACTCTGCTCAAATATAATATTGTCTTGACTTTGGTAATACATAGCACTTCTATGTGGTTCTTAGAGTCAGTCAGTGAGGAGCTAGGCAGCAGCTCTTCAGGGTGTTGGGAGGTGTCAGGCAGGAGGAATTTGGCATCCCTCCTGCTGATCTCAGAGGGGGTGTTGGAAGGTATCAAGAAGGAGGGAGTGGGCATCCCTCCTGCCAATCTCAGGGATGGGTGTCAGGGGTCCTCTGCCTGCCACAGCCGCATGAGCTGATCACGGCCATGGCCAATGCTAATAAAGCCTAGCATGCTTTTGTAAAAGGGAGGGGGGTATATTATATGATATATAATATATTTTTTACACCTATGAATGTCATATATTGTTAAGCTATGATGCTTAGTCATAGTCCCACTACTGTATGTTATTTGTTAATTATTGAAAAATTTCAATAAAATCACTGAACTAAAAAATAAATATATAATTAAAACACAGCACAGATTTAATAAATTCATTGTTAGATTTAATAGATGAATTATTAGCACCTATGGAAGTGTCTTTTATAAAAATTATCAGGAGAAGCAATATTAGAACATTGTAATCTTTTTTTTAATATCTTGTTACCTCGTATTCAGGTTTTCTTTTTCTTAGAAAAATAGGGAAAAAAGATACAAAAAAAAATCTCTATCAATTGAATCTTGCATATTTTATTTCATACTTAAGAATGTTCAAGATTATTGGTCTGGAAATTAACAACTCACATAAAGTGGGGGGGAAAAAAGAGCCAAAACAAACATATCATTGTGAGAAAGTAGGATATCACAAATAATTAACAGCCTTAAAGAAAAATAAAGGGATCATGATGGTAATGCACACAATTGGTTTTATAGTATCAAAAAAAGTGAAACTGGGTAAGCAAGGAATAAAAAAAAGGCCATTTCTGAGTGGAAAACAATGAGTACTTGTGCTAGGTAAATGACAGGAACACACCTGTGAAAAGAAACAAAACATTTAACACTAGTCTGATAGCAAAGACTCCAGAAAAAAATAGTACAGTATAGAAAGCACAGTGATATAAGACTGCAAGCCGTTTTGATAGAACTGCTTAACTCTCACATGCCTTAGAAAAACTGAGACTTAAGGAGCCTGTTTACTAAAGCACAGTAAGTTTTTTCTTACCATGCATTAGAAACAAAAATTAATTTGTAGTAAAGTAATTGCAAAGCTTGTGCAGTAAATGTTGAGGCCGGCATGCCAGACATCTGCCCTGAATTTACCACACATGGCAAACATTTACCACACACCAGATAGAGCAGCAAATGCAATTCCCTATCTAGCAACGCATTTACCGTGACATGCCACTGAATATTGGGACATACATAAACTGATCATTCATGTGCATGTGTTTTTGCACAGCACCTTCTAGAATTACCCCCGTAATGCCTTCTATTGAAAAGATGTTAAGCAGGATAGTTCTATAAGTGAGTGCCTGGTAGGCTCCTGTTCTATAAACAAACATACTCATATGTGCCCAATTTCTTTTATAGAATACCAGTGTAACAGTGAACGTGTATTTCCTACCAGCCAATTTACAGAATTCTTTAAGCTATGTGACTAAGTGCAAGTCCTGCCTAAGCTCTGCCCCGACTCTGCCTATGTGTACACCTACATATAAAATACGTGTTTTGTAAGATATGCATTTATTTATAGAATAGTGTTTAGGTGGAATTTGACATGCATGATCCAGAGTGCCCTATTCCTACCCCTATGTCCAAGTGCAGAGCTACAGCAGTGCAGCACAGGAAAGAAAACAGACTTGTGTTGTACCGTTTAAGACTGGCCCTTTAAGAAATGGTAGGAAAGAGCCCTGGCTGAGAATTGAAGAGCTCATTGAGAAAAACCTGAGCTAATCAAGGGGGAGGGGTGTGAACCTTCAGAGCCCTTTTACTCAAGCAGAGCTTGGAGAGTTGGGGAGGAGCTGTTTGAGAACATAGGGCTAGATTCCTTAACAACCCCCCCCCCCCCCCCCCGATTCTGTCTCCAATCCTTTTCCAATTGCATGCAGGCCGACAAATTCACAAAAGGCCTGCATGCAAATGGGGACAATCGTTGACATGCCCCCACCCATGGCATGGATCGCTAGAGAATGATCCTGGAGCATGCACAAATCCTGACAGTAGTGACAGGAGAAGCAGCCTCCTGTCACAGCTGTCAGGGCTTCTGCCAGCTTTTTTATTTTTAAATCGGGCAGATAGTTTGCATGTATTACACATGCAAAATAACTGCTCGGTAAAAAAAATGAAATAAAAAAGCCCCTCCCCAAGGTGCCTCCTCCCTCCCCAAACCCCTATAAAATGCCCCCTCCCCGTGCCGATGCCCCACTGAATAACAAAAGGCAGGAGGGATGCCAACTCCCTCCTGCCATCTCAAACCCGTCCTGGCTGGGCCCGGCCAGGCCCACCTTCCTTCTCTGTAGCTTAAGCTAGGCCGGCCGGTTGACTGGGCCTGGCCTACCCCCTCCTTGTACCTTGAAAATCGTTGGGAACAGGAGGGGTGCTTGGTCCCTCCTGCTCCTCCAGCCTTCTGCACAGCAATGACGGCCTTAGGCCACACTTTGATACACCATCTGATGCATAGGGAGGGGCCTAAGGCCGTGATTGGCTGAAGTGCTTCAGGCTTCTCCCTTGTGCCAATCAGGCCATCCGCATGCAACAGCATGCAAAGTAGGCAGGGACGCGATTCACAAACCAAAACCCTGCAACACCAACTGGGCTGGCCAATCACAAATAAGCAACTGCTGAGGACCAGTCGCTCAAGCCCTTTCCGACTGCCCTGCTCTCTACCCTGTCAGCCTCGAACTCTCCTGCTGCCCCGAACTCTTCCTGCTGCCCCAAATTCTTCTGCTGCCCTGGATCGCCTGCCTGCCCCGATCACCTGCATCCCTGGAGCTGCCTGCCCAAACACCTGCCTGTCACGATTCTCCCACCCTTCCCCGCAGTGCAGGCCTGTGGTTTTAACCTGCGGGCCCTAAGCAGGTTAAAACCACGGGCTCCAAAAGTTTAAAATAAAATAAAAAATCTCTGCCGGGTCTGCGCTATCGAGCGATCCAGGCAGGCAGATGGGAGCATTCCTCCGATCACCCCCATCTTCATATTGGGGCTTCTAGAATTCATCGGACCTGGCCAGATCGGGCCCGATCAGGGAGGTTCGTGAATCTAGCCCATTGTCCCTAGCCTGGGGAATGGCAGGGAAGTGGCTGGACTGTATGTGGGACGTAAAGCCGTACAGTTTGGGTGGGCTATTAATAATTGGAACAGCTCACCCAGTCCAAACCAGGTACATGGACCCGGTGCCACACAGCTCTGCAAGAGTCTAGCACATGGCAAAGTGAACAGTTTTTCTTTTGGAAAAAAAAAAAGGGAAAATTTTGGATTCGTTTTTTCTTCCCTGTTCTGTGTATGGGAGATACTGAGGGGGCAGGATGGAAGCTTCCCAGGTTCCATGTAAAATTGGACTGCTAAAGACTATGGGTTCCTTTTACTAAGCTGTGTTAGGGCTTTAACGTACGGAAAAGCACGTGCTAAATTGCTGCCCGCGCTAAACCTTAACGCCAGCATTGAGCTGGCGTTAGTTCTAGCCACATAGTGCGGGTTTAGCGCGCATGTTAAAACCGCTAATGCAGCTTAGTAAAAGGAGCCCTATGTTTATGAGGAATGTTTATTTTGGGCTGATTTTGAACTCCTATTGGAGATAAACCTCACAGAGGAAAAGTTGGGGAGCAATCCGGTTCACAGGATTACAAAATTGAGCATTGTAGTTTGAACTGCAATCCTGACATGCTTAAAGTATTGACTGTGGTGCAGCCTGAGAAAGAAAAAGAAACCTCTGGGTTTTTTTCTGGATGGCTGTTGTGTTTTGATTTACTTAATCCTTAAGGAAGTCCAGTAGTGGACTTTGAGGACCACCTGGGAGGCACTAAAAATCCTATAGGAAATAAAGTCACACTTAGAACTGCTCGGTTGCGCGGGGACCTAGACTGGTTCTTAAGGGTCCAGTTAGACATCCCTGCTACTATATATATATTTGGGAATTATCTCCCTCCCCCCATTTTATATCTTCTCACTCCTTCCTTTTCTTTTTTTCCTATGACATATCTAGGTTGGTCATGGATTGCAGTGACTGTTCTGAGCTGGGGTTTGGTTATCAGGATTTCATCATGAACGTTGTAATAATGGGGCTCCCAGCCACCATATGTCATCCTTGAGCAATGATTATGATTTATTGCTCTCTCAAGGAGACTGTGAACTAGAAGTGTAGCCACAGGTGAACAAAGGTCAGCCTGGGCACATCAACATTTGCTTAAGCCCCCAACCCCCCCCCCCCCCCCCACACACACACACACACCCCTGCAGCTAGGTACATCCCTTGTGTAGCTGATAGGAAACCCTAAGCCCTGCCACTTAAAATTTGGACCCTACCCAAGTCATTTCTTAGTACAGTGGCAGTACTTTGACCCACTGATGCCGGCACTGGGCGTACAGCTGGTTCTCATGAGAGAAATTTCAGATGCTGGTTTTACAAGCTCAATACTGGGCATTGCTATCCCCCCAATATTCAACATGCTGGCAGCTCTGGAGGCAGCAGCTCAAAATGCAGCCACCATCAGCCCATTTGCCCAGAAATAGCTAAGACAAAGAAAAAAAAAATTTAACTGAATCAGGTTGGGCCGACTGGATGGACCATTCGGGTCTTTATCTGCCGAAATCTACTATGTTACTATGTTATTTGCTGTAATTCGCTGATTGTTCAGCCTTCTTCGATGTGAACCGCCTAGAAGTCTTTCGACTGTGGTGGTATAGAAGAATAAAGTTATTATTCTTATTTGCTGCATTGCAAAACTGATTTTTTACAGCTAGCAGTGTTTGGGGATATTTTGAATTTTGGTGCTGCTGGTGTGGGTGTAGCAAGGGAGGAAAGAGGAAAAGAAAACAAAGGTGAGGCAGAGGAAATTGGTTGCTCAGTGTCTGGTGTTCCAAATGCTATCCATTACTACTTTCCCCCATAATTAAATTCTGATTATGCCACCACTGTGAACATTGCCTCTGCAATAACCACAGCCAATCTGAAGGATTGAGCAGACACCACTGGTACAAATCATTCTGAAGAAGTTAAGGTGAAAAAGAAGACTGTGAAAAGACATTTACTCTTTCTAATTGTTGCAATGGAATTTTTCTACCTCCTCCTCCTCCTCACAGTTTTAGTGATGGTAAGATTTACGAAGGAACTACAGCTCCATAGCCATCTTCCAAGGATTTGCTGATTCCATTTTTTCTGTAGAAATCCAAGGCTATGATGCCCATCCTGACAAAGTTTCTATTTATGGGGTCCACTCTTCGTTCCAAGTACCTCCCATATATGGAAGAAGATAGAACTGCCACTGGTCTTGCAATTTCCTAGAAACAGCAGAATTTGTTAAATAATAATAATAATGGGGCTCTAAAATATTAAATAATTACTGTATGAATTTTGTAGAACAGTAAGTCAGTCTCATATCATATCCCTTATTTATCAAATCATTTTTCTTTCAGGATATCTTGTAGCCTTATGAGAAACCCATGCAGCTACTCATACCAGGATCATGGCTAGCTTTGAGAAATAACATACCTGTAGAGCAATTTCTTCATCTTAGAAAACTTTGCTCTAATGAAGGTGATTTCCACATACAAGCACGGGAAATGACTAAAAAGTTTTCACAAAGGGGGTATCCTCAACGAGTGATCAAAAAAAGCGTAGAAAAGAGCCAAATGGTGCCACCGAGAATGGCTTCTAAATTCTAAACCAAGCTGATTTTTCCACTTGTGTTTTGCCTTATAGTGTCAACAGTGACCGCATTAAACAAATTATTAAAAAATGCTGGCCTGTAGTACAAGTACCTAGGTGTTTTCAAGAAAGTCCTAAAATTGCTTTTTCCCGCAGTCAAAACATGGATGAGTTAATCCGATATAGGGATCAAAAGATGCAATACAACACAAAACAAGCACATCAAGCTTGTGGACACTGTACTGTATATTATAGTCATGAGTTAGACAGACAGGTCATTGACATACCTAATGGCCGCCAATTTAGGTTAAAAACAAGCACTAATTGCAAGTTAGCAGCAGTTGTATATTGCATCATATACCCCTGTAACAAGCATTATATAGGCCATACTGCCAGGAAAATCAAAGTTCGCATTGCTGAACATCTCAGCAAAATTTGCAGGCAGCGAGTGCAAACACCCATAGTGGAGCACTGGCGGGATTTCGGTCACAAAACCAATGAATTACAGTACACGGTACTCACCCAAGTAATAAATTATTCTGGTGACAAATCTCGTTTGCTAGTGTATAAAGAACACTAATACCGAATACACTAATACCGAAAGGCTTAAATGCCAAACTAGATTGGTTTCAGCTTCAATAGTATTAAATTCCTGTTGAGTCATATTTTTGACTCACCCAGTTGGGATCCCTTTATAAATGAGATTGGGTTTTCAAGAACGCATGCGCCCCTCTCTTGCCTCTCTCTGAGTAAACCTGCCTGAGTTTGCTGTAACGCGGTAAGCAAAGTACTTAATGAAGTATAATGAACTTGTAATCAGTCCAGTTAGGTTTAAAATGCAACTGTATATTTTGAATTACACGCTGACACATGTTCGTGTTTTTAATTTAGTACCCCTCCTGAAGAAGGGAACGAAACCTGGGTCAAGGGGTTACAGCTCACAGGCTTTGAGAGTTAAGAGCAGCATATCCGATATCGCCTGAACAATCCGGTGCCAGCTGACCGCCTACACTGAGTGAAAAGTTCACGTTTTACACAGATAAACTTCATCTTTATTATTTAATTTATTTTATTTTCTATCATGACACACAGTAGTCAATTATTATGTTTATAGGCAGTTGGAGCAGTGAAACATCGTGATGGTCCCAATGGTAATACCGGTTTGGTTTGTATTTTAACCATCATGGTTGCGGATCTGAATGTTTCACATAATGAATAATTCATTAGTAATTGAACACTGCGATTTATTTTGATACTTTGAAAACATAACTCAGTGTCCAAATTAATTTCCCTATTGTGTGTATATAATAAGAGGGTAATTTTATAATGGGATATGTAGTTTAAAAGGGCACCTATATGCCTTTATACAAAATACTAGTGAAATGATAAAAATTGCATCTCAAGCAGATATATAAGTCTGTGTTTGGTTTGTCCAAGTACACATGTAGTTTAGCATATTTTATCATCTTCTACACACATATGTGTAAACATTACCCACCCTCCGCCCATATTCAGCAAAGTTACTCATCTAAAGCAGGTGTTCTTCAAGAACAGCAGGCATATATTCTCACATCTGGATGACATCATCCACGCAACCCGGCATGGGCAGTCTAAAAGTGTACTGCTACTTTAAATCTTTGAGAACCACCTGTATTGAGACGGAGCTCAGAGAAGTTCTTGCGATACCTCTCACAGATTTAATAAATCCTTGGAGACAGGACAGGTTCCATGAAATTGGAAAAGAGTGAATGTGGTCACTCTTCACAAAAGTGGTAACAGAGAGGAAGTCAGAGACTTTAGGCTGGTAAGCCTCATTTAGGTGGCTGGAAAAATACTGGAACTTTGCTGAAGGAAAGAAAAGTGAACCACCTGGAATTGAATGAGTTACAAGATCCAAGACAACATGATTTCACCAAAGGGAAATTGTGTCAAAGAATCTGATTGATTTCTTTGACAAGGTAACCAGAGAATTGGATAGGACATGCCCTAGATATAGTCTACCTGCATTTCAGCAAGGCCTTTGACACGATTCCTCATATGAGGCTCATCAATAAACTTAGTGGGCAGAAATTAGGAGCCAAATTGGTGTTCTGGTTTAGAAATTGGTTGACTGACAGATGACTGAGAGGTGGTAAATGGTATTTGCTTGGAGAAAAGAAAGGTGAGTAGTGGCGTGCCTCAGCCACTCATTCTGGACTTATTCTGTTGAATATATTTGTGAATGATATTTCTGAAGGGTTAGAAGGAAAAGTGTTTTTTTGCAGGTGACACAAAGATTTGTAATAGAGTGGAAAACATGAGAAGAGATCTGCAAATGTTAGAAGAATGGTCTCATGTTCGGCAGTTAAAATTTAAAACAAAGAAGTGCATAGTGATGCACTTGGGGAGTAAAAATCCAAAGGAGCTGAATGTGCTAGGGGATGAGAAGTTGATATGGATGGACTGGGAGAGGGATCTTGGGGTGATACTGTTTTGCAGCCTTGTGATCCTCAGACACTGTGAGAAAGCAATGAGCATAACCAGAAGGATGCTGGGCTGCATAGAGAGGAATCACCAGCAGAAAAAGGGTGGTGTTAGTGAGGCCCCAATTGGAATTATTGTGTTCAGTTCTGGAGGCCATATCTGACTAAGGACATAAGAAGATTTGAAGCGGTCCAGCAGAAGGCGACAAAAATATCAGGATTGTGGGTCCCAGGGCAGCTGCCCTGTTTGTCCTCCCCTGACGCTGGCCCTGTCTACCACTGTATTCACAATCCTCTCATTCATATCCTTGCCACACACCCCTCAGTCTCTCCCACATAATTCCACAATTTCCATTATATCCCCCTCCCTCCATTCTTGTAACCCAGCATCTCCTGTCCCTCTTCCCCTCATGACATCTCTCTGTCCTTTTTCCTCTACCATCTCTGTCCTGTCTTCCCTCCTGTCTCTTCCCCCACAATCAACTCGTAAAGTTTTTTCATCACTGTAATATCATCTGAATAAGTAAAAGTCAAATCATCACAGCAAAAGTTAACAGCATTTATCCTGTACCTGGCCATGAATGTCAAGACCTTGATGTTTTGCATGTTCTCTGTCATCTCGGTGAATTTTCTGATCATAGCCTGTTGGTCTTTTGTATATTGAGTCAAATACAGAATCATGTCCTCCTGCCTTTGGAATAAAAATATACAGTCACATTACCATTTTAATCAGTCATACCAGCTCAAATAAATCATAACAATAATATGCAACATCTTTGTTCATAGGATGCTCACTGTATCAACTGAATTGTCTAGAGTTGATTGAAAATACAGCCATTAGGTTACTTTATGACATCAAGACTCAGGATTCAGTCACTCCTTTTTTGAAAGAGTTGCACGGATTATATATAAAGTCTTGGTATTAACCCATCTGGTACATTATACTGAAATCTTTCAATACTGCTTTCTTTACATATTCCATATCAACTTATTCATCAACTTTGGACCTTCACAGGCTAACCAGATATTCCATCATGTTCAAGATCTTGGATATTTTATTCTTTCTGCTTTTAGTATAGTACATAGCTCCTATGTTATACATAGTGTTTCCTTCTGTTGGAATTGAGAATGGTTGTTTAGACAAATTTTGTTTTTTGGAGGTTTTTTTTTTAATTGATTTTTGCACGGCATTCTTGGATGGTCAAGTCTCCTAATGTTTCTCCACTTAACCTGCACATCTTTCTTTTATTAGCTCAATTTGTTTATTGTATTTTCAAGTACATCAAAATGACTATATAAATAAAACACAACATAATGCTGTAGCATGAGGTAAAAAGAAGAAAAGAACTTACATGTGCAAATACCCTGAGAAATAAACATCTAGTTATGGTCATTATGCAAGTTGTCAAAAAATGAACCTGAAGTTCCCATATTTTAATCAATTTGGATATAGTACCTTGATGCTCTGCTAAAACTTTTTCATATTTAAGTAAATTACAAATGGAAGACCACCAAAAGTGAAAACATACTGCATTATTATTTTTCCAAGTCTGTATTATAGTGGAGAGATCTACTGCAATTAGAATTTTTATGAGAATCATGTCCTAATTCAGGGGTACAGTCAGATCTAAGAATTATGGTCCTGATTCTATAAGAGGTTTCTAGATTGGCGCCTAGTCGATTTCTGTGAAGTTAATTTTTCTAATTGGCTTAAATAGCATGATAATTGAAAATGCCATTAAGAATCTATTAAAAACCAATTCAAAACAATGAAAGTTCCATGCAGAAATTTGCTTGGGGCCTATCCAAAACGCGTGTGTGGCTAGGGGCAGAGAATAGGCTTGGTATGACTTCAGCACTGTTAGGCATCCATGTTAGGCACTGGTAAATTAGGCCAGGAAAACCCTGGTATAATACAACATTATGATACCTCTTTTATTTAGCGCCCAACCTTTGGAATTATCTTCCAAGGCATATCAGGTCTGAAATAAATATCAAGGCTTTTAAGACACTGTTAAAAACCTATTTTTTTCAGTTGGCATTTGGAGCAGATTTTCTGCCAGTGGATCATATTTATTGAGAATTCCTCAGGCACCTCTTAAATGCATAGTGTGATTACTATTTGTATATGATGTTCTATGTTATGTTCTCTGTGTGCTATCCTATTTTTTATGGTGTTCCTTTTATATTTTTTTGAAATTTTATTAATATAAACCAATGAGAACTATCTTAAGATTTGATGGTATATCAAATTTTAAAAACAAACATACTAGCGCCTAAGGGCTCCTTTTACAAAGCCGCGCTAGCGGTTTTAATGCATGCACCGGATTAGCGCGCGCTATAGCATATGCTAGCTGGAAATCTACCGCCTGCTCCAAAGGAGGCGGTAGTGGTTAGCGCATGCAGCAATTTAGCATGCGCTATACCGTGCGTTAAGGCCCTAGCGTAGCTTTGTAAAAGGAGCCCTAAGTAGCATTAGGTGCTACTGAATGTGATTAACAGCCACACTGAATGGAGCTTAACCATTAGGCACCGCTAGGCGCCATTTATAGAATCAGGCCCTATATGCTTTGTATGCTAAAGGAGTCTGAATTTGGAGAATAGCAGAAATTCTGCACCAGATATTGTTCCAAAACTGAGCCAGATTGGCACAAGAAAATCATACATGCTCTAGGGCAGAAGTTCTCAACATGTGGTACACGTACCCCAGGGGTACGTGAACTGCTGATGAGGGGGGGGGGGAAAGCATTGCATTGGTCTCCTATCCTCCTTCCTCTACAACACCTGAAAGAGCCACTGTCATCACCTGCTTCTCCTGCACTACCCTGTTGCTTCAACAGGTTAGCTGCAGCAATTCCTACATGCTGCCTGCCACTAACCCAGAAGCTTTTCTTCTGCCATGTCCTGCCCTCTGTTAGAACTTCCTGTTTCTGCCCATATGGGAGAGGAGAGGTTTCTGGGTTAGCGGCAGGCAGCGTGTAGGAATCACTGCCACTAACCCGTTGAAGCAAGATGGAGCATGTTAGTTGTGAGTGGGGCTGCGGGGAGGGAGAGAGAGAAGGAAGGAAAATTGATACAGGAGGGGTGAGAGTGATGAGAAATGGTCATGGGGTGGAAGGCAGGGAAAAATGGTGTATGGGGAGAGAGCATGTTAATTGAGAATGGGGTTGGGGAGGGAAGGAAGGAAAATTGTTGCAGGAGGGGTGAGAGTGTTGAGAGAAGTAGAAATGGACATGGGGTAATATAATAATAATAATAACAGTTTATATACTGCAGGACTGTGAAGTTCTATGCGGTTTACAAAGATTAAAAGATGGTACAAATTAATTGAACTTAACAGGATGGAAGCTAGTGATTAACAGCTCAAGGGATCAGTTATTGAGGAGAAAGAGTCAGCTGCCTAGATACTTCAGGAACAGATGTTTTTAGGCATTTCCTGAATTCCCCATAAGTAGTAGGTGTAAGCAATTGCTCTAGATCTTTACCCCATAATGCTGCCTGATGTGAGAAAAGGTGTTGATGGTGTCTTTTGAGTTTACATCCTCTAACTTGGGGGGAAACGAAGTGCAAATGTAAACTTCTCTTATGTCTGTTGGCTGAGAAGGAGATAAGGTCAGTTATGTATTTAGGGGATAGACTGTATAGTACTTTAAAGCAGAAACAGGCGAACTTAAACTTTATGCGTGCCTCCATCGGTAGTCAATGCAGTTGTCGGTAGAAAGGTGTCACATGATCAAACTTCTTCAGCCCGAAAATCAGTTTGACCGCTGCATTTTGCATTAATTGTATCGTCGCATATTCTTTTAGGAAATTGCTAAATAGGCGATGTTACAGTAATCAAGTTGACTCAGTACGAGGGATTGTACCAGGATTCTAAATGCTGACATATCAAAATATGCTCAAATGGATCGAAGTTTCCAGAGAGTGAAAAAAACCCTTTCTGATTAAGGAGTCTACCTGGTCCTTCATGGTTAAGCACTGGTCTAGTGTTACACCCAATACCTTCATAGTAGAATGAATAGGATAACTGTTTACTGATGCATAGTGGTGTTTTGGTGTCAAGCGGGTGTGGCGAAGCTACAAAAAATTTTGTTTTTTCTGAATTAAGTTTCAGTTTGAATTCAGTCATCCATTGCTCCATCAAATTTAGTGCTTCTGATGCCTTGGGAGTAACTTCCGAGAGAGAGTTAGTAAATGGAATGATGATCATAAAGTCATCTGTGTAACTAAATAATTTTATCCCCAGCTGGGTCAATTGCGCACCTAGTGAGTACATGTAGACATTGAAAAGCAATGGGGATAGTGGTGACCCTTGCGGTACGCCAGATGAATTGTTCCAGGTATCGGAGACATCGTAATTGAAATGTACTTGATAGGTATGGGACATAAGGAAGCCTTGAAATCAGTCCAACACCTCTTCCCTAATACCAATTGCATCTAGGCATTGTAGCATTTTCCCATGGTCAACTAAGTCAAAGGCAGAGCTCATATCAAATTGCATGATCAGGGCATTAAGGCCCTTACTGAACAAGAGACGCAGATTATCTAAGATAGCCGCAATTACTGTCTCAGTACTGAACAAAGGTCTAAAACCAGATTGAGTTTCATGTAAGAAAGAGAATTTATCAATTGGGTATGTACCCATCAGTTGGGTATGTACCAATCCTTCCATGATTTTTACAATAAATGGAATTGATGCTACTGGTCTATAGTTGGTTACCAGTGCTGATGATTCTTTACTATTTTTGGAATTGGGGTTATTATTATGTGACCATTATTAGTGAGAAACTTTCCATTTTTTAGGTTATGGGCTAAGTAATTCAGCAAAGATAGTTTAAATTCTAATGGAGCCGCTTTCATAATTTCCGGGGGACATGAGTCCAGAGCGCAGTATGATTTAGAGTATTTATTATATAGTTTGATATAATTATTCCATTCTAAATCTTGAAAGGAATTCCAGATCATGTCTTCTGGTATTTCATTTCCTTGTATGTTAGCTATTTGATGACCATTAGTGTCATATGTCGACAGTTGTTTCTTAGGTTTTTAATTTTTGAATCGAAATGGGGTAGAGGGTATAAGGATTTGCAGTGGGCTACAGCAGATGAGCCCCTAAAACAGGGGTGTCAAAGTCCCTCCTCGAGGCCCACAATCCAGTCGGGTTTTCAGGATTTCCCCAATGAATATGCATGAGATCTATTAGCATACGGTGAAAGAAGTGCAAGCAAATAGATCTCATGCATATTTATTGGGGAAATCCTGAAAACACGACTGGATTGCGGCCCTCGAGGAGGGATTTTGACAACCCTGCCCTAAAATGTAAGGTTACTGCCCTACAATCCGTCAGAGGTCCTAAATTCAGTGCCCTCAAAGGAGGTTCAGCAAGAAGTGAAATTAATTACAATGACAGCGAAGAGTGGTCATTGTCATTAATTTTGTATATTGTACAGAAATAGGCTTAATATTATAGAGTTACCATATACATATGCTTAGTACTAAAGTAAATAAAAATATTCTATTATAGAGATAGAAATAGGTTTTTACAAGTACAGAGTAGATTTAGAGACTACTTCTGTGTGTGTAAAAGAGGGAAAGGACAGTTTACCTGCCTGAATGTGTGTCGCTGAAGAGGTGAGAGGCTGAGAGAGGGAAATAAACCAGAATCCAGAACAAGAAAGAGAAAGAAGAGAGAGGGATTTTGGTGTGTTTTTAGAAGCTGAAGAGAGAAAGAAGAAGGAAGGCCTGGAAAAAGCAGGCAAGAGGTTTTATCTGAATGCTTTTTCTGTGACTTCATGAATAGGGGTATATGAAGGGTGAAAAGAGCAAAACCAGGGGAGAGGCCTGTCCCTCATAGACTGAGTTTCTGTTAATTTCCAGTATCTATCTATGACAATGGATCTTGATGGACACTAACTATCTGGGCCAGAACATGTAGCTGGACCATTCTCTACCTTAAGCATTGGACCATAGCACATCTTAGCATATCTGTTGTACCTAAGGACTGTGCCAAAGGTCTTTTGTTACTCATAAGCACTGATAATTTAGAGGTAATTTAGGGCATTCTAAAGCTTGTCTACACTGACATCCCCATGATAAGAACATAAGAATAGCCTTACTGGGTCAGACCAATGGCCTTACTGGTCAAGCCTTACTGGTCAAGCCCAGTAGCCCGTTCTCACGGTGGCCAATCCAGGTGCCTGGCCAAAACCCAAGGTGTAGCAATATTCCATGCCACGGATGCAAGGCATGCAGTGGCTTTCCCCATGTCTTTCTCAATAACAGACTATGGACTTTTCCTCCAGGAACTTGTCCAAACTTTTCTTAAAACCAGCTACGCTATCCACTCTTACCACATCCTCTGGCAATGTGTTCCAGAGCTTAACTATTCTCTGAGTGAAAAACAATTTCCTCCCTGTAACTTCATCGAGTGTCCCCTAGTCTTTGTAATTTTTGACGGAGTGAAAACTCAATCCACTTGTACCCGTTCAACTCCACTCAGGATTTTGTAGACTTCAATCATATCGCCCCTCAGCCGTCTCTTTTCCAAGCTGAAGAGCCCTACCCATTTTAGTCTTTCCTCATACGAGAGGAGTTCCATCCCCTTTACCATCTTGGTCGCTCTTCTTTGAACCTTTTCTAGTGCACTGTATCTTTCTTGAGATAAGGAGACCAGAATTGAACGCAATACTCCAGATGAGGTCACACCATGGAGCGATACAGGGGCATTATAACATTCTTAGTCTTGTTAACCATCCCTTTTTTAATAGTTCCTAGCATCCTATTTGCTTTTTTGGCCGCTGTCGCATATTGGGCAGAAGATTTCATCGTATTGTCTACAATAGCACCCAGATCCTTTTCTTGGGCGCTAATCCCTGAGGTGGATCCTAACATCCAGTAACTATGATTCAGGTTATTCTTCCCAATGTGCATCCCTTTGCATTTGTCCACATTAAATTTCATCTGCCATTTGGACGCCCAGTCTTCCAATTTCCTAAGGTCCGCCTGCTATTTTTCACAATCTACATGTGTTTTAACTTTGAACAGTTTAGTGTCATCTGCAAATTTAATCACCTCACTCGTTGTTCCAATTTCCAGATCATTTATAAATACGTTAAATAACATCGGTCCTAGTACAGACTCCTATGGCACTTCACTGTTTACTCTCCTCCATTGAGAAAAATTACCATTTAACCCTACCCTCTGTTTTCTATCTGATAACCAATTCCTAATCCACAACTGAACTTTGCCAGCTATCCCATGACACTAATTTTCTCAGGAGCCTCTCGTGAGGAACTTTATCAAAAACTTTCTGAAAATCTAGATACACTATATCAACAGGCTCACCTTTATCCACATGTTTATTCACACCTTCAAAGAAGTTAAGCAAATTTGTGAGGCAAGATCTCCCTCGGCTGAACCCATGGTGACTCTGTCTCATTAAATCATGTTTGTCTATGTGTTCCACAATTTAATTTTTTTATAATTGTTTCTACCATTTTGCCCGGCACCAAAGTGAGGGTTACCGATCTGTAATTTCCCAGATCTCCCCAGAGCCCTTTTTAAAAATCGGCGTAGCATTGGCCACTCTCCAATCTTCAAGTACTACAGATCTGCAATTTCATTTTTGAGTTCTTTTAATACCCTGGGATGTATACCATCCAGTTCTGGCGATTTATCACTTTATAAGTTGTCAATTTCGCTTAGTACATCTTCCAGATTCACCGAGATTTCTTTCAGTTCCTCCACATCATCACCCTTGAAAATCATTTCTGGTTCAGGTAGATCTCTTACATCTTCTTCCTTAAAGACCGAAGCAAAGAATTAATTCAGTCTTTCCGCTATGACTTTATCCTCCCTGAGCGTCTCTTTTGCTCCTTGATCATCCAATGGTCCCACAGATTCCCATAGGCCCTTGCTGACATTGGTTAGGCCAACAGAAAATGTTGAATGTTAGCAATGCAATGTAATGCTGACATCCTGGATACTTCTTTTTTTAATGAAGTCAAGCTTGTGGTAACATGCACGTCTGCAATCATTTTGTATAAGCCAGCTTGCCCTTCTAAGATGCCTCTCTCTTACCTCCAATATTACATATTCTTGGACAATAAGCTCTGGAAGCTTCACCATAGGGTCTTGCATCTATTCTAGCCTTGGCTGCAGAACTTACAAATAAATCCGTCCCCTTCTCCTAGGTCACCTCTCTGAACACTCCCATTCCAGCTCTGTTTGTTTCTGCAGCCTAGCTGCTGACTTATAGTTTCTTCTGCTTGTGAATTTTTTTTTCTCAATTTCTAGTCTTTTATTTTGTTTTGTGCTGCGGGTATTGCCCAAGTGCTGTGGATTTACTCTGGGAGAGTGATCCTTCGTTAGGAGATCACAGACTTTTACTTTAAAATTGTCTGCTTCTGGGGGTGCCCTGTTAGCAGAACCTGCAGTAAGCCCCTCAGATAGCTTGCATATCAGAGTGGGTCTCCAGATCAGGAGCCATCTCTCCCCAGGTTCATCTGCTAAGGTGCAGATCGAAGGCTGCTGCAGTTCCATGGAAGTACATCGGGATCGGAACCAGAACGTGTATCTTCCCTAAATCCCCTGAGAAGTCCTGGTGGTCATGATCTCAGGTGACAGGGAAGGTGAGGCGGTCAGAAGACCTGAAAATCCAGTTTGCTCAGGTCTTGAGGTACTTATCTCATGTGCTTGTCTGTGTATAGCTGACTGCCATTGAAATGCATTGCAGCACATGTCTCTGAGGTGTCTGTGTGCCTCTGAGTTTGGCAATTTTGGGGGGGTGCTGAAATTGGGGATTTAGGAGGTTTCCCTGCATGTCCTAGTCCCCCCACCTGTAAAATCCTAAAGTTGCCATTTTTCCCAGTTCTCTGTGTTTTTTCTGGGCTGTTTTAAGGCAAAATTGGCACCTGCGGCGGCCATCTTGGATTTTCATTAAAGTTTTCAGAAGTGTATTTTGTGGACTTAGAAGCTTCGTTTTTGCTTCAAACTTCACATATGGCCTCCTCGGGCCAGGATGGCATGGATTCATGCCATAAATGTGGTGGATGGCTGGCGGATTCGCAGCCATGTATCATGTGCGCCGCAGCCCGTGAGCCATGTGAACCGTGCCTGGATCCCATACTACACTCCTCTGGAGAGACCCTAACTTCCTCAGATTCCACCGGAGATGCAATTGCTGCATCTGGGACGCCTAAATTGGACGCAGAGGGTGCTTCCACTAAATGCAAGCGCAGTTC
The DNA here is from genome assembly GCF_902459505.1 of Geotrypetes seraphini. Lineage (NCBI taxonomy): Eukaryota > Metazoa > Chordata > Amphibia > Gymnophiona > Dermophiidae > Geotrypetes > Geotrypetes seraphini. The sequence continues at coordinate 277,609,721 of NC_047085.1, read as the reverse complement.
CAGAGAAAAGTCTCATAAATCTTCTAAGCATTCCAAATCTGTGTCCTGCTGAGCAGCTCTTGCCGCCAGTGAATACTTTCCTCCAGAATTTGTGGATATGATGTATTAGGCTTTTATGAGAAAAAGGGCTATGCCTGTCTCTCCCACTCAGACTCCAATGCAGCAGTCTGTTCCGCCTTTGGAGTCCAGCATGTCAATTTGTTCCTTTGCTGGGCACCATAAAGCTGGCAGCAGGTGCCCACCTGTGCCTTTGCTGTTGAATGTTTCCTCGGCAGCCTCCGCAGACGTGGCAAACTTAGCGGATCTCGGGGATATCCGGAACTGTGGATTCTGGGACCCAGGGGATGATCAGGCAATGCGCAGGCTCTTCAAATCTAGCCGCCTACCCAACCATATTTCAGAGTCACTGCAGGCACTGAAACTTGATTCAGACCAAACGGTTCAGGCAGAATGGTCAGTCATGAGCTCTAAGCCCACAATATCCATTGCATTTCCTGACAATACGGATTTGGCAGATATGCTCTTGGAAGTCTGGGAGTCTCCGGAGAGTCCCTTGCAGTGTGCTATGACCATGGCAAAGTTATATCCCATGGCGTCAGAGTTCACCAAGCACTTAGTCCTGCCGAAGGTGGATTCGGCTATGGCTCAGGTCACTAAGAGTGACCCCTCGGACGGAGGGGTTGTCCTGAAGGATGTTCAGGTCAGAAGAGTGGATATTGATTGCAAGCGTCTTTTTGATTCCATTGTAGCAGAAGTGCGAGCTGCGGCAGCCACTTCCTTTGTGGCCCAGGCATGTCACACCAAGCTCTGCCAGGATCCCAAGGAGTTTGTCCTTCGTGACCTCGACTTCCTGGTTTCCAGGGTGAATTATTTGGCAGACATCTTGAAAGTTTTTGCCAAGCTGGGAGCTTATTCTGTGTCCGCACAGTGAATGCTATGGATTCGCCAGTGGTCGGGTAATTCTTCCTCTAAGGCTACACTGAGCAGGTTATCTTTTAAAGGTTCGCTCTTGTTTGGCCAGGATCTAGATGGCCTTAAGGCCAGTGTTCAGGACTGTAAGCCTAAGGTGCTCCCTGGCTCTAAGCCTCATCTGACCAGAGGTACGGGACAGCCAAATTTTCATCCCTACCAGCGCACTTCACAGTACTCCAGGCCCCCGGTGACAGGACAGCATTACAGAGCTCGCTCCAGACCTTGCTTTGGAGGTGCAGCGCGCCAACAGTTTTCCTGTCCTCCTGTCCCTCCAAAGAGAAAATTATGATGCCAGATCTCTGGTGGGCCCCCCCCCCTGCAATCAGGTGATGACTTTCAGCCTTACTTCCGGAATGGCAGAAGATAACTTTGGACCAGTGGGTCCTCGAGGTGCTCAGGGAGGGTCTTCGACTGCAGTTTTTCCAACTTCTGCTGGACTTCTTCCTGTCTTCTCTGGTCAGCCAAGGTGTGCAGGTTGCTGGATCTGGTGGCCATAGAGCCCATTCCAAGCGGAGACTTGGGCTCTTGGAGATACTCGATATTAGTGCTGCCCGATTCACGATTCAAATCGGTTCACTGATTCACTTCGGGTGAATCGATTCGAATTGATTTAAATTAAAAAAAAATCGGCTTCCCAATTAGGACCCTCTCCCCTCGCTCCCTAAAGCAGGAGCGGCAGCACTGCTCTTGCTGGCTGGCTGCTGCCGCACCTGTTTTAGAGGGTGAGGAGGGAGGGTCAGTCGGGAAGTGCTGCGTCCAGCTTCCCTCCTGGCCTCCCCGAACGACTTCCTCCCACAAAAGACTGTGCACCCCCCCGGGAAGGCCTCCGTGTTTCCCCTGGCCTCCCCGAAGATCGCAGTTACAGTGTCTTTGCACTGCAGTGCTTTGAGCTGTTTCCTCCTCTGTGATCCTGCCTCTGATGTCAGAGGAGGGGCAGGACTGCAGCAGAGGAAACAGCTCAAAGCACTGCAGAGCAAAGGCGCTGTAAACGCGATCTTCGGCTGCAGGCTGAAGCTGTAAGGGGAGGCCAGGGGGAACACAGAGGCCTTCCCAGGGGGGGTGGGGGGTGCGCAGTCTTTTAGGGGGGCAGTCCTTTGGTGGGGGCAGTCCTTCAGGGGGTGGGACAGGCCTTGGGGTGATGCAGGCCTTCAAGGGATGAACAGGCCTTTAACAGGGAACAGACCTTTAAGGGGGGGACAGGCCTTCAAAGAGGGGACAGGCCAGGGATGGTGGCATAGGCCTACAGGGGGGACAGGCAGGCCTTTGGGGGGCAGTCCTTTGGGGGGCAGTCCTTCAGGGGGTGGGACAGGCCTTGGGGGGTGCAGGCCTTCAAGGGGGGAACAGGCCTTTGAGGGGGGAACAGGCCTTTAAGGGGGGGAACAGGCCAGGGATGGTAGCATAGGCCTTCAGGGGGGACAGGCAGGCCTTCAGGGGGTGGGACAGGCCTTGGGGGTGCAGGCATTTAAGGGGGGGGTGCACGGTGCAGACATTTAAGGGGGGAACAGGCCTTCAAAGAGGGGACAGGCCAGTGATGGTGGCATAGGCCTTCAGGGAGGACAGGCAGGCCTTCAAGGGGGGGGACATGACTTCAGGGATGGGGGGATAGGCCTTCAGGGGGGAGGTGCAGGTCTGCAGGCTTTCAGGGGGGGGTACAGACCTTCAGGGGAGGGGGGCCCTGGTGTAGAAGTACACGGAGAGAGGGAAGGGGGGTTCAAAGAGATGTGCATATGCCAGACTTTGGGGGGAAGAAATAATGGGTCTAAAAATAGAGGAGAGGGAGAGAGATGATGGACAATGGGATTTAGGGAGGGAAGGAACAGAAAGGGAGAGAAGTTGGACACAAGGGATGGTGTGGTGGGGGATAGAGATACTGGATAGGAGGGTAGTTGGGAAAAGAAAGGGAGAGATGGTGGACCCTGGGGTGGTGGGGAAGGAGGGAGAGATGCTGGATGAAAGAGTAGTTAAGAAAAGGTGGATCTGTGGATTGAGATGAAAAAAAGGAAAGATGCCAGACCTCTGGAGGAGGAAAGGGAAACGGAAGGGGAGGACAGAAATGGCAGATAGATGGTTCGAACAGAGAAAGAAGAAAGAATTAGACCCTGGCAAGCAAGTTATCAGAAGACAACCAGAGCCTGGGACCAACAAGATTTGAATAATGACCAGACAACAAAAGATAGAAAAACTAATTTTCTTTTCCATTTTGTAATTACAATATGTCAGATTTGAAACGTGTATCCTGCCAGAGCTGGTGTTAGACCGCAAATGTGGGCTAGGATTTAAGAGAGAGAGGAAAAGTCTTTTTTGTTTGTTTATTTTGTTTACACCACAGCACCAGTGTGGTTAGGAGAAGGCAAAGGGGGTGAAGAGGCTATAAAATAAACCAACCAGGATGTTTGAAAAAAACACCCAATTGGGCAGGAAAATTGAATCGAATCGAAAAACCAATTCAGTAGGCTGAATCGAATCGAATCAAAATTTTTTTTCCTGAATCGGGCAGCACTACTCGTTATATTTCATCGTGTCAAAGAAAGACTCCGAAGATTGCAGACCAATTCTGGAACTGAAGGCAGTGAACGCCTTCTTGGAGGTTCCGCATTTCTGGATGGAAACACTGCATTCTGTTGTGGCGGCAGTGGTGCCTGAGGAGTTTTCAGCTTCCTTGGATCTCACGGAAGTATACTTCCACATCCTGATCTTTCTGGACTACAGGAGGTGAAAAAGGGGGTCTCAACTTATATTCGAGTATATACAGTAGTTGAATTCACCCATTATTATACTGTTGCCCAATCTGCCAGCTTTCCTAATCTCTGAAAACATTTCATATGCTCATTTTGTCTTGGGGGATGGTAGTATAACCCTATCTTTATATTTGTTTTCGTCACACATGGAATTTCTATCCATATGGATTCAGCACTACTATTTATGTCATGCAGAATCTTTGTTTGATTCAATTCCCTCTTTAACATATAGCACAACCACCTCTCCAATTTGATCTACTCTATCATTGCAATATAATTTATACTCAGGTAACAGTGTCCCATTGATTATTCTCCTTCTACCAGTTCTCTGAATGCCTATTATATCTACCTCCATTCAGTGCTATATACTCTAACTCTCCTAATTTATTTTTTAGACTTCTAGCATTTGTATACAGCCACTTCAAATTGTGTTGTTTTTTTTTGTATCTACAGGTTGCTGAGAAGATGACAGGGATAACTTCACATCTTTACTCTGCTTCCCTCTTAAGCACTCTTGGCTTTTTTTCACCATTTTTTAAACCTCTCTATTGGGACTCCTTAAATGTTCTGATTCAAACAGTATCTTTCAAGAATACTCCACACCGAACCATCTGCTCCTGGACTGTTGGCTCCCCTCCCCCTCCCCCCAGTGCCAGCAGCCCGGTTCCATCCCTGTCAAGGAGGAGTCTTCTAAAATCACCTCCAAAAAGGTATTTTCTTCTCATGATGTTCCTCCACTTTTCAAATATTTGCTCCTTAAGCTCTCAACTTTCTAAATGCTTAGATGTATGTCAGGTAAATTCAGGTTTGGTTAAGATGAACGCACTGAACTTGAAAGTAAAAGGACGTTTCAGGGCATCAATGAGAAAATGTGAGTCCACTGAAAATGTCAAAGAGGATTTCTTGCCAGTGTACTAAAAACCATAGGATGGTAATTTGCAGCCTTAATTATACAGTCGCTTTTATTTAATTTTATATATGATGTAGCAAAGACACATATTCCTTGTGACTTCATTTTAAAACAACTTGACATTTTGAAACAGGCAAAATCCAATTTTAACAGAGCTAGAGAAACTTTGAAAGTGTCACTGTGTTAATATTTGTTGCAGCTGGAACAAGACTTATTGGTGCAGAGAACTTATTTTGTAATGATGGCTTTTATTTAAGATACTTTAAGGTCAGCCTATTCTGCCAAGAGTCATAAGTGCTAGAGACAAAAAGTCTATGTCAATTAAAAATAAGAAAAGGTCTGAATCAAAATCATAAAAGTACTCCTCTTGAGATATCCAAGACATAGCCTGCATCTCATGACTGACATTATGGTCAGGGCCTGGGGCTAGGACATTGAAGCACTGCAGGGACTGGTGGCGGAAGCTTGAGAGCTATAGTATCAACTGCCCTGCTTGGGAAAAGGTCTTTGGCTGACAGGACTTGGGGATTCCTACCAGCTCAGGTATTTCTGATTTTATTTTGGGAGGGTGTGGGGGAGGGGGGGCAGAGATAAAATTTCAGGCCCATCTACTTTGGACTCAAATTCACTCTAAATCTGGCTGTCTGACAATGCCACAGGAGGAGAACCCCACATCACTGGGCCTGTTGGTCTTTTGTATATTGAGTCAAATACAGAATCATGTCCTCCTGCCTTTGGAATAAAAATATACAGTCACATTACCATTTTAATCAGTCATACCAGCTCAAATAAATCATAACAATAATATGCAACATCTTTGTTCATAGGATGCTCACTGTATCAACTGAATTGTCTAGAGTTGATTGAAAATACAGCCATAGGCAGCAGTAATTGCGCTCACACAAGGGTGAAAAATATAGCATTTTTTTGTCCAGGCTGGTGACAATAGTGATCATGGAAGTTGCTCAGGTGATAGGAGCAGATATGCAACCAGCTGGGGCTGACGATGGCAATACTCATTGGAGATACTGGGGAAGCAAAAATAAGGATTGGTTATGAAGATTTTATGAGACTCTCTGGTTCTCTATGCTCTCCAGCCAGTAGGCAAATATGGCCATAAGATTGCAAATTCTTGCTTTCCTAATACCAAATTTTTGGCGACACATCTCTCAGCTCTTTGTGATACACTGATGTTTCCCAACACTGATTGAGAATCACTGCCATAAGCCCTCAGCAAAAAGCCACCCTTTAAAGCCTCCCTGTAAGTAAAACACTCATCCCCACTTAACTTGAATGGGTGCCCATCCACACGGGCCCACTCCCAGATCCTCCCCCACTCCTCTTACCTCAAGTAAGCTTTACATTTTCAGAGACAGCATCTGTGGGAGCCAAGGGCTATCTTTTACTGCAATTGGGTAGTAGGTGATATTTTGAACCTAGGTGAGGCTATATGCAGTGGGAGAAGGTAGAATCATCTATGTGAAGTAGATTTATTGCAAGGTTTTTATTGTCAGTGAAACTCATCTGGGGGTCAATTACTAGGAATGTGGGCCAGAAATACATGCTACTTTGCCTAGTAATACATGTACTTTCAGACCACAGAAAGATGTGTTTCCAGTATGACTATGGAATCAACACCATAGTGAGGGTTGTGCCATTGGTGCTGCTGCACAAGACACAAACATGAAAAAGTATAAAAATTGCCCCCAGCTCACTGACTCCTTTCTTGGCAGTGGTGAAGTGGGTGGGGGAAAGGGAGAGGGATTTGTGCTTGCCTTCTGTAGCTCTGTAAATTGTATATGACTTCTCTACTATACTGATTGCACATACCTCCTCTGCTTTACTATTAATTGTATATATAGTCATGTTCTCTCTCTTACATGCCTGTGCACTCATTCTGTCTCCACAGGAACTCTTCACTAAAGCCAGGTGAGACAAACCCACTCCTCACCTTCCAGCTGTTTAAAAGGACTGATTGCAGACTGCTTATCTGCTTGGAGAAAAGGCACGAGCAGATTTTAATTTTACTCATTCCTTTGCACACACTTAACCATGCTTCTCGTGTGCAAATACCCCTGGTAGGTCTGCTTCTACTAGCTTCTTCTCACCCTCATTCTATGATACTAATTCCCAGGCAATTTGACCACACAGCCCATTCCTGGGCCACCATTGCCTCACAAGTCTCACTACATCTAAGCCGACTAAAGCGACACTAGTTACTCACTCCTTCCCCCTTTCCCTCAATGGCTCCTGTACACTTCTTCTTGCAACTGACTTTTCCCAATCTCTCTCCTCACCCCCACATCACTTACTCTTTGAATTCATCATCTTACCCTCCCTTTTGTCTTCCACCCTTTTCACAGCCCTATTGCTTCACCACTTTATCCCCCCATTCAGCTACCCCACTCATTGGCGTAGTGAGGATGTGAGGTGCCCCCCCCTCAACTGCTCCTTCCCCATACCTCTTTAATGCTCACGGCATGAGCAACAACCCCAACCTGCTGCTCGTGCCAGCATCGGCTCTTCTTCTGTCACTTCCTAGGTGGGAAGGGAAGGGGTGCTCATGCATGTGAGGTAGAGGGTAGAGCGGGGAAGGAACAGGAGGCAGAGAGGAGAATGGGTGCTGGCACCCCCACCAAGACAGTGCCCAGGGCAGATTGCCCCCCTTACTACACCACTAACTCCACTCTCCCTGTATGTACCTTGTCCACAGTGCCAACTCCCCCCCCCCCCCCCCCCCCCCCCGGCAACGCTTCTCCTACACTTGTACATATCCTCTTGCTCTTTCTTTTGCTCTCTGCTGGGGATATTAATCCCTATCCTGGTCCTCCTAACCAAGTCTCACCCTACTCATGCAGGTCCCAGCAAAGCATCTCCAATCTCATCTCTATTCCTCTCCTCTCCCTTTCTTGTTTTCCCTGTGGATGCTCACTATATCTCCAACAAGCTTGCTTATGTCCATGACCTCTTTATTTCAATCTTTCTCAATCTGCTTGCACTAACTGAAACCTGGCTCTGTCCTGAAGACTCTGCTTCTGTCACAGCCCTATGTCATGGAGGTTACCTTTTCTCCCATACACCTTTCTCCCATACACCTGGTCACAGAGGAGATTTTGGGCTGCTACTCTCACTTTCTTGCACATTTCAATCCCTTCTTCCACTTCAGTCTCACTGCTTCTCCTCCTTCAAAGTTCATCTAGCTATTTGCTACTTTATCTTTAGGACAGTGGTCATTTATTGACCCTCTGGCATGCCCCTCTCTTCCTTTCTCACAGAACTTGACTCCTGGATTTTCTACTTTCTCGACCCCCTCATTCCCTTAATCTTGGTGACTTCAACATCCATGCTAGCAATCCCTCTGGCTTTTACACCACCAAGTTCCTAGCTCTAATATCTTCATTCAATCTTCAACTGTACTCTACCACCCCTGTGCACCAGAATAGCCACTGCCTTGATCTTGTCTTCTCCAACTGCTCAATCACTAACCTCTCCAACGCAGTTACATAGAAACATGAAGGCAGATAAAGGCCAAATGACCCATCCACTCTGCCTATCCTCAGCATCCACTATCTCTTCCTCTCCCTAAGAGATCCTGTGTGCCTGTCTCATACTTTCTTGAATTCAGGCACAGTCTTTGACTCCACCACCTCTACCAGAAAAATATTCCACACATCTACCACCTTTTCTGTAAAAAAGTATTTCCTTAGATTACTCCTGAGCCTATCACCTCTTAACCTTATTCTATGATCTCTCAGTTTCCTTTCAGCTCATAGAAACATAGATAAAGGCCAAATAGCCCATCCAGTCTGCTCATCCGTAGTAACTCCCTCATATGTATTTATGCCCTATTTGTATTTAAATGTCTCTATCATAGCTCCCCTCTCCAAACTATACATATTAAGATCTTTAAGTCTGTCCCTGTATGCCTTATGACATACAATCAACCATTTTAGCTGGCTTCTTCTGGACCAAAGTGCGGTCTCCAGAATTGTGCACAATATTCTAAATGAGGTATCACCAGAGTCTTATACATGGGCATCACTACCTCCTTTTTCCTACTGGCCATTCCTCTCCCTATGCACCCAAGCATCCTTCTAGCTTTCGCCATTGTCATTTCAACCTGTTTGGCTACCTTAAGATCATCACATACGAGGAGGTGCTGAAAATTTCCCAGCCCAACCAACTTCCTAACTTCTGAGTGTTATTTTATCACTGTAGCTGAAAAGAGTATTATTTTAGTTTGCAAAGTGCCAATTTGCAGAATAGTAATACTATATTTTGACATTGTTTCTGATCATTGATTGAACCATGGGAATGAAAAGTGTGGAGTTTTCAAGTGTGTAACTCTGAGCTGTCCTGAAGTTTCTATTCCTGCAGAAGAAAACTCCAAAGGAAATCCATGAATGTATGATGAAAACATTGAGTGAAAAATGTCCATCATACTCCACAGTGAAGAAGTGGTGTGCAAACTTTCAGTGTGGAGATTTTGAGACCAAAAATGCAGCAAGGTCTGGGAGGCCTCAAACAGTATCAACTCCTGAAATTGTCGATCATGTCCATGACCTAATTTTGACAAATCAGTGAATATCAGCTAAAACAATTGCTGAGACCCTACAGATATCCAGGGAACGTGCTAGGTGTATAATCCATGAGCATCTGGGTATGCAGAAGCTGTTAACCAAGTGGGTGCCCAAATGTTTGAATGCTGACGAGAAACAATGTCATGTGGGCATTTCCAAGTTCATTTTGCAGCATTTTCAGTCAGCTGGTGCCAACATTTTGGAATGACTAGATACTATTGATGAAACATGGTTACACCATTATGATCCTGAGACAAAACAACAGTCCATGCAATGGGGGCACTCAGGTTTTCCAAAGCCAAGGAAATTCAAGACCCAAAAGTCAGCAGGAATAGTGTTTTAGGATCAGGAAGGTATTGTAAAGACTATCTTCCAAGGGACCAAACAGTTAATGCAGAATACTTTTGTAACTTGCTGTGCTGATTAAAGGAGGCATTGAAAGATAAAAGGAGAGGGAAACTGCGGAAAGGAGTTCTCTTTTTGCTCACAAGGCTGGCAAAACCATCCACCTTACTCACCAGATCTTGCTCCATTTGACTATTTTCTGTTTCCAAACATTAAAATGAGTTTGAAATGGCAACAATTTTCAAGTGGTTCGGAGGTGATTACAGCAGCGGAGCAGTATTTCAATGGTAGAAAGCTGGAACGCCCTTCCAGAGGCTGTTATAGGGGAAAACACCCTCCAAGGATTCAAGACAAAGTTAGACAAGTTTCTGTTGAACAAGAACGTGCGCTGGTAGGGCTAGTCTCAGTTAGGGTGCTGGTCTTAGACCAGAGGGCCGCCGCGTGAGCGGACTGCTGGGCATGATGGACTCAGCAGTGGCAATCCTTATGTTCTTATGACCAAACATCAGAGTATTTTATGGAAGGGTTACAGAAACTTCAGACATAATGTGCCAAGTATATTGAACATAGGGGTGACTATATGGAATAACTTGTAAGTTTCATGGCTCCACATCATTCCCTTCTTGGTTGGACTGAGAACTTTTCAGCACCCCCTCGTACTATAACACTCAAGTCTCGCTCCTCTTTCGTACACAAAAGTTTTTCACCCTCTAAACTGTACCATTCTCTTGGGTTTCTGCAGCCTAAATGCATGACCTTGCATTTCTTAGCATTAAATCTTAGCTGCCAAATTTCATACCATTCTTCAAGCTTTACTAGGTCCTTCCTCATGTTTCCACACCATCAGGTGTGTCCACTCTATTGCAGATTTTGGTATCATCTGCAAAGAGACAAATCTTACCATTCAGAAAAGGCCCATGAACTGAAACTTGAGGAACACCACTGGTAAAATCAGAGTGATAATGCCTTCCACTCAACCAGTTCCTGATCCAGTCCATCATTTTGGGTTCTTCCCCTCTCTGACCATCCCTGATAACCTTCATGACTCATCACCCTTCCCCTTTCACATAGCCAATCTCCACCAAGATGTTTAGGAATCTTCAAGCTATTGACACTTGTGCTCTTTCCACCACTATATCACCCCTCTTCTCAAACACTATACTATGTAAATCAATGAAAATGTTTCTTTCTATAATACTACTCTGCTCTGCTCTAAAAACCTTGCCCCTACCATATCACACTCTGTAAGGCGTACCAAACCCCAACACTGGCTGACCCCTACAATCTGCTTCTTATGTTTCTGTGCCCAATTTTAATGGATGCCTTTGGTTTAAATCCTGTACTCATATTGACTTTATACACTTAAATTCCCACTGATCTTCTTACAGTCGGCCCTCTCCCTTGCAAAACAAGACTACCACACCCATTTGACTAATTATCTTGGCTCCAGCCCCCACTGACAATGCAAGTTTCACCTTCTTCACATAAGCCTGGCATAGAATCCACACACCAAGGCCAAACAAACAGGGAGGTAGACTCACTTTGATTTACAAACGTTCCTACCACATCTCACTATCTGACTCTGCAATACAACCGGAACTAGAATACACGATCTGCAAATTAGGAGATAAATCAAGCATACACTCTAGCAGCATTGGATAGTTTCTAATTTATTGACCCTCAGGAACTTGTTCCAACGTTGACACAAAAATACAGGAAATTATCTCAAATATAACCTGTCAATATACCAGACTGATTTTTCCTAGGAGATATAAACATTCCACGAGTCCCAGGACAACATAATCTCCACAAACTTCCACATATTCATACTAGACAGCCAACTAGACCTGAAGTCATCAGGAGTTACACATAAGAAAGGTCACACCCTGTTCTTCATATCTTCAAACACCCCTATGCTTATAACAGAAACTAACTGATCAACAGTCCCTTGGTCAGACCACTATTTCTTATCCTTCAGACTCAACCTGCACAAGGAAAAAAATATCATCACCATTGGTCTAACAAGAGGCAAGATTAACACCAATTAATTCTGGAACAAGGCCTCTAAAATGCTAGATACCATTTCAACCAACTTCATAGCTTCACTCAACAGCTGGAACAACACATTAGAACAAACCCTCAACTCTGTTGCTATATTACATCACATAAAATGAAAATCAACCAAGTCCTTACCTTGGTTCATGGATGCCCTAAAATCAGAAAAACAGTCTTGTAGAAGACTGGAAAGACTTGCAAAAAAGCAATCTCCCAGAACACAAATCAGGATGTAGATTCCATATTTCTGAGGCCCCAAAACCCCCACTACATTTGAAATTGAGAGCAAAAACTTTGACAACAAAAAGTTATTCTACCTAATGCGTACCATAACTCCACCCCCGGTTTTAGGTATCAGACATTGACCCCCAACCTAATGCACAGTTCTTAGCAGATGTCTTCTAAAACAAGATTTAAAAAAGTATATCAGAAGTCAAAAAATCTACCATCACTGCCCCCTATCTTTCTCTAACTTAATCATACACCTCCTTAATTGATCCCAGTAAACCAAATCTGGAGCACCTTCTAGTCTTTATACCAAACAACCACTACTACTGTCTTGAAAAAAACTGCCCACTTGCAGCAGTATATGCGACCAATGCCCCAACTGCCTACTTGAAGAAGCCCCTGACCACATCATAGAATGGATAACAACTGTTAAACAATCTTCTTCACCACGGCCAACTACCATCCCAAATGAGGAAAATTTTCCTAATGCTGATCCCCAGAGCCCAGAATGTAGACCTCTTGAGCCCCTCAAATTACAGACCCATAGCTGGAATCCCAATACTAACCAAACTTCTCAAAATGCACGTCTGCAAACAACTCTCTTCCTACACTGAAGAACACTCTTGCCTCCATTTTATTCAATTTGGATTCCACTCAAATCACAGCACAGACATTAACCACCAAAATTAAGCAATACTTGAGCATTGGCCACCAGGCAATCCTCCTTCAATTTGACATATCTGCCACCTTTGACTTGGTTGACCACCAACTACTACTAGCCAAACAACAAAATAGATATTGTAGGAACTGTCCTAAACTGGTTCAAATACTTCCTACAAAACAGACAACATCTTGTCTACAAAGACGAAGCATTTTAAAAAATCTGGCAAGTGTTCTGTGGTATACTGCAAGGATCACCGTTATCACTGATCCTCTACAACCTTTTCATGAGCTCGCTAGGCTATATTAAGTTTGACAACAATGAATGCATATTCTCATACGCAGATGACATTCTGCTGCTTATTCCAATTAATTGTGACTTTAACGATACAACGCTGATAATTTCAAATGGAATAGACAAAATACAGACCTAGACCACATCCAACAAACTCAAACTAAATGCAGATGAAACCAAAGTTCAATGGTTTCATAATGTTGTACACATGGTTCCTCCTGTAACTCTAACCTCAGGATTCATACTGGATATCAACAAGACATCCAAGGTCCTTGGAGTCATACTCGACTCCACCTTATCATATGAATCTCTAGTATCCAACTTAAGAAGTAAACCTTCTACAATATGAGAAGACTAAGACTTATCAGACCCTTTGTTCAAGATCGCCACTTTGCCATACTAATGCAATGCTTACACTATCCCAGCTAGATTACTGCAACTCCCTCTATGCAGGTCTAAACTCTACTCTCCTGAACAAACTACAGATGATTCAAAACACGGTGATCAGACTAATATTTAAACTAAAAAAAATCTGACTGCATCTCACCTTACTATAACAACTAACAGTGGCTACCCATCAAAACTTGCATCACCTTCGAACTGTCATGCATAATTTTCCAAGTCCTATGTCTAAAAACTGCTGAACTGCTCATAAACTTATTTGTCAAATCCTGGTCAACATGAACCAGAAAACTAGAATCACTTCAACCATTCCTTTCATCTCCCAAAGGGGTTAAATACAAATGTACATCTGATTTGCTCTTCACTTATATTGGTACCATGACCTGGAACAACCTCCCGACTGACATTAGGATGGAAACATTCTGCAACAGATATTTTGAGTTAGTTGTCAATGGTATGTATGCTTTCAAAGAAGAGTGTTTTAAATTATTTTTGGAATTTAATGTCATTAAATCCAGTACTCAACTTAAGTGTTATACCAGTATAATCTTAGAAACTCTATACTCCCTTTCCTATTACTCCATTCATAACTCTCCCCTCCTCAAACAGCTATAATGTAACCTAAACATTCTGTAATTCCTTATATTGTAAGTTGCTTTCAACCTGTTTAGTTATAGCGTGTCTCAGAAATACTAGATTCGATTAGACCACTGCCTTCTCCTTTATACGCTGTCCTCACTTGGATTTCAGGGCCCTGTTCTATCTTGGTTCTATTTTTATCTCTCACACTGCACCTTTAGTGTATGCAGTGGTAGATTCTCCTCCACTGCTATCCAGCTATCAGTCGGGGTTCCCCAAGGCTCTGTCCTGGGACCTTTTATTATATCCATCTATACTCATTCCATTGGTGCTCTGATCTACTCCCATGATTTTCAATATCACCTCTATGCTGACAACTCCTAGATTTGCCTCTCTACACCAAAAATCTCTACAGGAATCCAAGCTCAGGTCTCAGTCTGCTTGTTTGACATTGATGCCTGGATGTCCTACCACCACTTAAAACTGAACACAGTCAAGACTGAGCTACTTATCCTTCTGCCTAAACCTACTTCTCCTCTCCCCACACTCTCTATCACAGTGGATAATCATCCTTCCTGTCTTTGTCAGCTCGCAATCTAAGGGTCATCTTAACTCCTCTCTCTCTTCTCTGCACAAATTCACCAGACTTCCAATACCTGCCATTTCTTTCTCTATAATATTGCCAAAATATGACCCTCCATCTCTGAGCACAGTACTAAAACCTTTATCCACACCCTTATTACCTCTCGCTTAGACTACTGCAACCTGCTTCACAATAGTCTCCTACTTAACCTCCTCTCTCCCTTTTAATCAGTTCAATGCTGCTTCTGCATGACTTGTATTCTGCCACAGTCACTATGCTGACATCACCCTCCTCCTTAAGTCACTTCATTGGCTCTCTATCTATCTATGCATACAGTTCAAACTCCTTTTATTGACCTACAAAGTGCATTCAATCTTTAGCTCCTCGATATCTCTCCTTCTTCATTCCTCTCCTCCCCAGGAACTCTGTTCATCGGCCCTTCTCCTCCAATGCTAAATCAAGACTACGTTCATTCTCTCTTGCTGCACTATACGCCTGGAACAGACTGCCTGAGTTGGTACGTCAAGCCCCTTCCCTGGCAGTATGCATTAAAGGTATATTTCTATGCTATGTAGAAAATAAGCCCTTAGTTCTAAAGAGCTGAGAAGTAAAATAGCTCACTAACATGTATGATACCAATACAGGAAGGTATTGAGCAACAAGATTAGAACAGAGGCGGTAGACTGCCTGAGATGTCGGATATGAACATTTTTGTTTTCAACATATTTTCTTTTCGATTGTTGATACAAATATTAACAAACATAATATTGTCTGGCATAACCAAAAATATTTGTTGTTTCTCAGTTATTTACATTGCAAATATAATATGCATCTCATTTAGTGGTATAACCTCTCAAACATGAAATGAGAATCCTGGAAATTATATTTCACTTTAGCTCACTTTACTTACTCTTTATTCTATAAAGGTATGTGTTGGTTCAGGAAAAAATCTCCAGGACAGAAAAAAGGAGCATAACAAAAATTAACTGTCACATTTAAGCAGTCTCCCAGGAAAAGGTGGAGTAATAATGACGTAAGTAGAATGTACTCAGAATCCTCTTTTTGCCCCGTTACTATACCTCACACTCTTGATAGAAGTAGCTCTGCTCCTTGGGTGCATTTCTTCTGGGTGGTACATAAGAGAAGGCAGATTGAGCAGATACAGGCAGTTCCTTGGGCTTCTTCAACTGTCTGAGTTCATTTTCTATTTCATCTTCTGGCGACATGCTGGTTACTGTCTTTTCACGTTTTACCTTTCCACTAATCCCTTTCTACTTCATGCTGCTAGGCCTCACTTGAGGCATCTTGTAGTTGCTAGGATACCAGACTGAATGTGGATTCTGTGACACACATACAGAAAGTGACATGTTAGCTAGCTGCTGGTTCTTCCAACTGTTGCTATGGGCAATGCATACACCCAGCACATGCTCTCTTATCCCAGGTATCCTTAAGAGAATGAATTATTAATCTATTATGGGAACCAGGGCTGAAAGAGAGGCCATCTTACTGCTACTACTATCATTATTCACCCTTGTCTATTCTACTTGAGAGAAATTAAAATGCACATGTTTGTGTTGGGGGGTGGCAAGACCCAGCACAAAGGTGGCAGCAGTCACAGGTGGGAGCAGCACTTCTGCTGGTGAGGTTTGATGGGTTGCAGGGAGAAGGTTGCAGGGGGAGAATAAACAGCAGTGGCAGAATGAGACAAAAGGTTTTTGCTCCCCTACCTGGTGCTCTGGGACCTCCAAGATCCAAGGTCTGGCTACATATGTACCTAGTGTCAAGCACTGGCCTTTGGCATAGTCTGGAAGTTAAGCGAATATGGCCAATATTCAGTGCTGTGCCCACATAGCTAGCTGGGCAAAGTTTAGGACTGCTATTTAAGTGTTTCTGCTTGCCCAGATAGCTAAGCGAGTACTGACACTGAATGGCCATCCTTGGGCAGTGCAGGACAAGCAAATCCCCCCCCCCCCCCCCGCATACACACACACATACACAGGTCATGACGTGAAACATTGATTTCACAATTCAGTTTGGGGTTACAACACATAGTTCAAGAAGCATATTAGATTACAATATATTGATCATTAATTTGTTCTTTATTTTATATATTGAAACAGCAAAAGTGCTATTTTATTCATGGTGTAAGCCTTGTTGCTTGTTTAATTTCTTTCTCTAGGATTTATTAGATCCACATAGAATGTATCAATCTTTATTCATTCAAACATCAAATCCATGCCTTCTAACATCTCTAAAACAGCATATAATTCATTCTCAGAACCATCTCAAAACATTTTTTTAATGTAACCAGGGTTAAAAAGTTACTTGAGTGAGAAAAAAACAGGGTTTAAAGAAGTTTTTAAAGGGTTTAATGAAGCAGAGAGGATCTGGAAGGAAATAAATGTGTTTTTTTCTTATTTTTGAGAGGTTTGTGTATTGTTTGTATTGCCGCGATCCGGCACCCCCCCCCCCCGCCGCCATCGGGCACCCCCCCGCCGCGACCTGAGGTCCCCCAACCCACCCGAACCCTCTTCTTACTTTTCTGTAGCCTCCGCAGCGGCACCGGCACCAGCATTTCCTGTGCGTGGTGCCGGTGCCTGAAGATCTGCTTCCTGTGCAAGGCCTGAGAGTTCACGTCGAACGTGAACTCTCACGTCGAACGTGAACTCTCAAGGCCCAGCACAGGAAGCAGATCTTCAGGCACCGGCACCACGCACAGGACATGCTGGTGCCGGTGCCGCTGCGGAGGCTACAGAAAAGTAAGAAGAGGGTTCGGGTGGGTTGGGGGGACCTCAGGTCGCGGCGGGGGTGCCCGATGGTGGCAGGGGGGGTGCCCGATGGTGGCGGGGGGTGCTGGATCACGGGGGGGCCTTCGGGGGGAGCAATGCTGGTTCTCGTGGGGGGGGGAGCAGCGCTGCTGGCCTCAGGGGGGGGGGGAGATGGGGGGTGGAAACATATCAAAGCAAGTTTCCCTTACTTCCTATGGGGAAACTTGCTTTGATATACGAGCATTTTGGATTTCGAGCATGCTCCTGGAACGGATTATGCTCGTAATCCAAGGTACCACTGTATATTTAGGTAATTTGGGGCTTATTAGATTAGGATAGGGTTTTCCCTTATTGGTTTGTTTAAGTCAGAGTAGTAGGTTGGTTCCAGCAAGAGAGAGTCTGCTAGCAAGAGATTCTGCAAGCAACAGCGTGCCTACGTGGTACCCCTACATAGCAAGAACATAAAGCCTCAAATACCCAAATCTGAGGAAAAAGAAGAACTTTACAGAGGGGAAGTAGAATCTCTTTGTTTAGATTTGATTTACAGCATTTGTTTATTAAATATTATTTCTAATTTAAATTCTGAATCCTTAGCGCTTCTTTATATTTATTCTATTATACGTTTAATAACTATTTTTATTTCAAGGTTATACCATATTATTATATATTATTATTTTGTTTATGTAATTCACCCCTTCTCCTGGGGAAAGGTATCAATTTAACCCTCGGTGTGCACGACTACAAAACAAATCTTATTTCAAGAGGGATACTTTTTACCTCAGTCTGAGAAGGAGGGGGTTACATTAAGTTCAATCTTTTTATTGAATTTTAATCAACGCAACGAAATACAGAAACAAAGAACAATAAACAGTAAGCATCTCTTGCAGAGGACAGAGAAAACAATTGTCATATGCAGGTAAATACATCACATTAAAAGTGAACATAAGAACATAAGAACTGCCATCTCAGGATCAGACCTTCGGTCCATCAAGTCCGGCGATCCGCACACGCGGAGGCCCTGCCAGGTGTACACCTGGCGTAATTTATAGTCCACCATATCTTTATATGCCTCTCTTAAGGAGATATGCATCTAGTTTGCTCTTGAAGCCTAGGACGGTCGATTCCGCAATAATCTCCTCTGGGAGGGCATTCCAGGCGTCAACCACTCTCTGAGTGAAGCAGAACCTCCTGACATTAGTCCTGAACCTGTCCCCCCTTAGCTTCATTACATGTCCTCTAGTCCGTGTCAAATTGGGCAATGTAAATAATCTTCTCTGCTCTATTTTGTCGATTCCTTTCAGTATTTTGAAGGTCTCGATCATATCCCCACGCAGTCTCCTTTTCTCAAGGGAGAACAATCCTAGTGTTATAAGTCTATCCTCGTATTCCAGTTTCTCCATACCCTTCACCAGTTTTGTTGCTCGTCTCTGCACCCTCTCCAGCAGTTTTATATCCTTCTTTAGGTAAAGAGACCAATGTTGGACGCAGTATTCCAAGTGTGGTCTGACCATTGCCCTATAAAGCGGCATTATAACTTTCTCCGATCTACTCGAGATTCCTTTCTTTATCATGCCCAACATTCTATTTGCCTTCTTTGCCGCTGCCGCGCATTGTGCTGACGGCTTCAGGGTCCAATCTATCAGTACACCCAGGTCCTTTTCTTGTTCACTCTTCCCCAGAGTTGCACCTGACATTGTATACTCGTATACTCCATAATCAGTGTGAATAATAAGCTCAGACAGAAACTATAACATAATTGCATACAGGATAAAAACGTAAAGAGAATCCAGTGATATAGAGTAAATTTTAAGAACTGCAGTATTCTAATACAGGAGACCACACCTTAAGATAAGTCAATAAGGAATTGGACTTTTCAGCAGCTACCTTCTCATACTTAGAGTATTCCACCATGAAATATGAGTAAGAGAGGAAAAATCCTTCCAACATGACAGTATTGATTTGAAAGCTAAAAGCAATAAACATTTTAACAATTTGGCTTCAAATTTGTCTAACGGTGACCGTAGGGCACCAGCACCAAACAAAAGGATTGGGTAGGAAATCTCATCAGTGATAGGTAATATCTTACATATTATGGACCAAATAGTATCCCAGAAGATCTGTAATTGTGGACAACGGAATAACATATGATCAAGTGTACCAATGTGCTGTAGACATGACCAACATCTATTGGAGACCGAGGAATCTAACTTGGAAAGTTTGATTGGCGTCCAATAGGCTCTATGGTAGAGGAAAAGGACTGTTTGTAAAATGGCCGCTGACTTCAAAGCTTTAAAAGAAGAGAGCCAGTTCACTTCCCATTCAGGTACCGAACTCAGAACAGCAGTATCATGAGCCCAAATGTCATATAATACAGTTGGTGGGGTAAACTTCTGTTTATGCAGTAACTTGTACCACGTAGAAGCTTGACCAAAATGTGAACTAATCATAGACGACCATTTCAATATTGAAGGTAGCTCTGAAGAAAGAACAGTTTGCTTTAAGTATGACAAAACACAATGTTTCAATTGTATCCACTTATAGTGTTGGGTTGGGTCAAGGCCATAAGTAGCAGACAATGTCGAAAAATCCAGGAAAGTACCAGCTGGCCTTAACTGACGGATCGTCCAGATGCCTCACCTACGCCAAGACTTCCATTCCAGGTATTGACCTTGGATCTTCAGATGAGGGTTACGCCACAAGGCAGAACTATAAGTACTATTCCATGGAAGAGGAGCATGACAATAAATGGTAGAAAGAGCAGTTTTGGTGGGGGCTATTATAGGATTAGATCGAATTCTCTCCTCCGCTGGCATAAAAGGAACAAATTTCAAGTATTGACTGTCAAATAGTTGATGTTCCAGTTGTAACCAAGCAGGCATAGGTGTAGAGACCGTATCCAACAGCCAGTTAGATCCTTGCTTGCATAGGAAGGCCAGATGATAATCGTAAAGGCTTGGGAAGTTGACGCCACCATTTTCCTTAGTACATTTTAACTTTTTCAGAGCAATACGAGGAACTTTATTATTCCATAAAAATTTTACCATTGACTAAACTAAACTAAACCTTAAGTTTATATACCGCATCATATCCACGGATGTGGAGCTTGGCACGGTTTACAAGAACTTAAAATATAGGAAGAGAATGAAAAAAAAGGTTTACATGAACTTATATATAGAACAGAAGAGTAAGGGGGGATACAATTACATTTTAGGATTCAAAGTTCTTGTAGACCTTTTGTGGAAAAAGAAATGGAATCATGGACAAAATGTATGTGATTTTCGGTACTAAAACCATCTTCAAAGAGTCCAAATGACTTCACCAAGATAACTTTAGGGGCGACCACCGAGAAGTAGTGGAATGGATAATTTGTAACATATAGTCAACATTTATAAATCAAAGTCTCCTGGAGTGAGTCACCAAAATAAACCCCAAGGTATTTTAATTTCATGGGAGCATATTTCAGCTGGAGAGCAGAGACGATATCCCCACAAGGATTCCCAGCAAGTGGCATCACCTCCGTTTTCATGGTGTTTAATTTGTAGCCGGAAACAGAAGAATAACACTTGATTGTTTGGATGATATGAGGAAGGGAGTCCAAAGTAGTATATAGTTGGACATTGTCCGCATACGCTGACATCTTTACAGTCATATCAACAATCTAAAAGCCAAGGATAGATGAATTAGACCTGATGGATATGAGGAGCGGTTCCAAAGCCAAGTTGAATAAAATGGGGGTCAGAGGATTTCCCTGTCACATTCCTCTAGATGGTGTAAAGGCTTCAGAAAACTTATCATTTATTCGGAGACGCGTGGATGGATTGGAGTACAGAACACGAATCATTCGTATAAAATCACAATGAAAGCCAAACCAAGGTAGGACCTGGAACATGAATTGCCACTCTACGCGGTCAAAGGCTTCCTCCGCATCTAAGGCCATTGTTACTCCAGAAGGCATGAAAGATGGTGCCAAAGATATTATATGAGAGAAAAGTCTAGTGTTATCACTAGCCATTCTTCTTTTCATAAATCTGTTTTGATCAATACTGATTATTTTAGGTAATACCAGTTGCAGCCTAGAAGCCAGTAGTTTAGCATATAGCTTTGCGTCTACATTTATCAATGATAGGGGACGATAATTTTGTTCAGGCAAAGGATCTCGGTCAGGTTTTAAAAGAACAATTGTTACTGCTTCCGTGAATGAGCCAGAGGCTGCACCTTGTTCGATGAGATAGTTGAAATATCATAATAAGATTGGAAGAAGTGTAGCATGGAAAGCGAGATAGAATTCTACAGATAGACCATCCAGCCCTGGAGTTTTACACTTAGCCATAGATTGCAAAGTTTCAAAAAGATGGTCCAAGAGTAAAGGTTGAGTGAGAATAGTATTGTCATTGTCATCTAACTTGGGTCCCTCGAGGTTCTGTAGATAAGCATCTATCAAGTCAGGATGCGGGGATTCCGAAGAGTAAAGATCTTTATAATAACTTTGAAAGTGATTGCAGATATCAGAGCCATCCAATAAACATAGAAACATAGAAACATAGAAAAAAGCAGCAGAAAAGGGCTATAGCCCACCAAGTCTGCCCATTCCAAGTATCCCCTCCCCTGAATTTACTCCCTTAAAGATCCCACGTGAGTATCCCATTTTCTCTTAAAATCCGTCACGCTGCTGGCCTTTATCACCTGGAGTGGGAGTCTGTTCCAATGATCCACTACTCTTTCGGTGAAGAAGTACTTCCTGGAGTCGCCATGAAACTTCCCTCCCCTGATTTTCAGCGGATGCCCTCTGGTGGTCGAGGGTCCCATGAGCCAGAAGATAGCCTTTTCAGAGGACAGGGAAGATAGCCTTTTCAGAGATCCTGCCAGTACCAAGAGCAGATGCGAGGAGGCAGACCGAGCTGCAAGCAACAAACGGATGGCTGAGGCGATGGTGTGACGAGGAGGGTTTCCTCTTTGTACGGAACTGGTCAACCTTCCTGGGGAAAAACAAGCTCTACAGGAGGGACGGACTGCATTTGAGCACGGCTGGGACGAGGATGCTGGCACATCCAGACCTGCATAGACATGACTTTAAACTGATAACAAGGGGAAAGCCGATAGCCGATCTGACCTCGACACATCGGACCACAGTATCAAGCAAGGATACTGAAACAGGAAATGGCGATAGTGGACTAGAGATAAAATGGACACTTTAAGGACATAAACCCAAAGATGCAGCACAGGGACCCGAGAGGCAACTAGAGCTAAAGAGCAAGACAAGGAGGAAACAGACGGATCCAGAGGGCTATCAAAGAACAAAGAAGCGGGCAGAGGACGGGATAGACACACCACAGGAGGCAACATGTGAGGAGACCAGCAGGAGCAACAAATCAAGAGTAGATCCAAAAGAAAAGGTAACAAACTGGGACTTAAATTGCCTATATACAAATGCTAGGAGCCTAAGGACTAAAATGGGGAGCTAGAAGTTATAGCCGGAAATAAGGACATAGACATAATAAGAATCACAGAGACATGGTGGTCAGAGGACAACAAATGGGATGTGGCCCTTCCGGGGTACAAACTCTACAGGAAGGACAGGGCACACAAGAAGGGGGGAGGAATACCACTGTATATAAAGGACTCCATTCCTTCATCCAGAACAGAAACAACAATAAGGGCAGACAGTCTGGAGTCACTATGGGTTAAGCTGACAGGAGGGGAAGGAGCTGACATCAAATTGGGACTATATTATCGCCCACCAGGACAGCCAGAAGCAAACGACTTGGACCTGGAGGCCGAACTGAGGCAGGTATGCAAAAGTGAAAGGGTGGTGGTTATGGGGGATTTCAACTATCCGGGAATAGACTGGGACATTGGGCACTCAAATTGCACGAGAGAAACTAAATTCCTAGAGGCGATAAGGGACTGTTTCATGGAGCAGCTGGTCACGGAACCAACGCGAGGGGATGCCACTCTAGACCTAATCCTCAACGGGCTAGAGGGACCCGCAAAGGAAGTGGTGGTACTAGCACCATTAGGGAACAGCGATCACAACATGATCCAGTACAAATTAAACATGGGAACATCAAAGGTGAAAAGAACCACAACGACAGCACTCAACTTCAGAAAAGGAAACTACAAGGACATGAGGAAAATGGTAGGAAAAAAGCTCAGCAGCAGCTCAGGGAAGGTGAAGACTGTAAAGGAAGCCTGGACACTGCTTAAAGGCACAGTGCTCAAGGCACAAGACTTGTGCGTCCCAAGGTTTAGGAAAGGGTGCAAAAAAAAATCGAACTAGAAACCCAGCATGGATAACAACTGCAGTTAAAAGGCGATAAGCGACTAGAAATCATCCTTCAAGAAATGGAAAAAGGAACCAACAAAGGAAAACCAGAAAGAGCACAAAAGACACCAGAAAGAATGTCATCGAGAGGTCAGGAAGGCAAAGAGAGAATATGAGGAAAGACTGGCAGGAGAAGCAAGAAACTTCAAACCCTTCTTCAGGTATGTGAAAGGGAAACAACCAGCCAGAGAGGAAGTGGGACCACTGGACGACGGAGACAGGAAAGGAGCGATAAAGGAGGAAAAAGAGATAGCTGAAAGGTTAAACAAATTCTTCTCGTCAGTCTTCACCAGAGAGGACACATCCAATATCCCAGAACCCGAGGTGATTATAAACGGAGAACACGACGAAAGGCTGGTACAACTAGAGGTAAACAAAGAGGATGTCCTCAGACAGATAGACAGACTAAAGAGCGACAAATCACCAGGCCCGGACGGCATCCACCCAAGGGTACTAAAAGAACTGAGAAACGAAATAGCAGAGACACTTCGCCAAATATGTAACCTCTCCCTAAAAACTGGGGAGATCCCAGAGGACTGGAAAATAGCAAATGTCACGCCCATCTTTAAGAAGGGATCAAGGGGTGACCCGGGAAACTACAGGCCTGTGAGCTTGACCTCGGTTCCAGGAAAGATGATGGAAGCAATGGTAAAGGACACAATCTGCGAACACATAGAAAACAATGGACAACTGAAGGCAAGCCAGCATGGCTTCTGCAAGGGAAGGTCATGCCTCACGAACTTGCTGTACTTCTTTGAGGGAATAAACAGTCAGATGGATAAGGGGGAATCCATAGACATCATTTACCTTGACTTCCAAAAAGCCTTCGACAAGGTACCTCACGAACGGCTACTTAAAAAGCTGTGGAACCACGGGGTGCAAGGGGATATCTACCAATGGATCAAACACTGGCTAGCGGGCAGGAAACAGAGGGTTGGAGTCAAGGGCCAATACTCAGATTGGCAATGGGTCACGAGCGGAGTTCCGCAGGGGTCGTGCTAGGACCTCTACTGTTCAATATATTTATTAACGATCTGGAGACAGGGACAAAATGTGAGGTTATCAAATTTGCTGATGACACCAAACTCTGCAGCAGGGTTAGAAACACGGAAGACTGTGAAGACCTGCAAAGGGACCTAACGAGACTGGAAGACTGGGCAAAAAAGTGGCAAATGAGTTTTAACGTAGAGAAATGCAAGGTCATGCATGTAGGGAAAAAGAACCCGATGTTCAGCTACAAAATGGAGGGAACATTGCTAGGGGTGAGTAACCTGCAAAGGGACCTGGGGGTGATGGTCGACGCATCACTGAAACCATCGGCGCAATGTGCGACAGCCTCAAAGAAAGCAAACAGAATGCTGGGCATCATCAAAAAAGGGTATCACAACCCGGACGAAGGAAGTCATCATGCCACTGTATCGCGCAATGGTGCGCCCGCACCTGGAGTACTGTGTTCAATACTGGTCGCCGTACCTCAAGAAGGACATGGCGGTACTCGAGGAAGTGCAGAGGAGGGCGACAAAGCTGATAAAAGATATGGAAAATTTTTCATACGCTGACAGGTTAAAAATGCTGGGGCTGTTCTCCCTGGAGAAGAGGAGACTTAGAGGGGACATGATAGAAACCTTCAAAATCCTTAAGGGCATAGAGAAAGTGAATAAGGACAGATTCTTCAAACTGTGGGGAGCCACAAGCACTAGGGGTCACTCGGAGAAATTGAAAGGGGACAGGTTTAGAACAAATGCTAGAAAATTCTTTTTTACCCAGAGGGTGGTGGACACATGGAACGCGCTTCCGGAGGATGTGATAGGCCAGAACTCTGTACAGGGGTTTAAGGAGGGTTTGGATAGGTTCCTGGAGGATAAAGGGATAGAGGGGTACAGATAGAACTTGAGGTAGGTTATAGAAGTGGTCAGAAACCACTTCACAGGTCGCGGACCTGATGGGCCGCCGCGGGAACGGACCGCTGGGCGGGATGGACCTCGGTCTGACCCAGTGGAGGCAACTTCTTATGTTCTTATGTTCTTATATCATCTTCTGACTTGATGCGTCCCGTGATGTACTTATATGTTTCAATCATATCTCCCCGTTCTCTTCTTTCCTCAAGTGAGTACAGCCACAATTTTTTAAATCTTTCTTCATACGTGAGATCCTTGAGCCCCAAGACCATCCTGGTGGCCATTCGCTGAACCGACTCGATCCTCGGCACGTCCTTTCGGTAGTGTGGTCTCCAAAACTGAACACAGTACTCCAAGTGAGGCCTCACCATGGCTCTGTACAACGGCATCATAACTTCAGGTCTCCTGCTGACAAAACCTCTGCGGATACACCCCATCATTTGTCTTGCCCTGGAGGAAGCCTTCTCCACTTGATTGGCAACCTTCATGTCCTCACTAATGATCACCCCTAGGTCACGTTCCGCCGTGGTCCTAACCAAGGTCTCACCATTTAGTACATAAGTTCTACGCGGGTTTCTCTTACCCAGGTGCATTATCTTGCATTTTTTAGCATTGAAGCCTAGCTGCCAAGTAGTTGACCATTGATCCAGCAACAGTAGGTCGTGTGTCATATTATCAGGTAATAAGCTTTTGCCTACTATGTTGCAAAGTTTAGCGTCGTCTGCAAACAGTGATACCCTTCCTCTAAGTCCTTGCGTCATATCTCTTATGAATAAGTTAAATAGAATCGGGCCCAGGACCGAGCCCTGCGGCACTCCACTGATCACGTCCGATGCTTCGGATGGGGTACCGTTCACCACCATCTTCTGAAGTCTACCGCTCAGCCAATCCCCAACCCATGTAGTTAGAGTGTCTCCTAATCCTATCGATTTCAGCTTGTTCAGTAATCTTCGATGAGGGATGCTATCAAATGCTTTACTGAAGTCCAAATATACCACATCCAGTGACTCTCCGGCGTCCAGTTGTCTAGTAACCCAGTCAAAAAAGCTAATCAGATTAGATTGGCAGGATCTACCCTGGGTGAACCCGTGTTGGTGTGGATCACGTAGTTTTTCTTCGTCTAGGATTGTGTCAAGATTCTGTTTGATCAGTGTTTCCATGAGTTTACACACTATAGACGTGAGACTCACTGGTCTGTAGTTTGCTGTCTCTGTCCTGCAGCCCTTTTTGTGGAGTGGGATTACGTTGGCGGTTTGCCAGTCCAAGGGGACCTTTCCTGTGCTTAGGGAAAAATTGAAAAGAACAGATAATGGTTCTGCCAGGACTTCCCTTAACTCCCTGAGCATTCTGGGGTGTAGATTATCCGGTCCCATGGCTTTGTTTACTTTGAGTCTTGATAGTTCGCCATAGACGCTACTGGGCGTAAATTCGAAATCTTGAAATGGGTCTTTCTGGTTATCTCCCGTCTGCAGCTGTGGACCAGCTCCCGGCGCTTGCGGGTGAACACTGAACAGAAGTATTTGTTTAGTAGTTCTGCCTTCTCAGAATCTGATTCCGCAAAATTACCGTCCGATTGCTTCAGGCGTACTATCCCATCTTTGTTTCTTTTCCTGTCACTAATATAGCTGAAGAAAGATTTATCCCCTTTCTTAATTTTCCGTGCTAGCTCTTCCTCCATTCGGAGTTTGGCTTCTCTGACTGCTGTTTGACAACTTTAGATCTGTCTAGATAGTCCTCTTTCGCCCCCTCTCTGCCTAAATGTTTGTAGGTGATAAATGCGTCTTTTTTCTGTTTAACTAGGTCTGAAATTTCTTTACTGAACCATTGGGGTCTTTTGTTTCTCCTGCGTTTACTTACTGTCTTTATGTATCGGTCTGTTGTTTCGTGTAGGATGGACTTCAGAGACGATCACATATCCTCCACATTGTCAGATATTGCTTGTTTATGTAGCTCCTGATGGACAAAATCTCCCATGCGGTTGAAGTCTGTGCCTCTAAAGTTGAGAACCCTTGTTGCTGTGTTTGTCTTAGGGAAACCTTTCTTGAGGTTGAGCCATACCATATTATGGTCGCTTGAGGCCAGTGTGTCTCCTACTGAGACTTCTGTGACGCTATCTCTGTTGGTGAGAACTAGGTCTAGTAACGCATGGTCCCTGGTGGGCTCCAATACCAATTGCTTGAGACGTGCACCCTTTATGGAGGTTAATATTATTTTGCTGCTACCCGTAGTCGCGGAGAGTGTGTTCCAATCTGCATCTGGCATGTTGAAGTCTCCTAGCATTACTGTGTCCCCGCGCAGTGTGATGTTCTCTATGTCCTCGATTAATTCCATGTCTTTGTCCTCCTGTTGCCTGGGAGGTCTATATAACACCCCAAGGTATAGGCATTTTTCATTCCCTCTGGCCAGGTTCACCCAGAGAGATTCCCCGGTGTATCTAACATCTGTGATTCTGGTGGTTTTGATGCTTTCCTTAGTGTATAGCGCTACTCCTCCTCCCAATTTACCCTTTCGGTATCATTCAGCTAAGTTTTTATAGCTGGTATGTTAGTTTTTTTGGACTTCAGTTTCAAATAAGTAGCCAGCTTTGTTGTTGGTGGCATAATAATTCGCTGCTTGCAGGAAAAGTTCTGAAGAGGTAGTAGTACTGAGCTTTCCTTAGTGTATAGCGCTACTCCTCCTCCCAATTTACCCTCTCGGTATCATTCAGCTCAGTTTTTATAGCTGGTATGTTAGTTTTTTTGGACTTCAGTTTCAAATAAGTAGCAAGATGATGACCAGCTTTGTTGTTGGTGGCATAATAATTCGCTGCTTGCAGGAAAAGTTCTGAAGAGTACTGAGCTTTTCATTATATGTATAACGTAATTTATATAATTGATCTTGAATGGATTGATTGGAAAGGTCATTGTAATGGGAGGCCTCTAGAGCAGATATCTTTGTCTCAAGGACCTGTAGGCACACTCTGTCTTCTTTTTCTTCTTGGAGGCAAAGGCAATGATTACACCTTTTATGTACGACTTGAAAGCGTCCCAAGTTATTTGCCAGGAGGTGTCTTCCACCCGATTAAGATAAAAAAATTCACGGATATGGGTACTTCTATGTTCAATAAATTGAGTATCCGAGAGTAGTGAAGAATTAAATCTCCAGGGACCTTTGACTTTTGAAGAAGCAATATTATTAAATGATAGTGTGATTGAGGAGTGGTCAGATATAGACATTGGCTGTATATCAGAAGATTCCAATTTATTCACTAAAGGATAGCTAATTTAAAAAAAAAATCTATCTGGGAATAAGATGCATGCGGTGGAAAAAAGTAGGTAAATACTGAATCTTCTAGATGCATCAGACGCCAAGGATCGACAAGTTTCAACTGGAAGAGCAGATCCTGTAGACAGTACCATGATTTTGATTTGTTGTAAGCAGCCTTTGATTTTCTGTCTTTCTCCGGGCACAAGATTAGATTGAAGTCACCGCCCAACAAATAGTTTTGGGAGGTAGAAGAACCAAGTTCAGTCACTAGAGTCTCAAAAAAGGAAGGACAGTCCAGGTTCGGAGCGTACACATTGTATATGTGTAGGTGAGTAGAGCCAACAAGTAGGATGGTTTTAAGCCAGTGACCTTCCGTATCATGTGAGGAGGAACAATTTTGATATCTGAACGTTTCCTAATTAATTCCTCCTGCCACAAAAAGGAGAGAATATGGGTGTATAAGCCCATGGTGGAGCAACTTTTAAAGCTTCAACAGCATTGAGGTGCGTCTCCTGATAAAACACAACATCAGGTTGATGTTGCTCTGTATAACGTAGAATCTTGAGTCTTTTCACAGGATTGTGAAACCCCTTTACGTTTAAGGAGAAAAAGGTTAATGATATGGATATGTAAAAAAGGAGATGAAAACAAAAGAACAATTAGAAACATAGAAACATAGAAATAGACGGCAGATAAGGGCCACGGCCCATCTAGTCTGCCCACTCTAATGACCCTCCCCTATCTTTCCTCTGTGAATAGATCCCACATGTTGATCCCATTTGGCCTTAAAATCAGGCACGCTGCTGGCCTCAATTCCGGAACTTGGAGGCTGGATGGTGGCTGGCTGACAGTTGAGCTCCCTCCTTTTAAACAACAATTCTTCATCTATTTAATTATAAAATCCTCTAAAAGGACATCAACCAAGCAAAAGAAGCATATGGTATATGCGTTATGAGAAAAGACCAGCTGTAAATTCTAAACATCAGCAGATACTATGAGCCGTTCGCCTGCTCCTGCCTTTTGCCTGCTCTCACCGTAACTGACATCTCCAGGGCTCCCAGGACACCTCTCTTCCTCTGGGGCTCGGCGTGTGAGCGAGCTCAGCCCCCCAGAAGCAGCCGGGAATCCTCCTGAACTGCGGCAGTTGAGCCGTTCGCCTGCTCCTGCCTTTTGCCTGCTCACACCGCAGCTGACATCTCCAGAGCTCCCAGGCCACCTCTCTTCCTCCGGGGCTTGGCGTGTGATCTAGTGCCGCCCCCCAGAAGCAGCCGGGAATCCTCCTGAACTGCGGCAGTTGAACCGTTCACCTGCTCCTGCCTGTTCCCTGCTCCCACCGCGACTGACACCTCCAGGACTCCCAGGCCACCTCTCTTCCTCTGGGGCTCGGCGTGTGAGCAGGCTCCGCCCCCCCAGAGGCAGCCGGGAACCCTCCTGAACTGCGGCAGTTGAGCCATTCGCCTGCTCCTGCCTTTTGCCTGCTCGCACCGCAGCTGGCACCTCCAGGGCTCCCAGGCCACCTCTCTTCCTCCGGGGCTCGGCGTGTGAGCAGGCTACGCCCCCAGTGGCGGCCGGAAGCACTCCTGATCTGCGGCAGTTGAGCCGTTGGCCTGCTCCTGCCTTTTGCCTGCTCGCACCGCAACTGACATCTCCAGAGCTCCCAGGCCACCTCTCTTCCTCCGGGGCTCGGCGTGTGAGCGATCTCCTCCCCCCAGTAACAGCCGGGAACACTCCTGAACTGCGGCAGTTGAGCCGTTTGCCTGCTCCTGCCTTTTGCCTGCTCGCACCGCAACTGACATCTCCAGGGCTCCCAGGCCACCTCTCTTCCTCCAGGGCTTGGCGTGTGAGTGAGTCATCACTGGACCTTCCTGCACCTCAGCGCAGCTGCCAACTCTGCTGCAGAAAAAGAGGAGGAGTTAATGTGCCCCCGACCAACATGGCGCCCAGAACAGACCGCCCCCCTCCCTTACGATGTCACTGTTCAGTTTTTATCGGGCATTGTTGGGGCAGGTTGCGTCGGTGAGGATTGCCGAGTTGGAGCTGAAGTATGCAGGCAAGGAGATGCCTCCGGCGCAATCGCTCACCCAGCCCCTCCATCCCATCATCGCCGTCACCCCTGTCGCCGAGAAGCCGGCAGCCATCCCGGCGCTCGCCCGCTGCTAGAGGCACCCGCCCTGACACCAGCCTGGGCCTGCTGAGCAGCGTTGACTCAGAGAAGGCGCTGCAGCCGCTAGCTTCGGCCATGATGAGGAGTGACCCCCACGACCACCACCGCCACCACGAGGGGGAGGCCATGGTTGGCGCCGCAAACGGTCAGAGAGACGTGAGCGGTGCCTGTCCTGAAAGGAGACAGATTCAGCGAATTTGACATGCAGGAGAAGAGAGTGAATATCTTGATGAGTTGATGACCGGAGACACTGGATTTGGAGCTTCCGGTTTGCTGACAAGGATCGGATGACATCTGGAGAAGTTTTGCAGCCAAAGCAGTGAAGTCATTTCAAGCTGGACTTCAGTCTTGACTGTTTGTTTTTATTTTTTCACTTTCTTTTTTAGTTTATGATATTTTATTTTTAAATCTCATTCATTGTTTTGCCACTTGGTTTTTGTTTCCTACTTTATTATTTAAATTTCATTTAAATTTCCCATGAATTCTATAGTTTCAACGGTTCTCCCTTCTGCTTCTATTTCCTATCTCCCCTCTTTTTCAACCTTTCAAAGTCCTTTAGACCATTGTAGTCTTGTTAGAATGTTTATTTTCTTATTTTTTCTCATCCATCTCTATTTTATTTTTTCATTACTCTACTAATTGTCATTTTTCCAGGTACTTTAGTTAGATTGTGAGCCTTTGGGACAGTAAGGGAATATCTAAGTACCTATTTTACTTATAATTTTAATGCACCCTATTGTCTATTTTTTCTGTAAACCGCTTAGAATCCTAACGGAGTTTAGCGGTATATAAGAAATAAATTACAAAATTACAATCACCTGAAGTGGAAGATTATTCCAGCGATCAACCACCCTCTCAGTGAAAAAGAATTTCCTGGTATCACCGCGCAGTTTCCCGCCCCTGATTTTCCATGGATGCCCTCTTGTTGCCGTGGGACCCTTGAAAAAGAAGATATCTTCCTCCGCCTCGATACGGCCCGTGAGATACTTGAACGTCTCGATCATGTCTCCCCTCTCTCTGCGCTCCTCGAGTAAGTATAGCTGTAATTTATCTAGCTGTTCTTCGTACGGGAGATCCTGAGACCTGAGACCTTCCGGGTAGCCATTTTCTGGACCGTCTCCAGTCTCAGCACATTCTTGCGATAATGCGGCCTCCAGAATTGTACACAGTATTCCAGGTGGGGCCTCACCATGGATCTATACAATGGCATAATGACTTCAGGCTTATGGCTGACGAAACCCCTGCGTATGCAACCCATAATTTGTCTTGCCTTTGATGAAGCATGCTCCACTTGCTTGGCAGCCTTCATGTCCTCACTGACGATCACCCCTAAGTCTCGTTCTGCTTCCGTTCTTGTTAGGATCTCGCCATTAAGGGTATAAGTCTTGCAGGGATTTTGGCTGCCCAGGTGCATAACTTTGCATTTTTTGGTGTTGAAGCTGAGTTGCCAGGTCCTAGACCAGCGCTCCAGTAGGAGTAGGTGGTGCATCATGTTGTCGGGCATTGAATTTTTGTCCGTTGTGCTTTTGCCCACTACATTGCTTAGTTTGGCGTCATCGGCGAATAATGTTATTTTACCTCAGAGCCCTTCTGCCAAGTCTCTTATAAAGATGTTGAATAGGATCGGGTCCAAGACCGAGCCCTGGGGCACTCCACTGATCACCTCTGTCATCTCGGAGGGGGTGCCGTTCACCACCACCCTTTGAAGCCTACCTCCAAGCCAGTTCCCAACCCATTTAGTCAATGTGTCATCCAATCCTATAGAACTCATCTTACTCTATCAAATGTTTTGCTAAAGTCCAGGTATACGATGTCCAGGGACTCCTCAACATCCAGCTTCCCCGTCACCCAGTCAAAGAAGCTGATCAGGTTGGATTGGCAGGATCTCCCCTTAGTAAATCCATGTTGACGGGAATCCCGTAGATTCTCCTCATTCAGGATCGTATCCAATTGGCGTTTGATTAGAGTTTCCATTAGTTTGCTCACTATTGATGTGAGACTCACCAGTCTATAGTTTGCTGCCTCCATCTTTGAGCCCTTCTTGTCGAGTGGAATGACGTTAGCCGTCTTCCAGTCCAACGGGACGCTGCCTGTACTAAGGGAGAGATTGAAGAGCGCAGACAGCGGCTCCTCCAAGACATCACTCAACTCCCTGAGCACCCTGGGGTGCAGGTTGTCAGGCCCCATTGCCTTGTTAACCTTGAGCTTTGACAGCTCACCGTAGACACTGCTGGGCGTGAATTCGAAGTTATTAAATGGGTCAACTGAGTCAACCCTTGCCTGTGGCTGAGGGCTGTGCCCCGGCGCCTCTTGGGTGAAGACTGAGCAGAAGTATTCATTTAACAGTTGGGCTTTTTCCGAGTCCTTTTCCACATAGTCTCCATCTGGTTTCCTAAGACGTACTATCCCGCCTGAGTTTTGCTTCTGTTACTGATATACCTGAAGAAGGATTTATCTCCCTTCTGGATGTTCTTCGCTAGAGATTCCTCCATGTGGAATTTAGCCTCCCTAACTGCTGTTTTGATGGCTCTTGACTTGGTCAGATAGTCAGCTCTAGAGTCCTGTTTCCCCGATTGTTTGTAAGAGATGAATGCTTTTTTCTTCTCCTTGATGAGGTCTGAGATCTCCGCAGTGAACCACTGTGGCTTATTGCTCCTTCGCCGTTTACTTACTAATTTAACATAGCGGTTTGTCGCTTCCTGTATGAATCAGGTACCAAAAAGAGGTTTGTCGCTTCCTGTAAGAATCAGGTACCAAAAAGAGGCAATAAACAAAGAGATACAGTCCTGGAAGAGAAGATGAAAACACCTGCATTCATTACAACAGTACACTCTGCAAGAAAGCACACAACCATATTAAACAAACTACCAATACTGTGAGTCAGAAACCTGAGGGGAGAGGAAAACCTGAGCAGCAACGCCACAGGCGGTGAGATAAGGAGACAGAAAAGCATCACAATAAACATAGAGAATATGTCAGTAAATGTTATATAGCCGAAGTGTTTAAGAACTACACAGAATACAGTGACTGTCCAAGCATTCAGTACACAATAATGGTAACAGTAAACCCATATGAAAGTGTAATCACAGTTCAGGTTTTGCCTATCGCCGTGGGCTTTACACTTTCAATATAATCTGCGAGATCCACAGGATTATGAAAATCTTTAGTAACGTTGTTATGGGTAACACGGAGCCTTGCCGGGTAGAACATGCCAAATTTGGCACCCATGTTCTTGAGCTGTGGACAATAGGACAGCAGCAATTTCCTCCACTTAGCGGTTTCCTTTGCTAGATCAGGGAGTATGATGATCTTATTTCCCTCAAAGGATAAGGGAGAGTGAAGCTTCGCATGCCGCATGATTTGAAGAACATGATGATGTTTCAGGAGGGAGACCAGAATGGGTCTGGGGAACATCTTGTGGAAGGTGTTAGGCTGCGGCAGTCTGAAGGCATTATCAAACTCAATTTTAAAGTCATCATTCATGTGCAGCAGTTGTGGTAGGAGTGCTGCCAGAAAATCAACCAGGTCACAAGCCTCCCGACCCTCTGGGAGCCCAAGAAGACGGAAGCTGTTCCGTCTGGCATGGTTGTCTGCGGCCTCCAGCGCACATTCCAATGAAGCGATGTGCGAGGTTTGTTTGAACAGTTGCTTGATAGAAGATTCCACCGCTGATGTTCTGGTGTCCAACAGCTCCGATTTCACTTGCGCAGCAGCAAATTCCTCTTTTAAAGAGGCGATGTCGGCCTTCATGTCATTAATATTCTGCTTGGTGTCCACAAGCAATTCGCATATTGAGCGCAGCTCATCTAAAATGGCGGTGGTAGCCGCATCATCAGCCTTAAGCACTCCATTTTTCACCGGAGAGGGCGTTTCCGCGCTCTTTCTTACTTGATGCCATATCAGCAACTGGTAGGGGGAAATTCGCGGTAGCAGGCTAAGAAAAAGATGCTTTTTTTGAGTCAAACTTGGAACTCACCACCGGAGCTCGTGCTTTTGGCATCCTATCCCATCAGGCTTACTAGCACCCCTCCCCCCCACCATCTCAAAGCATAACTTCAAAGGGTCTTAAAAATAAATAGGTAAAATATTGTTTAGAAGACATGGACTTTTAAACCCATATTTGACACTGATTTTTCCACATTGGAAGCTTTAAAGTTTTCTTCACAGTTTATCTAAATTCAAGAGTAATGTTAGAAAATTCTTCTTTACGGAGAGGGTGGTTGATGTGTGGAATGCGCTCCCGAGGGAGATGGTGGAGAAGAAAATGGTGACAAACAAATGTGGGATGAACACAGAGGATCTCTAATCAGAAAATAAGGCCAGTATTGGGCAGGCTTGGTGTTGAAGCTGAGTTGCCAGGTCCTAGACCAGCGCTCCAGTAGGAGTAGGTGGTGCATCATGTTGTCGGGCATTGAATTTTTGTCCGTTGTGCTTTTGCCCACTACATTGCTTAGTTTGGCGTCATCGGCGAATAATGTTATTTTACCTCGGAGCCCTTCTGCCAAGTCTCTTATAAAGATGTTGAATAGGATCGGGCCCAAGACCGAGCCCTGGGGCACTCCACTGATCACCTCCGTCATCTCGGAGGGGGTGCCGTTCACCACCACCCTTTGAAGCCTACCTCCAAGCCAGTTCCCAACCCATTTAGTCAATGTGTCGTCCAATCCTATAGAACTCATCTTACTCTATCGAATGTTTTGCTAAAGTCCAGGTATACGATATCCAGGGACTCCCCAACATCCAGCTTCCCCGTCACCCAGTCAAAGAAGCTGATCAGGATGGATTGGCAGGATCTCCCCTTAGTAAATCCATGTTGACGGGGATCCCGTAGATTCTCCTCATTCAGGATCGTATCCAATTGGCGTTTGATTAGAGTTTCCATTAGTTTGCTCACTATTGATGTGAAACTCACCGGTCTGTAGTTTGCTGCCTCCATCTTTGAGCCTTTCTTGTGGAGTGGAATGACGTTAGCTGTCTTCCAGTCCAACAGGACATTGCCTGTACTAAGGGAGAGGTTGAAGAGCGTGGACAGTGGCTCCGCCAAGACATCACTCAACTCCCTGAGCACCCTGGGGTGTAGGTTGTCAGGCCCCATTGCCTTGTTAACCTTGAGCTTTGACAGCTCACCGTAGACACTGCTGGGCATAAACTCGAAGTTACTAAATGGGTCAACTGAGTCAACCCTTGTCTGTAGCTGAGGGCCGAGCCCCAGCGCTTCTCTGGTGAAGACTGAGCAGAAGTATTCATTTAACAGTTGGGCTTTTTCCGAGTTCTTTTCCACATAGTCTCCGTTTGGTTTCCTAAGAAGTACTATCCCGCCTGGGTTTTTACTTCTGTCACTGATATACCTGAAGAAAGATTTATCTCCCTTCTGGATGTTCTTTGCCAGAGACTCCTCCATGAGGAATTTAGCATCCCTGACTGCTGTTTTGACGGCTTTTGACTTGGTCAGGTAGTCTGCTCTAGAGTCTTGTTTCCCCGATTGTTTGTAAGTGATGAATGCTTTTTTCTTCTCCTTGATGAGGTCTGAGATCACCGCAGTGAACCACTGTGGCTTATTGTTCCTTCGCCGTTTACTTACTATTTTAACATAGCGGTTTGTTGCTTTCTGTATGGTGGCTTTCAAAGTCAACCACATTTCTTCCACGCTATCGGTTTCTGCTTGGCTTTGCAGCGCCTGGTGAACAAAGGAACCTATGCCTTGGAAGTTTGTGTCCTTGAATTTGAGGACCTTGGTCAGTGTGGTAGATTTAGTGAAACCTTTCCTAACATTGAACCATACCATGTTGTGGTCACTGGAGGCCAATGTGTCATCCACCGAGACCTCTGTGACACTTTCTCCATTGGTAAGTAATAGGTCCAGTATTGCCTGATACTGGACCTATTACTTACCAATGGAGAAAGTGTCACAGAGGTCTCGGTGGGCGACACATTGGCCTCTAGTGACCACACATGGTATGGTTCAATCTTAGGAAAGGTTTCACTAAATCTACCACACTGACCAAGGTCCTCAAATTCAAGGACACAAACTTCCAAGGCATGGGTTCCTTTGTTCACCAGGCGCTGCAAAGCCAAGCAGAAACCGATAGCGTGAAAGAAATGTGGTTCACTTTGAAAGCCACCATACTTTGGTTTTATATATGCAGTATATCAAATAAATTGAACTTGTTTGTGCTGGGACTGCTGCTTTTTAATATATTCCCATCTCTAGATCATTGATAAATAACTAGTGAAATAATTAAATTTGCTGCTGACATAAAGGGCTCCTTTTACTAAGCCGCGTTAGGGCTTTAACGCGTGGAATAGCGCGTGCTACATTGCCGCCCACGCTAGACCTTAATGCCAGCATTGAGCTGGTGTTAGTTCTAGCCACATAGCGCGGGTTTTGCGCACGCTAAAATGCATGTGCTAAAAACGCTAACGCGGCTAAGTAAAAGGAGCCTAAAGTTGTTAAATCCTAAGAGAATTGTGAAAAATTGTAAGAGGACCTTGGGAGTCTGGGCATCAAAATGGCAGATGGCATTTAATGTGTTCAAGTGCAAAGTGATGCATGTGGAAAAGAGGAACCCTATCTATAGCTATGTGATGCAGAGTTCCACATTAAGGGTCATTGCCCAGGAAAAGGATCTAAGTGTCATAGTTGATAGTATGTTAAAATCCTAGGAATTATCAGGAATTGAATGGAAAACAAAGATAAAAATATTATAATGCCCTTGTGTTGGTCTATGGTATGGCTGTACTTCAAATACAGAGAAGGGCAACAAAAATGATAAAAGGAATGGGATGACTTCCATATGAAGAAGGCTAAAATGGCTAGGTCTATAAAATACTAAATGGAGTGGAAAAAAAACATAAGAACATAAGATTTGCCACTTCTAGGTCAGACCAGTGATCCATCATGCTCAGCAGTCCGTTCATGCGGCAGCCCTTAGGTCAAAGACCAGTGCCCTATTTGAGTCTAGCCTTACTTGCGTATGTTCTGTTCCAGTAGGAACTTATCCAACCTTGTATTGAATCCCTGGAGGGTGCTTTCCCCTATAACAGCCTCAAGGAGAGCATTCCAGACTTCCACCACTCTCTGGGTGAAGAAGAACTTCCTTACGTTTGTACGGAATCTTTTCCCTTCTAACTTGGAAAGGGTGAACAATCTCTCTGTCTCTACTAAGTCAATTTCCTTCAATATCTTGAATGTTTCGATCATGTCCCCTCTCAGTCTTCTCTTTTCAAGGGAGAAGAGGCTCAGTTTCTCTAGCCTCTCATTGTACAGCAACTCCCCCAGCCCCTTAACCATTTTTTTGTCGCTCTTCTCTGGACCCTTTCGAGTAGTACTATGTCCTTTTTCATGTACGGCGACCAGTGTTGGAAGCAGTATTCCAGGTGGGGCGTACCATGGCCCGGTATAACAGCATGTTAACCTTTTCAGATCTGCTCGTGATCCCCTTCTTAATCATTCCTAACATTCTGTTTACCCTTTTCACCACCACCGCACATTGCGCAGACAGTTTCATTGACTTGTCTACAAGTACTCCCGAGTCTGGGGGCTCTCTCCGAGTATAGCATCGGACATCCTGTATTCGTGCATATGATTTTGGTTACCGACATGCATCACCTTGCACCTATCCACGTTGAACCTCATTTGCCATTTCGCGGTCCATTCCTTTAGCGTATTTATGTCTCTTTGTAGGTCTTCGCAATCCTTCTGTGTCCTCACTACTCTGAATAACTTTGTATTGTTCGCAAATTTAATCACCTCACTCGTCGTGCCAATTTCTAGGTCATTTATAAATATGTTGAAAAGCACAGGCCCAAGCACCGAACACTCGTGAAGCTTTTCTAGTCTAAGTATTGTCCATTCACCCCCATTCTCTGTTTCCTATCCGCCAACCAGTTTTTAATCCACTTGAGTATATCACCCTCGATTCCATGGCTCACAATTTTTAGAAGTAGACGTTCATGCGGAACCTTGTCGAACGCCTTCTGAAAATCTAGATAAATGATGTTGACCGAGTCACCCTTGTCTGTCTACCCATTTACTCCTTCAAAGAAGTGCAGTTAGTTTGTCAAGCAAGATCTTCCTTTGCTGAAGCTGTGTTGGCTGGTCCTCATCAGTTTGTATCCATCAAGGTGATCGATGATGCAGTCCTTTATCAGCGCCTCTACCATCTTTCCCAGTACCGAAGTCATACTCACCGTCTGTAGTTTCCCGGATCTCCCTTCAAACCTATGTTGAAGATCGGTGTAACATTCGCCACTTTCCAGTCTTTCAGAATTTTTCCCGATTTGATCGACACATTTGCTATTAGTTAGAGCAGTTCAGCTATTACCCCTTTCAGTTCCTTGATTACCCTTGGGTAGATGCTGTCCACTCCTGGTGATTTATCATTTTTAAGCCTATCAATCTGTCTGCATACCTCATCTAGACTGACCGTCGACCCTGTCAGTTTCCCGTCTTCATTTTCTGTGTATAGCCTGTCGGCTTCCCGTATATTGGATATATCCTCTTCGGTAAATATAGACGCAAAAAATGTGCTCAGTTTGTCGGCAATGGCTTTGTCCTCCTTTAGTACTCCCTTTATTCCCTGGTCATCTAACAGCCCCACTGCTTCCTTTGCGGGTCATTTCCCCTTAATATATCGAAAGAACAGCTTAAAGTTTTTGGCCTCCTTGGCTATTTTTTCTTCGTAGTCTCTTTTGGCCCCTCTTACCACCTTATGACACTTGCTTTGATGTTTGTGCTTTTTCCAGTTTTCTTCCGTTTCTATCATTTTTCATTCCTTAAACAAAGTCTTCTTGTCTCTGATCACTTCCTTCACCGCTATAGTGAGCCACACCAGTTCCTTGTTCTTCTTCCTCTTGTAACCCTTGTTGATATGTGGGATATATAAATTTTGCGCCTCTGTGACTATGTCCTTAAAAAGGGACCATGCTTGCTCTAGCATATTTACAGTGCTTATCCTCTTCCTAATCTTCTTCCTCACCATGACTCATTCCTTCGTAGTTCCCTTTATGGAAGTTCAGTGCCTTGGCCGTCGTTCTGGACCAAAAGGGTAGATGTGAATTGCTCGTTTACTCTTTACAAGAATACTAGGACTAGAGAGCATATAATGAAGCTACTAAGTCGTAGATTTAAAACAAACTGGAGAAAATATTTTTTTTCACATAATGTGTAATTAAACCCTGGAATTCATTGCTGGAGAATGTGGTGAAATCAGTTAGCTTAGCAGGGTTTAAAAAAGGTTTGGATAATTTCCTATAAGTTTCAAGTTTCAAGTTTATTAAAAAAAAATTTATACTGCTTATTCAAATTTCAAAGCGGTGTACAGCAATAATAAAAGGGAAATCATTACAAAAAACAAAACCAATTAGTGTTAAAATATTATACAATACAATATAAAGTTAGTAGACTTTAACATAAATACATATACTAACTGAACACAATTGGGAAAGTAGGATTGAACTACAATAATTTAAGATAAAGCACACTTAGGGATAAAAACAACAGGTAGGGAAAGGGACTGTAGTTGGTTTAGTCCTGAAAAGGACAGTTTTATCCAAATGCATCCTCAATTAAAAATGTTTTGAGTTTTGCTTTAAACTGCTTTATCGAGGTTTCCACACGTAAGTGATTGGGTAATGAATTCCATAGGGTGGGTGCAGTAACAGCGAAATTATTAGATCTCAACATATTAATTAATTTCAAAGACGATACAACTAAAGGTTTTGTGATATGGAGCAAAGAGATTTAGCGGGGTGATAAGGAGTAAGCAGTCTATCAATAAACTCTGGTTGGCTGTATAAACGAGTAGTAAATGTTAATAGTAGAATTTTATAACTAATTCTATGTTCGATAGGCAGCCAATGAGCATCGATTAGAAGGGGAGAGACATGATCGTGTTTCTTTGCGCCATAGATGATCTTAACAGCAGTATTCTGTACTATCTGAAGGCGTCTTATTTCCTTTTTGGTGATGTCCTTGTACAGGGCATTACAATAATCTATACAGGAAATAACCAAAGATGGATCTAGTATTTTGCTAGAGACCGTATCATTCTAAGATGGTGGAAACATTTCTGAACCACCATACTGATGTGATTATGATAGGAGAATTTACAGTCAAGCGTAACTCCCAAGAGCTTTAGTGTGGGAACAACTTTAATTGGGAGGGATTTAAATTTCAAAGGGGCTGGAAGAGTTAGTCCCTCTTTAAAGGGAAAAATCATTAATTTAGGTTTATTAATATTAAGTGCCAACCTATTTAAATCCAACCATGATTTCATTTGTTCAAGGTTTTGATTGATGGAAATGACGCCCCAATGTTATTCAGAATGATAGGATGAATTAGTTACACGTCATCGGCATATGCGAAGGTGGTGAAGCCGATAGATTGACCTACTGTCAAAAGAGGGGACAGAAAGATATAGAAAAGCAGGGGTGATAAGATGGAACCTTGCGGGATTCCATGTTTAGTGAAAGAAGATTCAGAAGATGAATTGTTAAAGATGACCTTAGATGATCTGTCTGAGAAGTAAGAAGTGAATCAGTCCAAGACTTGACCAGTTACACCTATTTCACAAAGACGGGATAATAATAAACTGTGATTAATGGTGTCGAAGGCGGAAGAAAGATCTAAGGAAATAAGCAGAACTGATTGGTGATGGTCGAGATGATAAAGTATTTTTGTGGTTAATCCTAGCAATGAAAGTTCAGTGGAGTGGTGATGGCGAAACCAGTTTGATTGGGATGCAGGACTTTTGTTTTCTCAATAAAGTCGGATATTTGGTGGAACACAATTTTTTCCGTCAGTTTGGCTATGAATGGTATGTTAGCTATGGGACGATAGTTGGACACGTCTTGAATATTAGAAGTGTGCTCCTTAACAACTGGATATATGATAGATTGTTTCCAAGCTGGCATTGACCAACTCTTTAATGTATGGACCGAAGATGGAGAAGAAACATTTTAGAAGAAAAGGAGGAATGGCTTCTGAACTGGTGCCTTTTATATTGAGTGAATTAAGACATCTTTGTATTTTCTATAAGGTAGGGAGAGCGAAACTAGAGCATTTGGAAAAAGGCAGATTGGAAGCAGTAAAGTCAGTGAATTCCATAAGTCATTATTGAGATAGCTTGGGAAAATCCACTGCTTATGCCTAGTTTAAGCAGCATAAAATCTGTTTTGTTACTTGGAATCTACCTAGGTACTTGGGACCTGAGTTGACCACTGTTGGAAACAGGACACTGGACTTGATGGACTTTAGGTCTGTCCAAATATGACAATTCATATGTTCTTAAGGTAAGAACTTAATCTTTCCTTCTTGTGCAACAGGACTGGTAGTCTTGACCATCGGGATGTATCAGAGCAGTCCCCAGTTTCTAGGGTGGGACATATAAGC
Organism: Geotrypetes seraphini; assembly: GCF_902459505.1. Classification (NCBI taxonomy): domain Eukaryota; kingdom Metazoa; phylum Chordata; class Amphibia; order Gymnophiona; family Dermophiidae; genus Geotrypetes; species Geotrypetes seraphini. The sequence goes on along the minus strand of NC_047085.1, from coordinate 277,567,584 downwards.
CTGTTGCCAGCACTGAGGACCCAAAAGTGGTGTCCAGCCTGGCTGCTACATCCACCTATACAATGTAGTGAACATGTGGAGATTAGATCAAGTAACCACCCTGCAAATCTCTGCAGGTAAGACTGCTCTAGACTCTGCCCAAGATGATATGATGCTGCGAGTGGAGTGTGCCTTCACCCCCATTGTAGACTGCTTTCCTCTTCCAATATAGGTGGAAGAAATGCACATCCTGAACCTCCTGGAAATGGTCACTTTAATTGCCAGTCTCCCTCAACATGCCACATTCATATGCATGAAGAGGTGATCAGGCAGCCAGAACTCGGTCACCTCCAAGTAACAAATCAAAATTCATTGCTCATCCAGGACTTTCAACACACTATCTGCTTTCTTCACTCCCGTAGGTTCAAAGGCTCATAGTTCACATGAAAACTAGACACGACCTTCGGTAGGAAGGAAGGGACCATTCAAATTGAGATGTTTTCCTCTGAGATGTGAAGAAAAGGTTCACTGCAGGACAGAGTCTGCAACTCCAACACCCTTCTCGCTGATGTTAAAGCCAATAAGAAAACGGTCAGATTAGGGACAACTCTTTCAAAGGCTCATACAGGGCCTTCGAAAGTGCCCGCAGGACCAGATTAAGGTTTCAAGAAGGAAAATCTAGAAAGTTCCGGATGGGATGCCAACAAGCACTTGCTGACCTGTGTTCTTAAACAAGAAAGTCTGGCTATCTGTACCTTGAGAAAGTCAACCACCAGGCTCTTCTTCAGTCCATCCTGCAGGACGTTGAGCACCATAGAAATTGGTGTAGTCACCAGGTCTGAGTATTGTTGCTCACATCAGTTTCTGAAATATTTCCAGGCTTTTGCATAGGCGGCCAACGTGGACTGCTTCTTAGACCTCAGGAACATGGCAACAACTTCAGGTGACTAGCCTTTAGCCATGCTATAAGACCAAAGCACTCCTGATCCTCCAGGGTGACTTTACCCTGTGAGAGAAAATTCGGATGACAAGGAAGCCTGAGATCCTCGACCCTCTGCAGATGTACTAAGTCTGTGTACCATGGCCACCTTGTCAATCTGGAACCACCAGGACCACTCGACCTGGGTATGTTCTGACCTGCTGAAGTACTCTGCCCTCTGCCTATCACTGGCCATAGGGGGGGGGGGGGGGAGAAACGACACATACAGGAGCTCCTTCACAGGCCAGGCTTGGACTAAAGTGTCCAGCCCGGCACTTCTGTACTTGTACCTTTGGTTGAAGAAATGAGCTGCTTTTTGTTGGATGCTGAGGCCATGAGTTCAAACATCAGATGCTCCTAGCACCTGGCAATGCTGTTGAAGGCCTTTCAAGAGAGGTACCACTCCCCAGGATCCATGGTCTACAGACTTAAGAAATCCACCTGCACATTCTCCATCCCCGGCTATGTAAGCCGCCAAGATGCCTAAGAGATGAGCTTCCACCCACTGAAAGAGCAGGCAAGCTTCCAAATTCAGTGGTGCACTCCTGGTGCCCCCTTACCTGTTTACATAGGCTACCACAGTTGTGAAGTCTGAGAAGACTCAGACTGCCATTCCTTCTAGGGTGCTAACCGTATCACTCTCAGCTCCAAGCAGTTGAGTGACCACTTCCTCTGATATGGAGCCACTGTCCTTACAGTGGACATCTCTCACAATTTGCTCCCCAGTAGAATAGACTGTCATCCATTGTCAGGACTGTCCAATAGGAGATGAATAGCGACATTCCTCTGTTCAATGTTCAAAGACTGTAGTCCAGGCTGCTCCATGCCTTGCCTGATCAAGGCAGTGGAAGTCCAGGGTATCAGCTTGCAGAGACCACTTTGAGAGGAGCGACTCCTAAAGTGGGCAGAAGTGCACTCTTGCCCAGGGAAGCATATCTATTGAGGCCACCATGGATCCCAGCAGTTGAAGATACTGCCAAGCTGTGGGAGCCAGAAGACCACAAATCTCCTAAATTTGCCTCACAAGCTTCATTTTGCATGCTTCCAGGAGGAAGACCCTGTTATGTTCCATCTCGAAGTAGATTCCCAGGTATTCAAGGGACTGAGTTGGGATTAACTGACTCTTCCTAAAGTTGACTACCCAGCCCAATGTCTGTAGGAGCTATATCACTTGCTCTACCACTCATTCCCTCATCCCTTGAGGTGCTCTTATGAGCCAATCATCCAGGTAAGGATGCACCTGAATTCCCACCTTGTGGAGATATGCTGCCAAAACAACCATCTTGGTTCATGGTGCTGTTGTGATGCCAAGGGGAAGAGAAGAGCATTGGAAATCCTTGTCCATAATATGGGACCTCAAGAACTTTCTGTGAGCCAAAAAGATGTGAATATGCAAGTATGCCTCTGTTAGATCCAGAGAGATAAGGTATTCCTGTGGTGCAACTGATTCATGGCACAAGTAGGGAATCTTGAGGGCTGCGTTGACTGACTTTAGATTCAGAATCGGTCTCCAGTCCTCTGAGTCTCTTTTGAGCACAATGAAGTGTATGGAGTATCTGCCCAAGCCCCATTCTCCTGGTGGTACAGGCTCTTTGGCTCCTAGAGCAATGAATCTCTGAACCATTGCCTGCACCCAGACCTCCTTTTCCAGATACTCTGTGGAGAAGTGAGAAAGAGGTCCAGGAGGGGCTGGTAGAATTCTAGCTTGTACCCCTCCCAAATGACCTCCAGCACCCACAGATCTGAAAAGATCTGTATCCAAGCCTGCCAGTACTCTGCCAGGTTGCCTTCCACCCTCGGGGGAATGGCTGCAATCCTAGCATCATTGCTGATTCTCAGAAGATATAAAAGAATGGGATCCAAAGCCTTGGGGATGCCTGGTATTCCTGAACCTTTGTCTTTGGCCCTGGAATGTCCTCTGATTGGAGGATGATCCCGAATAATGGCAAAATTGCTACTGGACCCTCATGCATTCCGGAGTCTGATATCTGGTAAGGATTTCTGCTTGTGATCCACCACACTACCCATTAAATCATACGGACCCTTGCCAAAGAGCAACTGTCCTTGAAAGGGGAGTTTCTCGGGATGGCCTTGGAGGTCAAGTCTTCTGCTTATTGCCTGATCCAGAGCATTCTGCAGGTAGAGATGGGCAACTTGAGACTGCAGGAGCTCCGATCCTGCAGAGCATGGGAGCAGAGCTCCGCCCCTCCTCTCGATCCTTTGGGGAGCATTTAAACCTCGACAACACCAACGGGAGCTGCATTGCCCTGCACCGAAACCAGCGGGCAACTTGAGACTGCAGGAGCTCCGATCCTGCAGAGCGTGGGAGCACAGCTCCGCCCTTCCCCCGATCCTGTGGGGAGCATTTAAACCTTGACAGCACCAACGGGAGCTGCTTTGCCCCGCACCGAAACCAGCGGGCAACTTGAGACTGCAGGAGCTCCGATCCTGCGCATATGCCTTAATGTGCGCCTTTGTGAAACTGCCTTGGTGAAACGCCTTGAGAAAACGACTCCAAAACTCCCAGAAGGCCTCATACAAGGCAGGTAACTTGCATTGCTGGCCCATACCTATTCATAAACTTACTTTACTAGGCCTCAGCACAATTGTATTTCTTCCTCCTACTGTATACTTGTATAATTGTTCTCCTATTGCTCGACTCCACAGCATAATTGTAAACCTTCCTCCTTCTGTATACTTATACAATTGTTCTCCTATTGCACAATCCCAAAATGGAATTCCTGTACCACAGCCTTATCACTCTTCTGCTTGCTTTTTACTTAACCGGCTTAAAAAGTAAGACAACTGCTCTGCCTTACCTCCTCCCAATCCCCATCCACTACTCCTCAGAACGCAATTTCATGACCAAACCCCCAATAATGCAACACAGGGTCTTCCAGGACCACTCAGAACCCAACCCATCTGTTATCCCAGTTCTCACAGTGTCCCGCAGACCTACCTTACCCTACATCAAAAAAGACCGAGTGCTAAATAACTGTTCTCCTTCTCACCCCACCACCAAAGTCTCGCCAGGTTATTCCAACCTCAGAGGTTACTACCTGAATATAAGATCTATGAGGAACAAATCCCTACTATGACTGGCTAACCGACAACAACCCCGACTTCATACTACTGACAGAGATTTGGCTACTCTCTGATGATGACATCATCATCCAAGAATGCCTACCCTCCAACTACAAAATCCTATCCCTAGCAAGAGAAAGAAGCAGGGGTGGAGGACTGGCCATAATCTTCAAAGACCACTTAAACTGCACCATGCTAAGCTCTAAATCCTCCACAAACCTGGAAATCCTATCCCCAAAGCTAACCTCTGAACCACTAGCCGATTTCCTAATGATCACCCTAGCCTACATCCCCCCTAAAAAATGGTCCTCAGCAAAAGAGGAATTTTATGAATTCCTGTTAATCAACTCCCTAACAGACCTTCACAACCTCCTAAGTAGAGACATAAATTTACACTTAGAGCAATCTAACCAACCAGAGATCTCAGAATTCTGGTCCGTTCTAGCCTCACTAGGCTTTCCCAACTCACTCCCAGTAATAACCCACAAGAAAGGCCACCAATTAGACCTGGTAACTCTGTCCTCAAAACACTCAACAAATCCCAACATAAGATGGAGATCAGAAACTTGGTCTGACTCACTATGGTCAGACCACAAAATATGCAACTTCGAATTAGATTGGCAATTGAAGACAACCTCAACCACAATGAAAAATAAGAACAGATCCACCCTACTTCACACCAGTAGAGGCAATATTAACCCTACAGAATTCTGGTCGCACTATGACATTACTCATAACCAAGATGAAGAAAACAATAAATTTATGTGCTCCTGGATCAAAACCAGCACCCGTATACTAAACGAAATAGCCCCACTGAAAAAAAGAAAGAAGAGACCTAGATACCTAACAGGCTGGTTTGACCTAGAGCTCCTAGAGATAAAGAGAGAATTAAGAAAATTAGAAAGAAAATGGTCAAAACTAGGAACTCCAGAGACTAGAAATGCCTGGCACCAAAAGCTTAAAAGCTATAAAAACTCAGCCAAAGAAAAGAAAAGAACCTTCTATGCCAACATAATTGGTAACACCTCTATAAACAGCAGTAAACTTTTCAGACTGGTCCATGACTTGAATGATATTCAATCTCATACAAACCCGACAGAAGAATCCACAGTGACAGCAGACAACCTGGCGGACTTCTTCAACACTAAAGTAAATAATTTACGACACTCTCTAACGGATTCTCCAGACTCCCACTGGGACTACTCCATTCCACATAACCTAGTCCCCTCCAAAGCAGACATGAGCTGGTCCAACTTTTGTTGGACCGATTGGCAAACATTTAACAAGTTCTACAACAAATACGTCAAATCATACTGCAGATTGGACCCTTGCCCCCAGATGTAATGAAAGCAGCCCCAATCAACTTTAAAGCCAAACTACTCATCTGGGTCAACTACAACTAACCACAGGAATGTTCCCAAAAAACTTAGGTCAAATTGTAATAACACCCATTAAAAAGAACAACAAAGAACCATCCAACAACTTAACCAATTTCAGACCTATCGCAAACATTCCTCTCGCGGTTAAAATAATGGAAGGGATGGTAAATGCTGAACTAAACTAATATTTAGACAAATTCAGCATACTGCACAACAACCAGTCAGGCTTCAGACCTGGTCACAGCACTAAAACAATCATGGCCTCGCTATTAAACCACCTACACTCCCTTCTCATCCAAGGTACCAGCGCCATGATCCTGCAACTGGACCTAAGTAGCGTCTTTGACTTAGTAGATCACACCATTCTAATGAAGTGCCTAGAAGCTATAGGCATCACAGGAAACGCTCACAATTGGTTCCAGGGATTCCTCGGGAACAGATCTTATCAGGTATTCAAAGATGCCAAACTTTCCCATAGCTGGAATAACAACTGCGGGTTACCTCAGGTTCCCCCCTATTCCCGACCCTCTTTAATATCTACCTCAGTTCATTAGGAAATCTGCTACAAAGGCTAGGGCTCATCTTCTACATTTACGCAGACGACATTACTGTAGTGATTCTTCTAATCTCCCTAGCGTCACAATATATCAATTCCCTAACCAACATCCTAAATCAGATAGAGCGCTGGATGATGGCCTTCAAACTGAAACTCAACACAGAAAAAACCAAATTCTTCCTGGCATCCCCCAACGAAAAGATAAAAGAAAATACAATTCACTTACAGAGTCGAGAATACAAAATTGACCAAACCATAAAGATACTGGGGGTAACCCTTGACAAGCACCTAACCCTGGAAAATCACACAAACCTATTGTTTAAAAAAAGTATATCGGTTCTATGGAAACTTCGCACTATTAAAAAATTCTTCGACAAAAAGTCCTTCTGTTTACTAGTACAATCATCCATCTTTAGCATTCTAGATTACTGTAATATCATATACCTAGGAGCTTATAAAAAGAACCTCAACAAACTGAGATTAATTCAGAACACCGCGATCCGACTAATCTACGGTTTAAAAAAATGGGAACACATTACCCCTTACTATCAGAAACTCCACTGGTTAACTGTAGAATCCAGAGTCCTCTTCAAGTTTGCTTGTATTTGTTACAAAGCTCTCTTTGGGATTCTTCCAGCTTAACTAGTCTCCCAGTTCTCTCTCAATGGTTCCAAAAAGAGCACTTGCAGAACAAACCTATTTAATTACCCCTCCTGAAATCTTGCCAATACAAAAAGTTTCTAGATAGAATGTTATCATTCCAGGCAGCTAGGCTGAACACATGACTTGGAAAACCCATACTTAAGGCCACTACATATGCTGACTTTAGAAAATCCCTGAAAACTCGATTGTTTAACAAATTCTAAATTCCCAACCCACCTCATCCTCTCTACGGCCTCGCCACCATCCCAATTCAAGATTTGAGACTAACTTATACTCTCTTTCCACCTTGTATCCCATGTACTGACAAAATGTATCTTTATTGTAAACCGCTTTGAACTTCACGGTATAGCGGTATATAAGAAATAAAATTATTATTATTATTATTATTATAAGCTAAAACCTTGCTCAAGACACTGAAAAGAGCATCCGCAACATAATTAAGGCTCTCCAAGAGAAACTGGGGATTAGCGTTGCCATCTGATTCTGGAGCCCGGTTTAGCTGAGAGTGATAGGCCTGGGCAATATAATACACCACCACTGCCACTTTCAGACCCAGTGAGCAGCCTTGAATTGTCTTTTGAGGACAAAATCTATTTTGTGGTCCTGTGCATCCTTGAGGAATATACCCCCTTCACTAGGGAGTGAAGTGTGCTTCTTAACCTGTGTCATCAGCAAATACACTTTAGGTGTAGCAAATGACTGCTGAAATTTGGTAGAGATTAGCCATGGACTTAGCTATCCCTAAGGGCCCCTCAGGAACATTCCAATGATCTGTTAACATCTTAGTAATTTATTATTTTAAAAATTTGTATTCCACTTATAACCAGTGTTCCCTCTAAGCGGGCGGGTGTTGTGAGCAAACTTTTTTCACTGTGAGCTAAAAATATCGGGCGCCAGCAAGTTATGAGCCAAATAAATATGTTGTCAAGGCATCAGGCCAGCTTAAGTTCCAGGCCAGTTATGGAACTGAATTTAAGATTTGTAGGTTCATGGGGACATACTCTAGTCCAGTGTTCTTCAACCTTTTTACACCTGTGGACCGGCATAAATAAAATAATTATTTTGTGGACCGGCAAACTACTAAGACCGAAATAAAAACACATTTTCACCCAGTCTCCGCAAGCTCGGTCCCCACAAACCATCTGATCCCATCTGCACAAGCCTCAGTTATGATTTTATATTGAACGTATTTTATTAAAGTATAAAAAGAAACAATATTCTGTACAATTGTCATTTTATAAATATAAATATTCAGAGCAAGGACCAACAAAACCCCTGTCTCCCCTCCCCTTCACATATATCCCCTCTACTATCAAGAAAACTGAACAAGCCAAATTATTACAGAATGCTACACAGAAATATCATGCTAACAGAATACTGCAGTCAACACATGACAGGAATAGTATTAGGCTTTGCAGTCCCCAGTTATGTCTCTAGCAGGATATATATTTCAAATCTGACATATTGTAATGACAAAATAGAAATAAAATGATTTTTTTCTACCTTTTGTGGTCTCTGCTTTCATCTTCTTTCCACTCTTCCTTCCAGCGTCTGCCCGTTCCATCCACTGTCTGGCCTCTCCCCCTTCCATATGTATCTGACTTCTTTCTATGCCCCTCTCCCCTTTCCATCCAGCCTGTGCTTCCTCTCTCCTTTTTACATCATTCATTCCAGCTTCACTGCTTTCTTCATTTTTATCTCTCCTACACCAGATCTAGCATCTTTATCCCTCTCTCATTTCTCTGCTGACCCCCTTTCCAGCATCAATCTCTCTCTACTTTCTCATTCCTGTCTCTCCTCTTTCCCTCCTCTAATCTCCCTGCCAGCTGTTTCCTTCCTTTCTTCCTTCTCCCTTCCCTCCTCCCCCCTATCCAACAGTAGCTCTCTTCCCATCCCTTTCCCTCTTCCCCTCCCAGCAGCATCTCTCTTTCTACCTCCCTCCAGGTGCAGTAGCAGCTCTCCCTTTATCCATCAGCTTTCCAGCCTCCAACAGTGGCTTCCTGTCCTTCCAGCAGCTCTCAGTACTTGCCTGCAGAAGTGATTTCCTTAGGCAGCCTTGGGTCCGTTGCCGCCTCTGAGGAAAGGGGAAGTTGCCAAAGTGAATCACTGCCCTGGTAAGTATAGAGCTGCTAGGAGAGGAGACAGCCACTGTTGAAGGCTCCCTGCACATTCGTGACACCCCCCCCCCCCCCCAAGCCGGCAAAAACAGCTTTGCACTGCAGGCCCTGCCGCCCAAGACGAGCCGGAGGCCCCTATCCGCCGCATTCTGCACGTGGGCAGGCTTTCAGCACAGACGCTGCTGATGGCCCCAATCCACACGCTGCCCCCCACCGCGCACGCTGACCATCTCCCTTCTACTTGCAGCTTCCCCGCAGCCCTCTTCGGCGACTCGGCAGGGGCAGCGATCAAGACAGGCTGCAGACGTCGGGATCTTTCCTCTCTGAGTCCCGCCTATTTTGTTTCAACTTCCTGTTTCCGCATAGGCGAGACTCAGAGGGAATGCCCGACGTCGGCAGCCTGTCTTGATCGCCCGAGGCTGGGAGGAACAGAAGATTTCCGCGAAAACCACCAGGGCAGGAAATTTAACAACGTCCATCTTGCCGGCCCTGCGCGGACCGGCAGGAATTTTCTGCGGACCGGCGGTTGAAGAACTGTGCTCTACACTGTGTGCGCTGTGACGAGGAACTTGTGCGCTGCGTTGTAATATTTTGTGCGCCAGCGCATGCCAGCGCAGCTTAGAGGGAACAAATTACAGCATTTAAATACATAAATCTAATTTTTTACTATGTCATTAAATCACAAACATACAGTACTTTACAAATATTCAAACATAAATGATAGGAAGAAATGGGGAAAAGTCTGACAAACCTATAGGAACGCTTTAACAATCATGAGTTTTCAAAGATTTCTTAAAGACTGCAAATTTTGACATTGCCTTAATGTACCAACTATGGACCGGCCACAGAAATGCTGACATTCATATTTTCTTATGATGTATCTTATGTATATGCTCAAGTGTTAACTTCATTGTTAATTCCGAACGCAGAGAGTGAGATGGTAAATAACAATTGCACTAGATTCCAAGATGCCTTTCCATACATGACCTGATGTATAATTGTCAAGATTTTATACTCAATACGAAACATAACAGGCAACCATTGTAACTGTTTTAACAATGGGGAGATAAGTTGAAAGCGGGATGTTCTAGTGATCATCCTAGCAGCTGTATCCTGCGCCACTTGTAAAGCATGTACTTTGGATTTAGCCATGCCTCAAAACAACACATTACAAAATCTGGCTTAGTAATGTCTGAATGTGAGGAAAAACAGGCATTCTGTTCTTTGGTTCTGTTCATGAGCAGCTCAAACTTTACTTTCTCGAGCACCTCCACAATTAAACCTTGCAGGCCAGAGGGTTTGAATAATCTTTGCACACTCAGATCCTCTCTGAGATCCAGGGCTGCCACCTGATCATGGTCAGACCCTCTCAGCTGAGATGATGAATCTCCCACAGCTGAGGACCCAAAATGAAAGGCATGGACTCTGAACATTCAACCTCTGAGTCCACCAGTTTAGGTCCCTGTGAAATCTGAATGGCTCCTTGGGGTGGAGCCTGTGCCTTTCGCAAAAAATCCTGGAGCTACCAGTGCTGAGGCCCCCGCAGGGTTAGATCAGCTTTTGAAACCTAAAAAGGCTTCATATATCATGTGTATGAATTCAGGAGTGAACCACTGCCAGGTTTCCCAGAGGGTCATGGCAGGATCTCCCATGCTGTCTTCTGGTATTTATCTACCAGCACAAGGCTGCCCTTTACCAGGTACACCACATCTGCTTTCTCCGGTTCCTGCTGGAATTTCTGGCCCAGAAAATGCTCCAACTGAGCACTTAAGCCATCAGAAGCATAAGGTGAAGCCCGAAGTTCCCCCCTCCCACGCGCTGAGTGGCACATGGAACAATGACCCCCTTTAGATAGGCATCTGCAGTAAATCTGACATGAATTGAAAGTACTGTATTTTTTGCTTCATAAGATGCACTTTTTTTCCACCCAAAATTGGGTGGAAATTTCTAAGCGTCTTATGAAGCGAAGGTAACTTTTTTTTAAACACCCCCTACCCATCCCGGTGTACCTTTTTAAAATAACCCACTCATTGGGGGTACGTGGGCTGACTGCTGCCCGCCGCTGCTCCACGCCACCACTGCTCTTGCTCCCTGCTTCCTGCTGGCTGCCACTGTGCCGCAACTCAAAGAAGATAAGGGAAGGGCCAGCATGCAGCGATTGCACATCGCCGGCCCACAAGCCTTCTCCCGTCAGAACTGATGTCAGTTCTGATGTCGGGTGAAGGCTTGTGGGTCTGCGACATGCAATCACTGCACGCTGGCCCTTCCATTCCTTTCTTTCAGTTGCGGCACAGCGGCAGTGGACCAGGGCCAGAGGAGGAGGAATTGGCGGAGGGTAGGCAGGTTTCAGCATGCAGGAAGGCAGTTTCCGGCACAGTGACAGCGGACTGGGGCCAGAGGAGGAGGAATTGGCGGAGGGTAGGCAGGTTTCAGCGCGTTGGGGGGGGAGGAAGGCAGTTTTCAGTGCAGAGGGAGGATGAAGGACAAAGGCTGGAAGGCAGTGAGGGAAAGGAGGCACGGACTTGGGACATGGGAGGGAGGTAGAATGAAGAACAAAGGCTAGAAGGCTTTGAGGGGGTGTAACTCGGGACATGGGAGGGAGGTAGGTCAAAGAACAAAGGCTGGAAGGCAGTGAGTTGTAGGGGGCACGAACTTGGGACATGAGAGGGAGGGAATAGAAAGGGACAATTCTTGGGCCTGAATGAAGAAAAGAAGGAAGAAAGAAAGGAAGGAAGGAGATTCATGAAATCACCAGACAACAAAAGTAGGAAAATTATTTTATTTTTAATTTAGTGATCAAAATGTGTCAGTTTTGATAATTTATATCTGCTGTGTGTATTGTGTGTATATGAAAAATGAAATGAACAGCCTGGCAGGGAAGGGGAGACAGGGTGCAGAGCCTGGTATATATTAATACACAATTTGGTTCAGAATGTTTTTTTCTGGTTTTCCTACTCTAAATCTAGGGTGTGTCTTATGGTCCGGTACGTCTTATGGAGCGAAAAATACAGTATCTCCACTTGAGGAGTCCATCTGTACTGTTTTCTGTTGAAAATAAGGGGTATTGAGGTAGATGGAGGCTTTTAAAATAAAATCAGGAAATGCAATATGGCCACTGCAATAGTGATTCTGGCGTCTAAAATGGCCCGTGAAGATAAAATGGCAACATAAAATATGCAGGGAAGGGGTTTTGGGAGGTGGGGGACCTGATCCCTAACCTCAGAAACCTTCAAAAATAACTTTTAAGGACTCCCCCCCCCCTGATTTTGCCCACTGTGTCATGCTGCTGTACTGGAGCTACACAGGGAAACCTCAGATCAGAAGTGAGAGAATATTTCTGCTTCAGATAAGCCTGGAGTCCAACAAATGGCGTGCTTCTTCAGACTGCTGTTCAGTCCCTAACATGGGACTGGACCTCAGATCCCATCTGGAACCGTGTGACATCATGGGGGGAGAAACGCAGTTGGCCCCGGTTCTGGATAAACCACCATGGGACCCATTTAGTCTGTGCTCAAGCACACTACAGATGGACCTGGGGCAAGATTGCTCCCAAGGGTACAGACCCTGAGCTCAAAGAACTACTGATGCAGACTGGTCACACAGGAATCATGCGAGGCGTGTGCCTGTGGATTACAGACCTCAGCCCAGAGAGTTTATATCTTCTCATAGTCAGAGATGCTCCGGGTTTACGGATGCTTTCCAGTACTGAAAGCCTCCAACCGGATAATAAAAACCCCCAAAACAATAAAGATTAAACTCAAGCAGAACAGATAGGCTCCCTACTTCTCGCTTGTAGATAGTAAGACTGAGGGGGTGGAACTCATCCCAGAGTGATAGGAGGTGGAGCATGAAAACAAATAGAGGGATCCAAGATGGCCGCAACTCACTAACTGCTGCTCAGACACTGGTAACTTTGCTCTTACCTTGCACAGAAATGCCGAAAAGGAGGGGGAAAAGTGCTGGTGCTGCCTCCCGACGCTTAGTACCCCCGTCGGCTACAATTGATGAACTTTTACGGCGACTGCAACGGGAACAAGGATCGCCAGGGACATCACCGCTGGGAACGCCGCTGGAGAGTATCGCAGTGACGAGTTCCCTAGGGCCCGACATCTCTTTGAGCCCTGACGAACGGACGCCACCCCACCAGCCACAACCACAGGCAGCCAGCTCACCGCGAGAGTTGAGTGTATCCGGTCAGGAAGTTCACTCCTCTCGAGAGGCAAGCATGCAGGAGGGCTCGCTGAATGGGACATCTCTGCCTGTAATCGGGACACCAAGTGCTGGAGGAGGACAAGGCTTCACGGAGGTAAATCAGATCCAAGAACAGATTCTAACTACACAAGTACAATCATTTTCAGTGGTAAAACCCCCACAAGTCACATTAGAAGCTCTTTGGGACTTGGTAGTTAATTTGGGGAACACTTTAAATCCTCAAATAAAAAACTTGGATACAGAAATAAAAGCTCAGAAAGAAGAAATTAATTCCTTAAAACAAGATGTATTTTTATTAAAGCAGGAAACCAATAAAGAATTAATAACTGTTAAACAAAATCAAGACCAACTGGTTAAAGATAATATAATCATGAGGAGGAAATTAGAAGTTTTGGAGAACAATACTCAGGCTAATAACCTGTGGATTGTAAATTTTCCTAAGATTTTATCAGTTTCCCCTCGAGATATGATAAAGCGATATTTCATAGAGATTCTCAAGATACCTGAAAATTCTCTACCTCCCCTTACAAGGGCTTATTATCTTCCTGTTAAAGCACAAACTCTTCAAAAAGAAAAAGCTGAAGAACCTCAGGAACATCCATTGGATATTTCCGCTATATTGGAACAATCGGACAGAGAAGTGGCTACGCCAGCCACTTTTCTGCTGACTGTGGCTTTGGCTCCAGACAAGGACTGGATCCTGAATCTTTACTTCAAGAATAGATCCAAGGATTTCCTGGGTCTCCATATTCAAATTTTTCCAGATGTCTCAAGAGAGACTCAAAAAAGAAGAAGAGAATTCCTAAATTTGAAGCCTGGAGTGACTCAAATTGGGGGTCTTTTCTTTTTAAGATACCCATGTAAATGTGTCATTAGATATGGTTCATTGAAATATGTATTTGTAGATCCTTCTCATTTGATAAGATTTATCTCAATGAAACGCCTTGAGAATGAAGTAACAACAGCTCCTATTGGAAATTAGTTCTCGTTATTAGTAGTAGTTAAAGTGCCTCTTTATATTTGTTTGCATTTAATTAAGATACTCTTTAAATCTTGGATCTAGTTTAATTTAGAGGACTTGTGTGTGATCAAGGGAAGCTGTTCTTTTCTTTTCCTATTATAATTTGAGTGAATTATTTTTCAGAATTGAAAACTAATTTTAACAGAGATGTCTTGATCATACTTTTCTGTACAAGATGTTTATGCTTGGAATTTTTATAAAATTGCATAAATAAATAAAAAAAAAGAAAGAAAACAAATAGAGGGCTTTCTACAACCCACACAACTAATGGGGGTTTAATCTGATGGTCAAATATAGTATTCTATAAATTATGAGCCTAACCAGGAGACATTCCCATGTTCTGCCCATGTGTATGCCCTCCTTGCAGTTAGGCATTGTTGCACTTTGGAGCCATTATATAGAAATTGCCATATATAGTAAGATATCTGGATTTCCCCAGACATGTCGGAAGTCCAGGTGGATTTTCAATTTAACAACTTTTGTCCAGGGAAACCGGACATCTAGTAATCGTATAGCAGCTCAACCTATCCGGAGTCCTCCTCCCGCACCCCCCCTCCCCGAAGAGCCAGCTGCACGGAGCCCTTCACAGAATAGGCAATGACCACACAACGCCCTGTTACAGTTCATGAATTCAAGCGGTTTATTTTATCCAAGCAATGCAATCAGCTATAGATAGTAAAAGAAGTTAGTAATTCAACAGGCAAATAACAGGGAAGAAGTTCAACACCTGTAGCTAGCAATACAAGGCATAGCATGTTTCTCTCTAACTTTACACGCTCACTCAGGCTGTTTTTATCCTCTCTGTTTTGCACTCAGCTTTAGTTCTCTTTCTCTAACTTCCTTTAACCATATTAGGTATGTCCTGTACACATTACTTCTGTTTTGCACACATTACTTCAGTTTTTCTGCATGGTACTAAACCTTTTGCACACAGTTTTTCTATATTGTTCACACTACTGTAAAGATTCTGCACACAGTACTCTAAATTCTACACACTGCACTAAAAATCAGTCTATTACTTACATTTGTAACTCTACACACCATGACTACATTAAGACTACAAAGGTGGCAGTTGCACAAATATGCTTCTTATGGAAACCCCCTATTCATGATTTACAGCTGTTCATCCCTGCAAGTCTACCTCCTCTTTGGCTGGTACAAAATGTTCCAGTCTCAAGGCTGTTTTTGCTAACTTGTGTCTAAACTTGCTGTTTAGGTTTCTTTTCTTCATCTACTGTTTCTACACATAGCCAGATCACACCCCTCTCCTGCACTTAGGCTGCACACAGTATCTCATATAACTCTTGGCCACTTTCTAGGTCAATGTATCTGTGATCACTTTATCCACCTTGCTCACCCCCCACGCGCACCTATCTGGAGTAGTGGCAATTCTTATGTTCCTGTTGCCTCTCCAGTCCCCCCCACGCTGCGCACCTATCTGGAATCCTCCTACATCACTCCTTCCTGCCCTCCCTGCGGGATCCTATGCTTGCTCACCCAGCGCTTTTGTAACTCTTTGGCCACCGTCAGCATCAGTGAGCTAAACACGCTGCCTTTGACGACCCGGAAGCTTTCTCTCTGCAGAGAAAAGGCTTCTGGGTCACCAAAAGCAGCATGTTTAGTTTACCGACACTGATGAGGGCCGAAGGGTTACATCAGCGCTGGGTGAAAAAAGCACAGAATGGGGGTGGAGGTGGGGTTGATGAGGGAATGGGGAGGAAAGGGAAAGAATGAAGGGGGCAGATAGAGATACCAGACCATGGGAGAAGGTGTAGATACCCCTGTACAGAGCAATGGTGAGGCCCCACTTGGAGTATTGTGTTCAATTTTGGAGACAGTATCTGGCAAAAGACATAAAAAGATTTGAAGCGGTCCAGAAGGCAACGAAAATGGTAGAAGGTTTGCGCTAAAAGACATTTGAGAAGAGACTGGAAGCCCTGAATATGTATACCCTAGAGGAAAGGAGGGACAGAGAAAATATGATTCAGACATTCAAATACTTGAAAGGTATTAACGCAGAACAAAATCTATTCCAGAGAAAGGAAAATGGTAAAACCAGAGGGCATAATCTGAGGTTGAGGGGTGGTAGACTCAAGAGTAATGTTAGGAAATTCTTCTTAACGGAGAGGGTGGTTGATGCATGGAATGTGCTCCCGAGGGAGGTGGTGGTAAAGAAAATGGTGACAGAGTTCAAACAAGCGTGGGATGAACACAGAGGATCTCTAATCAGAAAATAATGGGTATACATTGAAGAAACTAAGGCCAGTATTGGACAGGCTTGCATGGCCTGTGTCCCGTATATGGACTTTCAGTTGAGGACAGTTTCAATGGTTGGGATGGTTAAAATGGGCTGGAGTGAGCTTTGATGGAGACTCCAGTAGATAGAACCTAAGCACACTACCGGGCAGGGCTCTGGGTTTCTGGGCTAGAAATATCTAAGAAAAAGGACCATGTAAATTAAATTAATTTATGGAGCATGTATGGTTGGGCAGACTAGATGAACCATTCAGATCTTTATCTGCCGTCATTTACTATGTTACTATGAGATAGATGGCAGACCACTGCATGGGGAAGGGGATGGGTGAAAGAAGAGATGTCAGACCAGGGAAACATAAGAACATAAGGATTGCAGCTGCTGGGTCAGACCAGTGGTCCATCGTGCCCAGCAGTCCGCTCCCGTGGCAGCCCTTAGGTCAAAGACCAATGCCCTGAGTCTAGCCTTACTTGCGTACATTCTGGTTCAGCAGGAATTTGTCTAACTTTGTCTTGAATCGCTGGATGGTGTTTTCCCCTATAAGAGCCTCCGGAAGAGTGTTCCAGATTTCTACCACTCTCTGTGTGAAAAAGAACTTCCTTACGTTTGTATGGAATCTGTCCCCTTTTAACTTTAGAGAGTGGCCTCTCATTCTCTCTACCTTGGAGAGGGTGAACAACCTGTCTTTATCTACTAAGTCTATTCCCTTCATTATCTTGAATGTTTTGATCATGTCCCCTCTCAGTCTCCTCTTTTCAAGGGAGAAGAGGCCCAGTTTCTCTAATCTCTCACTGTACGGCAACTCCTCTAGCCCCTTTACCATTTTAGTTGCTCTTCTCTAGACCCTTTCGCGTAGTACTGTGTCCTTCTTCATGTACGACGACCAGTGATGGATGCATTATTCCAGGTGAGGGCTCAAAATGGCCCGGTACAGCGGCACAATAACCTTCTCCGATTTGTTCGTGATCCTCTTCTTAATCATTCCTAGAATTCTGTTTGCCCTTTTTGCTGCCGCCACACATTGCGCGGACAGCTTCATTGACTTGTCTATCAGTTCTCCCAAGTCTCTTTCCTCAGGGATCTCTCCGAGTACTGCACCGGACATCCTGTATCCGTGTATAAAATTTTTGTTACCGACATGCATCACCTTACACTTATCCATGTTAAACCTAATTTGCCATGTCGTGACCTATTTCTTGAGCGTGTTTATGTTACATTGCAGGTCTTTCGTAATCCTTCTGTGTCTTCAGTACCCTGAATACCTTTGTATCGTCTGCAAATTTAATCACCTCGCTCATCGTACCAATTTCCAGGTCGTCATAAATATGTTGAAGAGCACGGGTCCAAGCACTGAAACCTGTGGCACTCCACTCATGATGCTTTTCCAGCCCGAGTATTGTCCATTTACCCCCACTCTCTGTTTTCTATCTGCCAGCCAGTTTTTTATCCACGTATTTCACCCTCGATTCCATGGCTCGCAATTTTTTGAAGTAGTCATTCATGCGGGACCTTGTCGAACGCCTTCTGAAAATCCAGATATACAATGTCGATCAGGTCACCCTTGTCTATCTGCTTGTTTACCCATGATCATGTTTAAAGCTAAGTGAAGACTTCTTTAGACTTGTGATTTTTTGCCATCTGATTTTTGCTATTTAACAATTTTAAAAATACAGTAATAAGAAAGAAGAAGATAACATAAAAAGAAATTTAAAAATTATGATATAGTCCTTATGACTGCATAGGAATAAGTCTTAATTTATATATATTTAGTACACTTCATTGATCTCCTCTTTTTGAGTCACAGTACAGGTTGACTTTAGTTGAAAAGATGGATACAGGGCAGAAAATGAGGAGAAAAACAAGCAATTGGATAAGAAGGCCATGGAAACAGTTAAGAGCACAGACAGAAGGAAATGAAACCAGAGACTGGGAAAAGATGAGTAGAAAAATAAAATCACCAGACAACAAAGGTAGGAAAAGTGATTTTATTTTCAATTTAGTGATTGAAATGTGTCAGTTTTCAGAATTTACATCTGTTGTCTATATTTTACATTGTTTAGGAAAAAATGTATTTCTTTCTAGTTCTCTGGTGGTGTACTGCATGCAGAGCTTGGCATCTTAGGATTTCGTTTGTGTATATTAGGACTTTTAGTTTATGGTCCTGTATTTTGCACATGTGACCAAGGCTAGGTGTTCTGGTAGGAACGAATGGCATGAAGCGTTATTGGTGTCATGGCCCCAAATAGGAAGATATTTGTTGGCAGTTTGTCCAGGTATTGGAAGGCCCCGAGCTCAGGGCTGCATCTGGACAGTCTCTGCGCATGTGTGGATGTCATCATGATGACATCACATGCATACGTGCATGAGCATGATGTCATCATATCAACATTCACGCATGTGAGAAGGTCCTCTAGACATGGCTCAGAGCTTGAGGAAGGAATCATGAGGTTCGTGTGGGGGCGGGGCTGAGGGCAAAATGGGGCTGGGGCAGAACAGGGCAGGGCCAAGTGTCCTCTTTTTTAGAAGAGGAAATCTGGTAACACTCGCTATATAAATAGATAGAATTGCCTTCTATATCAAGGGTTTTTTTTGCAGTTTTGACTGAGTCTTTTTTATTCACAATTTTTTTTACTCCCACTAGGAGTGGGCTGGTGGTTAGGGCTGTAGCCTCAGCACCCTGAGGTTGCATGTTCAAGCCCAGCAGTGCTCCTTGTGACCCTGGGCATGTCACTAACACTAACAAGCATTGCCCCAGGTACATCAGTCAGATTGTGATCCCGCTGGGACAGATAGGGAGAAATACCATTTAGGTTACAAGTGGTGTATAATATATTTATTTTCTCATTTTCCCAAACACAAAAACATATTCTTTTGAGCTGTTTACTTTCTACTGATTTTTGTGACCTCTTCCCTCCCCCTCCCCCCCCGTGTACCTTATACTCCTTGGATTTGGCTCTCCTGGATGGAATGCATGTAAAGGCAGACTGGGCAGAGACAGGCAGCTCCTTGTGCTTCTTCAAGTGCTTGAGTTCAGTTTCTATCTCTTCATCCAGAGACATTCTCAGTTCAGACTAAGGCTGATTCTGTTTCCCTCGCTGTAGAGTCCCTTCTTTGTTTCCTGTTGTGGGCACTAGCCTAAGGTGTCCTGCTGTTGCTAGGATATTATAACCGGAGGTTAGGACTGCAAGCTGGTTTTATTCTTTGCTGTCGAGAGCAGTGTCCTGTTTAGATGGCTTGGAGGCAGTGGCAACATGTTCAGTGATGTTAAAGGGCAAAAGGAGTAGGACTGATTTTTAGAAAAGGCTTTACCAAATGAAGACTGCTGAGAAAATAATATATGAAAATGTCATACAATAATAAAGCAAGAAGTCTGAGAATGAGTGTTTGCATGTGTGTGTGTGAGAGAGAGAGAGTCGAGAGGGGATTTTTAAGTGAAAGGAATTTTTCTTTGTATGTTTAAATTTACATTTTTTTGTTGAGCATTTTCTGTACTGTCTTATCTGACACACAGGGCAAGGCAGTGCACAATCTAAAAACTTTATAAGTCTGTGGAAGTAGGAGGATAAGTTTATAGTCAAACAATTTTTATTTAGCAGAAAACCAATACAGAATGCAAGTCACAAAAAATAAATAAATAAATAAATATATATATATCTTCCGGTACACTCATTTGGATAAGTACAGAATCCCTCCCCTCCCCCAGAACAACACCCACTGCCTCCCCCCCAAGGTCCCAAGATAGGCCATAAAATTTGGCAAGGATACAGAAACAAAATCATAGCATGTCAGCCATTCAATATTCGACTACGTGCAACAGAAGTCATATTGAGCCAAAATGGTTCCCAAACTGATTGAAAGTGCACCTCCTTACTAGAGGAAAAATCTGTAACTTTCCTGCAATCCCAAGCCAGAACCTGTATCTTTTGTGATTTCCATAAGAATAGGTTAGACCCTGAGGTATCCAACCAGTGTAACAAAATACATTTAAGAGATACCAACACAGCATATTTGAGAAAATGACTCACACCCTTTTTCCTAGGGTGATGTGATGGTTGTCTTGGTCTAGTGGTATGATTCTTGCTTGGGGTGCAAGAGGTCCTGGGTTCAATTCCCAGACAAGCCCCCAAAATGTCAGTTTGTTAGTGGCCCCCCCAATGTATGGTGGTAGGGGTTAAGTGAAAGGCGTACTGACAAACGCTGGTCCCAGGTTCATTTCCCTCACAGATGACTCACCAGGAAGTAGAATAAAGAAGGCATAGCCAGAGGTGATTGCATAAAGAATATATTATAGAAATAGGCTTACAGAAAAGCAATATTTATAATCATTACAATTAAATAGAGAGCAAAGCAGTTTCCCTGCCTTACAGAGTTCAGAGGAAAAGAGAGACATAGAAGCTTGCAGTTCTAGGGAGAGCCAGAGAGAGAAAAGGGGGATGGTCTAAGCTTCGTGTTCCATAGATAAAGGGAAGGATAGACAGAGAAAGAGAGGGAGAGTCAAGACCCCTCTCCTCCAGAGATAGATAGCTAGATTGATAGAGCAGAGAGGAGGCTTTTATACCTTGGCTGAATATAGAAACTTGTATGTCCCAGTATCTTTCTGTTTAGAATTTGTAAACTGTTTGAAACAATGGTTAATTTAATTGCTAAGGAGGGTGTGATATTTGCAGGCATGCTAGATGGGATTAAGTCTCTGGCTTCTTTGTTTCTTGATCTGTGCACCTGGACACATTGTCCTAAGCACCCTCTTAATCAGACATTAACACCTTTTAGCTAGTCATGATTCAATCAGGGATACTTGAAACATATCAATCAGGGATACTTAAAACAGTTTCCCTGCCCTCAGGGTCTATCTGCATTCCCATGCCAGAGTCAGATTGATATAATTTTCCATATGCCTCGCTGACATAAGTAATGCCAACTAAAAATGCTGAATGGTAGCGATAGCTAGGCTGACAATGGTGTCAAACTAAACAATAATGTGGGAGAGAGTAGAACCATAATAACCCAAATCCTTTGAACAAAGCCAAAAATGAGGGACCAAAAGGCAGTAATGGAGGGGCAAGACCAAAACATGTGACCAAGAGTTGCCTCTTGGCGTATACACTTCGGACAACTGGCTTGTGGTGCAAGGGTAACCAAAAGGGCTCATTTTGGGGAAACATGGAGGCGCAACAAAATCTTATAATGCATTTCCCAAAAATACATGGAAGAGGTCAACAAATGCAACTTCTTTACAGCTATCAAAATGGCATCCTCTGGCAATACACATCCCAAGTCCCTTTGCCAGGCAATATGTAACTTAACACAATCAATCAGTGGAGTCTCATCTTCCGAATGTCTGTGATGGAAGAGAACAGGTACCTTCTGTTGAGAGCCCAACGTGTAAGCAGTGGAGAAAAGCTCCTGTCTCTCCAAGGTTACTATTAAAATGTAAAGGCAAGGAAGGAGACACAGTAAAAGAAATACTATGAAATTTACAGACCCATCTCCATAAAAGGGAAAGACGAGAGGGGAACGTGCATTGTATTGTTCTTATAAGAACAGTTATAATCCAAAAGCATCAGTAAAGAGAAATGTTTCTAGTTTTGAATTAAAATAGTTTTGTTATTTCTTCACGTAAATAATTTGGTATAGAGTTCCAGAGCGAGGGAGCGGTAACCCTGAGGTTATGGGTTCAAACCCACGCTGCTCCTTGTGACCCTGGGCAAGTCACTTAATCCCCCCACCATTGCCCAGGTACATTAGATAGATTGTGAGCCCATCGGGACAGACAGGGAAAAATGCTTGAGTACCTGAATAAATTCATGTAAACCATTCTGAGCTCCCCTGGGAGAACAGTATAGAAAATTGAATAAATAAATAAATAAAAAACATGTTTTAGGGAAGGAATAGTGAGAAGATTTTGGGAGACTGAGCGAAGGGACCTGAGTGGAGTATAAGGAATGAGGGGTCTATTGATGAATTCTGGTTGGTTACTGGAATGTGGTTTGAATGTTAATATAAGGATTTTATAGGTGACCAATGGGCTTTGATTAGTAGTGGCGTAACGTGATCAAACTTTTTAGCATTGAGGATAATTTTAATGGATGTGTTTTGCATAATCTGTAGTCATCTGATTTTCTTTTTTGTTATGCCTTTATAAAGAGTGCTGCAATAATCAATGCAAGAGATCACCAGCGAATGGATCAGGATATTTATGGAAGACAATTTAAGAATTTTGGAGAGAGTGAATCATTCGTAATCTGTAAAAACATTTCTGTACAACAGCACTGATTTGATCTTGGAAGCTAAGTTTGCTGTCAAGAATGACTCCTAGTAATTTTAAACAAAAGAACATAAGAACATAAGCAGTGCCTCTGCTGGGTCAGACCAGGGGCCCATCAGGTCCAAGACCTGTATAGTGATCTCTATCTATACCCTTCTATCCCTTTTTTCTTCAGGAATTCATCCAATCCTTTCTTGAACCCTGATACCTGTCCTATCACACCCTCTGGAAGTGCATTCCAGGCATCCACCACCCTTTGGGTGAAGAAGAACTTCCTAGCATTGGTTCTGAATCATTGGATTGGAGAAGAGTCTAGTTTGAAAGGGGTATGTAATGATAGGCCTTCTTTTATAGGGAATATCATCATCTTAGATTTATTAATGTTTAAGGACAGAATGTTATTGCTTAGTTAATTTTTTATTTTTTTCTAATTTCAGATTTATGATGTTTGTCTCTTCTGAATTATTAAGGGATGATGGGATGAATTAATTGAACATTATCTGCATAGGCACAGATGGTAAAGCCAATGGATTGTCCAATGGTTAGAAGTGGTGTCAGAAAGATATTGAAAAGTAAAGGGGATAGAATAGAGCCTTGTGGGATACTGTATTTATTCGTGAAAGTTTCAGATGAGGTAGAGTTAAAAATCAACTTTGAGGTCCAGTATGTGAAGGAGGTGAACCAGTCTAAGACCTGGCCTGATATTCCAACCTCCAGTAAGCAATGTAGTATTAGTTTGTGGTCGATGGTATCGAATACGGAAGAGAGATCTAATGAAAAGAGAAGAACTGATGGTAAAGGATAGTTGTGGTTAGTCCTACCAGGGAGAGTTTGGTTGAATGATGTTGTCGGAAACCTGTTTGGTTCGGATGTAATGCTTTGGTTTTCTCAATAAAGTCAGAAATTTGATGGAAAAGCACTCTCTCAGTGAGTTTGGCAAAAAGGTGTATTAGCAATCAGTCGATACTTTGA